>NW_010973023.1:3269613-3313031 GCF_000737465.1 Haliaeetus leucocephalus | reverse complement strand
TGGGTACCGAGCCCCCCCAATTTTGCCCCCCCCCCCCGGGGGGGGGGGGGGGGGGGAATGAGTGAGCGGCTGTGTGGTCCTTAGTTGCTGGCTGGGGTTAAACCACGACAAAAATAAAAGCAGCTTTTTTTCCCCAAAGTCAAATTAATCCTTTCCTTCTAGGAGTCTAAATACCTATAATTGTCATTATTTTTGCCCTACTCTTAGTATTTATAGTTGTGGCTGGGTCTGAAGTCAGAAGTAGAAAAATAATGTGTAAATTGCTGCTTCTTGTTCTGACAAATTAGCCAGAACCGCAGGTTGCAGAGCGAGCTATGGAAATACAATAAGCATAGTGACTACATGAAACACAAATTCTACAAAAAGTCAGATTGGCTAGAACCTGTGGGTTTCTGCTAATGCAGAGCCCTGTTATGGTGCCTGTAGATTTATTTTGGATTTTGTTTGGCATTTCAGTAATCTTAAAAAGAAGGCATGTTCATTGGAACAGCAGACCTGCTAGTTTTTCTTAAAAGGAAAAAGCTATTACAGTAAACGTGATTTTCTTCCGTCATTTCTTGCAAGTAGCATATATCAAAATCATATTACTAATGCCTACTGTTGGATTTGATCTTCAAGGAAGAGACGTGAGGGAAGCTTTGTAGCAGCTTTCCACGTGTAAAATGTCATTATCTTTTGAAGTCAAATATGACAAAAGCATAGATGCAAGGTATTAGAGTCAATGGCACTACAAAGGAGAATGTGATTAACTGGGTTTGGTTTTCCATCTCTGAACAACCAGCAAAGAGAAAATCAGAGCATTATCAAAGGTATCAAAAGAGCTACTCACTCATCTCGGACAGGTATTATATATACTCAGAAAAAGTAGCCACTATTTGGCTACTTTGACTGCCACACATTGCAATTAGCTTTTAAGGGTAGAGACTTAAATTCACCCTGTGTCAGGCTAAGTCTTCTTGGAGGTTAAGGATAAATATTAGAATCAAATGATAAAAAAGATGCAGTCCAAAATCAGGCTTTGAGGAAATAAAAGTTGAGCTTTGTGACTGGATCTGTAAGGAGGGTGACATCATGCATCGGGTAAGGGCCCGTAGTAGGTCAGTAAAAAGATCTAGATAAGACACCCAGTGTAGTGAAACACACTTAAACAGTGGATTACAACAGGTTGTGCAAACATATGTAAAATGTCCTGAATATAAAATCAAACTTTAGGAAGTTTCCACAATAAATAAAAAATACAGTTTGGCTGCTGAGTGGGAACTACGTATTTCAGCTGTTATTTTCTCTTGCTCACTAAAAATATTGTTATGCATATGTTTATCCTCTCAGAACAATGGTATTTCTGTCCTCTGTTGTTTTTACTTTCCTATTCTACTCTTTTCTCTCTTTTGTGTATCCTTTTCTGTATTCTTCTCTCGCCATTTTCTCTATTACAGCAGTTTATTTCCAGCTGCCACAGGCTTCACACTTATACTCTTATTTATCCCACTAAACCAGTAAGCACTAAAATGTCTGTGCTAAAGTGGACACTGTTTGAGCACTATCATTAGGTTTCAGAAATTATGCCCCACATTAGCTGAATGGTCCACACCTTATTTTTCAGTGAGACTGGTTAAGCACTAGAACAATTTCTGCAGAAAGGTTGTAGCATCTCTATGTTTCAAAATCTTCAAAAGTTGGCAGGACAAGGCCTCGAGCAACTTGATCCAATTTTGAAGTTAGCCCTACTTTGAGTGGGAGATTGAACATCCGGGTGTTCCTCCAACTTAAAATATTGTACGAGTCCAGTGTTTTGTTGTTTTAGTTTGGCTAAAAAAATCAGAGAGATAACAGTTGTATTGGCTGCAATCAGATCAAAATGGGAAGCTTCGCTCTGCCAGAATCTATGCAAATGGAAGCTAATAGACTGAAGAACCTGGAGGAATCGTGTGGCTTTTTTGCTATACCTAACACATCAGCCATTTGCCATCATGCTTTAGCTTACCTTTTCTTCTTGTTTTATAGCTCTGAAAGTGGAGAATGGCCTCTTATATTCTAACAGATATTTGCTATACTTTCAATTCATTTAAAGGAGCTGTTTATTCCATTACTATTATTGTCATTTACTGAACTGTCAGTAATTCGCCTTTAAAATAATAATATAGCAAAGGAGAGGAAGGGGGAGGGGAAAGAGTGAGAGAGAAGTCCAGAGCAACTTTTCCTTGGATATGAATATGCATGGGAAAAAACCCTGCTGAATTATGTTGATGAACCAGAGCAAAAATCAATAGCAAAACAAAGAGTTCTGTTTGTCCCTACATGTCACACAGGCATAATAAGCAAAATTATCCTAGCAAAGAAATTGTCCATGAAGAATTTTCCTGTCCAGAAAAAAAGATATTGGGAGAAATCTTAGTTCCAATAAGAAGACTCTAGAGGAATAAATTTACAGTAACTTTCTGAAGTCAATTAAACTTTTTGATGATGTTCAAATGGAGACAGTTATTCCCCTACAGAAGCCATATGGAACTGGCAGATTTATTGAAAGAGGTTATACTAATGGCTACAACTTGGACATATTCTGGTTTACTAGTGGAGAATGCATTACAGCAAGCTATTTTGTAATACAGCCTCTGTTGTGGGAATGAGCAATTCAGAATAAAAAACATAAAGTGATTAAGGACCTCAATATTTCAGATATTTAAATTGCTTTAATTTTCCATCTGTTCACCCATTAATAATTTCATAATAATTTTTAGTAGAAAAGGCATTTTTGTAGCAAAAGGACCTGAAAAGGTGAGCATTGAAGTAACATTTACCAGCAGGGAGAGTTTTTATTAGCAACTAACATTTGGGGGTTTTTTTGAAAATAGTTTTAAAACATATAGTAGATATGTGCCTTTGTTTTACTGTAGGTTTTGGGAACTGCTTGAATAACAATCAGGCTGGCTCATATTAGGTTCAAGGAGAGTCACTTTTAGCAGATAGTTTGAGTAAGATTTTAGGTTTGGGCATGAGTCTGTTACTGAGAGAGAGTTTTGTCACCACTGTATATTAGGCTAACTCATTCTCTCCCAGATGCATAAGTCTTTGGATAAATAAGTAAAATATGATCCTTTCTTTCCTTAGTCACCATGGTAAAGTTCTGCTATGAAAAGACTGTGTCTGAGTTTCAAAACAAGGCTACAAACAGCATTATCTCTTAGCAAGAAACTTGCTGACAGTTCCTTGGTGCCTGTCCCATCCCAGATGTGATGATGAAGAGGAGGCACACACAGAAGAGTAAGGGACCTGGCAGAAAGGGGATGGAGGGGAAGAAGCACTGACCTGCAATGCTCTGTCCTTTCTTACTTGCATGTGGAAACAGAAGCATGGGGAGTATGTGACAAAACAGTCAGACTTTATTAACAATAACAAGCATAGATGCACACATCTGAGAGGAGAGAAGAGTGACAGCTTGAATGAAAAGTATGCAAGGGTTGATCCAGACATTTTTTTCCTTGATTTCTCCTAGATGGTGTTCTATGTTCTCTTCTTCTTTCATTTAATGACAGTAGAGAAGTAGAGAAGTATTAATTGAAACAACCCTGATTTGAGTCCTTTATTTTTAACATGCTTGTAATAATGCAGTTGATATGCTTTAGATTTAAGATGACTCATTTTTACTGGGTTGATGCCAATAATCGAGGTTATTAGTGGCTTAGGCTGGAAAAAAAGCAGTAGTTTGGATAAATCGTTCTTGGGACACAGTTCTCTCTACATCATCTGTAGACATGCAACAAACTTACTTTCTGCTAGTCTATCACAGAGGTTGGAAAAGCAGTAGGAAATATTTTTTAAAGACAATGACCTAGTAAAAGTATAAGCTATATATCTTGTAACTTGTCTTTATACTAATTAATTGATAGGCAGATAGTACAATGCAGTTTGTAAAATGTTCCCATTATTTTAAAAAATGAAACTGGTGATTAGTCATTCAAATAAATTGTAATTAAATGGGAACATTATGATTATATTATGCTAATGATAGAAGTGTGTATTAAATGTTTGCAAGTTATTCAAGAGAATGTATTAGGCAATTAGAAAAAAAATATTAGTGTTTGTTCACTCTGAAGCTATCAAATGACTTGATTTGCATTAACAATTTTAAAGCTCTGTAGTCTCATTTATAATAAATTGCTGCTAAGTGGGAGATATTCCACCAAATGGAGGTACAGGAAAGAAGAAGGAAAGGGCAGAATATCACTGTTTTAAGATTAAGTGTAACATAATTACTAAAGAAGTCTTTAGAAGCTGAGGGATTTTTTACTTTTATGCTGAGTTATTCAATAATGATACAGCATCATTTCATAGCTGTCATGCAGTTCTGTATGACCTCTTGTGAGAGTTGCTGGAAGGCCACAATAAACATGGACTATTAATGTTTTCCAGTTTGAAATGTATGAGAAATTTTATGTAGAAATGGCTCAGTCCTGATTATTGTGGATGTATTACAAAGAATAAATTCTAAAATGCAAAACACTTGTACATACATACACAAAAAAAAATCAATAGCTGATTTTTAATATCAAAGACAAATAACCATGAAGTAGTGAAATTCTGTATAAAGATTTTGAAACAAGAAAAGGAGAAAAAAATGAATAGAATGCATGGTGAAAACAAATTTTTATTCTTTTGAGGTAAACAGCAATAAAGAACAAAGCTAACCATGCCGATATAGATGTGTTTTGAATATTATTCAAAGTGAGAATATGACTGTCAAACATGAGCAGGATTTCTTCAGTTAGACCAAAATTTGGTTCTAAGGCCTCTGTGTTTATTTCATAACTTTTTTTTTTCTCATACATGATTAAAAACAATCTGAAGAGAAAAACACTTATATTCTGTATATGTTCTGAAATCCTTGTAGGCTGCATCTAATGTAATTATTTGTCTTTCTGCAGAAATTCTTTTGAAATTGGCTACCTGTTATTTATCTATTATTAATGTTTCACAGATGTAAAGAAATAGAAATAATTTTTGATTTTCAGGGTGTAATATGTAATACACATAGAGCAGGAAGGTTCCCAACAGACTTTCCTTAGTGCATAAACTTCCACATCAGTGTAAAATACAGTTCCTTACTGGTATAAATCCCTTTTGTGTGTGCAAAAGTTCTGATGAATGATAGTATCTGGGAGAAAAGTGCTAAACTGTTGGAATGTGTGTGAAAGAAGTGAGCTTAGATTTGCATAATGTCCTAGTTGAGTTTTAATGTGATCTGGAAACTGTATTTTTCCTCATTCTAAAACTCTACAAAGTATATTTCAGGTCTTGTTGCTCTTTTCTTCCTTTGCTGCTTGTCACTCTTCAGTAATGTAATGTTGCTAAGAGCTAGTGGAAATAAGGGCATATCATGTTCTAGATTAAAACTTGCAAGAACTGTATAGGATAATGTCTAAGCAAGTGAGATGGCAATGTAAACCCTTTTTTTTTTCCTAAAGTTTAAAAACTTATTAAAGAATTTCAACTGAAATATGTCATTGTCATTGATGACAATGGTTTTAGGAATACAGGATCAGATACAAAGTTAGTGTTGCTATCAAACACAAGGATTTTGTGACTGGTAGCCTGATAAACAATTCAAGTCAATAGAAATTTGGTTTTTCTACTTAAGAACCCTTGGACATGCAGACCAGAAAATAATGCAGGATTGAGTCCACAGTATCATAGTGCCACAGTTTTCTGTGGTAACTTTGAACAAATTAAATTCTTTACTGTGTTGGGTTTGAACGAGTCTGAAATTGATATATTTAATGAGCCAAATTAGGCCTAACTGTTTGCTTGGGAATAATAAAATTGTTAATGTATTAATTTATATCTTGAGGTATTTTTGTTCTACAAATAGAGCTAAATAGGAAACACTTTCCATTAATCATATTGAGGGCAAATAAAGTAATTTCAAAGTCTTTATAGGACATGGGAGATACAGACTGAATTCCCTGTAGTACCTGAATAAGATCGTGTGTAAGGATGAGATTTGTTACTCTCCATTAAATGTTGTGCTAATCAGCTATTAGCTCACTGTTGGACTTGTACACTATACATATTAATCTGAGTAAAGTTTTATAATTGTGTCTTTTCCATCTCACTTGGGTTCCCATGCCACTAGCCTAATATGTAAAATTTTATTCAGATAACCTAAATATTTATAAAAAAAAGAAAATATTTAAGTATAAGAAACTAATCAACATACTGTAAAATACTCAGTGATAGTGATCTCAAAAGGCCAGATACCTGTTTTGATGATTTTATTTACAAGCTCTGTTGTAGACCTGAAAATTTTGTGATACAAGTTCACTAGAACATCTTGCAGCCAACCCATAATCCAGCATGTGATTATTTCCAATTAGATATTTATTAGGTGTAACCCACAGTTTGAAAGAGACAAAAAAAATTAGTGAAAGTGGGTGAATATCAGAATTCAGATCCTAATGTATAAAACTGACTAACAACAAAGTTGTGTCACATTAAACATTTACAGTGGGGTGTTCATTCATGGAAGGCTATGGATCTGCAGTTGGCTTCTCCAAAAAAAGTTATTACTCTGTATCAACAATTCCAGACTACAAGAATTCCTAATAGAAATGATAGAAAGCTTTGTCAAGGAGCAGATTTCATGCTGGAAAAGTTAATTTTCTCATTTACAGAACAAAGTACATTATTGGCAGGAGTGATGCATACTTCTTCTCTGGTTTCTATAATTGATTGCTATAGTTTTCTCTTATACTGCACTCTGTACACTGATAGACTGAGAGAGAAAGTAGTTACAGTAAAGTTTCATGCAATGGGAAATATCTGAGAAGGACAACCATCTAATTTTAATCTTGGGATCATATATAAACAACTTTGAAGCAATGCTGCAGACACATGCTGTAAGAGGATTCCTCAGACTTCTCTTGCACTGACTGCTGTGATTCACCTCTGTGATTACAGAGCAGCTGACATAATGGCAAGAGGAACTATATACTGAAGAACCACAGAATCTGGATTGATTGTATATCTTTCTGTAGCACTCCAGTCATGTACACAACCAGTGTTTATTAGATGTGAGGCTTTATCTTTCATGGTAGGCAGATTTCAGTAACTTCTAAATTCATTCGCAATGTTAATGACCCAGGGCATTTGACCGAAGCTGTAAGAGATGGCTGTTCAGTTGCATTGTATTTTGTGACATACATGATTTATTAAGGCCAGTATTATAAATAATGTAGTATCTGAAAATGAAATATACCATGCAGTCACAAGGGTAAAGTGACTTGCTTTTATTGTAAACCTTTTAGCATCCAAAAAGACATGCCCAGAGTAAGTCAATAGAATATCTATGAGCTACACACCCCACAGTGTAGTGGATTGTCAGTGAAAGGGGATGACTTTCAATGAGATTTGTATTTCTGAACCCTTCATGATGTCTTGAAAATTTTTAACTCGAGACCCACTTCCAGCCTGGCTACTGATATTGTCCTCATTATATCTCTGCTTTCTGTTTATAAAGTAATGATTAAATGCCCCAAAGGATTTGAGGAGGTAACTGCGAAGATTAATTAGTTCATAGTATGTGGTGCTCTGAAAATGCAAAATGATGCAATAAAAAGCTGCCTGTATTTTATTCAATGTTTAATACTGCTGCTTCTCCCCAGGTAGCTGTTTTTTCCCTAGATAAAAAGTCCATCACCTCTTTCCCCATCTGTTCTTTGTTAATGGACTTTTGTGGAAAACACAGGTCCTTAAATTGCGATTTCTTTGTTTTGTGTGTGCTATAACTAGCCTACAACACATTACTTGAGATTTATCATTCAGAGAAAAGAATACCGAAGTATCTTGTAGTTTGCCAAACAGCCTCAGAGACTGTACACCTATTATTGTGCTTGTTATCGTTATTCAAGCGTGACAGGTTTTTGGTTGAGTGGTTTAGAGGCTTTTTAATGCTTGAAGACTTCTAATAGCACATTTGAGAGAGTTTCTCTGTTAACTTCCACAGGATTCAGCTGATTGACATTTCTACAGAGCTCCCATACAGTTATGCTATGGCTTTATGGGATATTTCATGGTTCATACACTGAATCAATATTCTCTGTATCTAAGATTTAATATTGTATCATCAAAATTAAGAATACATTTGAGGTTTTAGCTTTTTCTCTCTTTATATGAGAATGTTAATTTGGTAGGGGGAAAAATGTATTCTATATAAGTATTAGAGATTAACTGTTTCTCACTCTGAAAGAAGCTTTTAATTCCTTTTGTTGTTCCTAAATTGGTCTCCTGGGACAGTTATGAATTGTCATTGCACATTTATTTATTTTGGTTTTAGAGGCTTTAAATTCACTAGACTGTATTATATGCATCCTCCTATGTAGATCTGATGAACTGCTCTCTTCTGTAGTGCTAAAATGAGACGTTCTCCACGATAAGCTGTTACAGTATGCTGCTCTATGCCACTGGTGAAAGGTGGAAATTTCCATTCCAAGTGTTTGGTTACATCTGATTTGGTTGTGAAAGAGAATCTGGCATAATTCCTTTTTTAGGTTGGTATATTATATACCTTTTACCTTGGTATATTAAAATATATTGGATTGATTTCAGGTATAAGAATTAATTTGGCTTGTTACTGCTGTCAGTTGTCCAGGAGCTGAAGATAGGGATTTGGGGTCTGTTTTCCTTGCACCTTGCCATGCCATTTACTACTGCCCTGCCATTTGGTTAGCTCGTGTTGCCTCTACGTGCAGCACGTGCTGGAAAGCTGGACACGTGATTGGTATAGAACATGCAAAATACACATTGTTTAATATTGTTTGCAGACCACTGAAAAAAAATAAGATCACCTTCAAACATGCTTTGAGTTGACTAATGCTGATGTTAGCATACTGCTGCTTCAGGATTTAGCACTTTGAAACTAGGTGCTCCTGTGTGTAAATTCAGATTCAGGCAACTGAATAATTTTCTCTAGGTACTTCTTGTACGGAACTACCATGAGCTGAAGATCATATGAATTGTAAACTTAAAAGAAAGGTCAGTTTTGCATCTTGTTAAGACAGAAACAACAGTGATATTTTGGTGCATGGCTATAGACTCGTTGAATGGCATGAGCTACAGTAATGGCTGTATGTTCCAAAGTAATAGCTGTAGAGCACTGCTCATGGTAGCTTTTGTCATGAAACAGCTGTGTTTTTCTTAAATGTTGAAGTAAGGTTCGCTAAACAAACCATTTTTGCTCATCTTATACTATCTTCTTTTTGCCTATTTTTATTGGTTAGCAGTCTTCAAGTAATTTTAGTATGATATTTTGCTTCAGGCAGAACTTGCAGCAGTATCATTTTTTCTTCACTTTATATCCTTCCTTTTTTTCTATGGACTCCTTCCCTGATTGACTGTCCTCCAACTTCCATTTTACCCTGTTCCATATAGTTCATAACCATTAATCTCTAACAGGTTTGCAGAGTTGCCATCACATCACTGTTTAAACTCAGAGCTCCTGAGGTCCCTCAGGATCTTTTAAGTTTTGTAAATGCCAAGCTCCAGGTTTTATTCAATAATTACTAGCATACAGCTAAAAAGCAGGTACAGGAACCAGAATCGGGTGAATTCACACCCCTGTTGCACTAGAGCAGAAGGGAAAAAATAGCATATTTGTGATCTAATTACAACAGCTTTGAGCTAAATGCTAGGCCTTTTATACTCAAAAAGCCTTCTTCTCTGCATGCACTATACAACAAATCATTAACCTAACAATGGTATTCTGGAATCCAATTTGAATTTTGCTATCTATATCACAGTTGCTAATTTTCTTCATTAGTCTTTTTCTGTGTTTTTCTGCTGAGAAGCTTTTGAAGTCCATGGAGATTTAACCATTCTACTCACTCCTTTGATCTCTTATTGTCATTTCCTTGAAGCTAATTAGATTTATCTTGTACTATATCCCCTTCTGAAATCCCCACTGAAAATTTGAGCATTTTGTGTATATCTGAGTGTCCTTTTCTTCGAATATTTTTTCGGTCTAATGCTGTACCCCCCAAAATCCTATTTTTTATTTCCTTTTTGTACAACAGTGCTATGTTAAGTTCCCCTTGTCATGTTAGGGAAAAAAAACATACCAAAAAACCTACTAAGATTTTGGACGAATGTCTGCTCTTAGGAAAGCATTTTGCAATTCTGTCATTATATGGAATGCACCACAAGAGTATTGTCAGCTGTTACTGGCTGGGCATATCACACAATATCTTGGATATTTCACTAAAAACAAAGTGAAATTTCACTTAAAAAAAAAAATAAAAAAAGTGTATTGTGTTGCTTCTTTATTTTTGTAGTCACTGATGGTTGTTTTTGGTTGCAGAGGGCAAGCAGCTCATAGCCAACCTGGGAAAGACTCCTGCTGCATATGTGCATATTCTAGTACCCAAGACGATGCAGGAGACAGAGGAAAGAACAAGTCAGTAAGTGCAGAGAAGTCAGGACTGGATAGGAAAAGTTTTTCCTATCCTATAAACACCTACATGCTCCTGGAAACACCAGTACGAGTTTATAAGTGTATTAGGTCTATATACTTAACATCATCCCTTGTTCACTTGATGTGATTAGAGCTTTTCATTCTTGCTAAAAAAACTTCTTAAAGGCAAAGCTTTGGGAGATCTATGGTTGACCTCAGGGACGCTAAGCAAAGTTTTGCAGGCACAGAAGTGTGCCGTTTAGATTAGTTATAAAGATCGATCTAGGTTTGCCCTAGAAAGCAGTGGGAGATAGCTTGCAGGATACTTTTTTATTAGTTTGCTTGCTGACAGCCTCTTTCTATCTGTGTGGCTATTCTGGGTCCTGGCTGTGAAAGGCCTTGAGGGAGCTGCTACCTTGCAATGAAAGAGCATTTGTGTAGCTACTCTTAAATGAGGCAGGCATCCAGATCTGGCCTTGGTTTCTTCTCTCCTCTCAGTGCTAAGGATTTAAGAACAGTATTCAAATTAACTTCTCAGCTTCAGGTGCAGAACTGAGCGATCACATTTCTTGAATTGCAAGATTCAATAATCTACTTTCCCGTTCAGTCTTTATTTTGATACCGAGGCAGACTTTGAATTACAGGTACACTCCTTATTAAAAAAATATTTATTTTTCTTCAGAAATAGAGCTCTTGAATCATGCTTTCCATGCAACCTGATGGTATTTGTTTGCATTTAAATACTGATTCTGAAAAAA
Source organism: Haliaeetus leucocephalus (assembly GCF_000737465.1). Classification (NCBI taxonomy): domain Eukaryota; kingdom Metazoa; phylum Chordata; class Aves; order Accipitriformes; family Accipitridae; genus Haliaeetus; species Haliaeetus leucocephalus. Next base: position 3,301,832 of record NW_010973023.1, on the reverse strand, counting down.
CTTAATTGATATCTGATTTTATTGTCTGACTGTGAATAAATTGAAACTGTTGATCAGTGAAAAGATCACTTTATTTTCTGAAGTTCCTGCTTGTATTATTTCTAGGAAGAGGATTTTTTTCACAATGTAAAATCTTTCATCTCTATCTGATGTATGAATTCTTTTCTATAAATGTCTCCTTTTTAAAAATCTCTTCACTGCAGGCTTCCTATAAATTTTGTGCAGTGCTTTTAAAGTTCTTGTCCTTATTTTCAAGGCCCTGAGTGGCTGTGATGTTTGACTAATTTTCTTTTCTGCCTTTTCCAAGCTGCTAATTATAGTCTGAATCATAAGGTTACTTTTTTTTTTTTCCTATACTGTAATTTGGTAAGTTGTGAGTCACGAAGTTTTGTAGCTCTACCCTTTAAAAGATATTGCAGGATCCTTCCCTGCTGCCCACTTGGTGTTCTTATTTAAAAATAAGATTGAAAAAGGAAGTCTTTTCTGCTACTTTTAACTCACTAGTTGGACGTGTTCAGTGCTTCATAACATTGTTTTTTTGAAGGATAATTGTTAGCGAGTTCCCTAAGATACTATATGAAATAAAAAATGTGTAGAGTAATAACATGTATGTAGTGCTACAGGCAAAATTGTTCCCTAAAATCTTTTTTTGACAGGTTTTCATGTAGAATATTGTGCAGCAAAATAACAATTCCTTTATTTCCTGTCATTACCATAATTTTGACAGTGTATTTGTACATCATAGAATCATAGAATGGTTTGGGTTGGAAAGAACCTTATGGATCATCTAGTTCCACCCCCCCTGCCATGGGCAGGGACACCTTCCACTAGACCAGGTTGCTCCAAGCCCCATTTAACCTGGCCTGGAACACTGCCAGGGATGGGGCATCCACAACCTCTCTGGGCAACCTGTCCCAGTGCCTCACCACCCTCACAGTGAAGGATTTCTTCCTTACATCTAATCTAAATCTACCCTCTTTCAGTTTAAAGCCATCACCCCTTGTCCTATCACTATATGCCCTTGTAAGAAGTCCCTCTCCAGCTTTCCTGTAGGCCCCCTTTAGGTACTGGAAGGCTGCTATAAGGTCTCCCTGGAGCCTTCTCTTCTCCAGGCTGAACAACCCCAACTGTCTCAGCCTGTCTTCCTAGGAGACGTTCTCCAGCCCTCTGATCATCTTCATGGCCCTCCCCTGGACTCACTCCAACAGGTCCATGTCCTTCTTATGTTGGGGGCCCCAGAGCTGAACACAGTACTCCAGGTGGGGTCTCATGAGAGTGGAGTAGAGGAGGATAATCACCTCCCTCAACCTGCTGGTCACACTTCTTTTGATGCAGCCCAGAAAACACAAAGAAATATCTGAGTGTATGTAAAAGACATAGGTTTCTCATAATCCATGTAACTTTCTCTCTTAGTCTGCAAAATTTGTTATGATTATCATATTGAAGCTAAGCAAACTGTTGTCTTCAAAAAAAGTAATATCTCTTATTGGCATATCCAAATATTTGAGGTCCTGTCATTACTTCTTACTCAGAAAAATATTGGGATATATTTGCCATTGCAAGTGAGTCATTCAGATAAAAAAGTCATAGTTTTAAGAAGCAATTGCCACAGAAAGCTGAATATCATATATTTGATTTTTTTTCCCCATTGGAAGAGGAAATAAGTTTAAATGCTGCTAGAGAATAAAGTAGAGGGTCCAACTTATTTATATGAAATATTATATATGTTGATTAAAAATGCATATAAAACTAAAAAAAGAAAAAAACCAGCTTTCATAAATCTTAATTCAAACCATTCTTCCCTTCCACGATTGACTTAAAAATATTTGATTTTAAACATTTGGGAGGAGAATTGTTTTCTGGTATTTTCCTCTTGTTATGAACTTAAAGGTTTTTTACTTCTTTTCTGAGATTGTTCTCAGGCATTATATTGGTTTTAGGAATGGGAGGTTTCAAAGTAATCATAGTTTTGTGAGACTTGCGATAATTGGCAACAGTGGAACATAAAAGCCAACAGGATGCATACATTTCTCACTTGCCATAATAGTCTCTTTTCCTCTTTTTCCACTATTCTAAGCCTCCTAATAGCCATGTATTTAATCTACCTAACATTTTTTCTAGGAAAGATGTTTCTGTTCCTCTTGATTAGCTTTGAGGTTTCCATTATTAGCAGCAGGCTTCTGTAATTTGGTGGAGCGAGATGCTGAGGGCTAGAGGTGGACTGTGCACTCTTCCTAGGAAGTTCTGCTGGGCTTGACTGAGGGCTGGTGCATACAAACAACTCATTACAGGTTAAAAAAGATACGTGAGTCAGCTCACCCACTATAATTGTGAAAGCTTTTAGCCCAGGGCAAACATAAAATAGTATGAGCTTTCTTATGGAAAGCTAACTTGATGAACCATACACGCTGATATGGATAAACCATACACTGGCCAACAGTTTCATATGGACTATTGCACATGGTTGGCTCATTTAGCTGTGTAAAATCATTTATCTGGGTTTGATTTTCAGTCTTGTATTCTCCTCCCAGAAGGACTAAATGTAGAAAAAATCTGAGGATTTTTTTTAGCAGTGTGATTTAAATTGCAAAAGTATATGCAATGTTAGGAATATTTGATAGCTGCTTTGTTGAAGAACGGCTCTGTTGCTGAAGGTCTGTTGATGAAGCAAGTGCTCTGGCTACTTTGGCCTCCCTCCCAACAGTGACTCTTGCACTTCTCCAGTGGCAGCTCTAGCCCAGTTAGAGACTTCTGCTGCTGCCAGCTGACATGAGTGATCTCTTGTGTTTTGGTACTGAATGTTTAGCACTCAGACCCTACAGATACAGATGATAGATGTTGTAGTTAAAATGCTATTGTTTCCATTTTAAGATACAGAGTATGAGAGCTAAGAAACAATGCAATCAATTTTTGGAGGGATTTTAAATACCAAAAATAGATTCTCAATAAGTGCATTGATATTTGAATTTAAATAATGAGTCAAAGAGCAAAAAAACCAAAAGAGTAGTTATTTATCAAACAGAAAACTAGTATGCCATTCGGGTAGAGGGACAGATAAATAAATGCCTACAAACCTTTAGTCTGTGTAGCTGCATTACAGAAAAAACAGGAAATGCAAGTAGCGTGGCTAGAGGAAGGCAAATGCATCCAATAGCATTTTGTCTTATTCCACCTATAAGCGTTACAGTATTGCTAATGTGAAACTTTCCTGTTTCAAATTCTAATCCAAATCAGTGATTCATGAGATATATTGCACACTTGATTACTGTAAAATATTGAGAATGCTAATTGTTTTTTGACATTACTGAGCATTAAAACTTTACTTTGTTCATCCCATGTAAGATAGGAATTAAAATTGACACACTTCCCTAAACAGACCACCAAAAAAGAAAGAAAACTTCTTGATTAAGCAGGAGGTTAACCAGTGGAAATTGATTTGTATTACATGGCACATGTAAGTAGAGGTTGACATAAAGTAGTTCATCCAAATTTCCTTCTTATAGTTAATGGCTGGGATGAGTAGCAGTGTGTACCGTTTTACCTAAGTCATCTTTGGAAGCTGTTGTCCAAAGGGTGGCAAATATAACTCCAGTTTGGGAACTCCAGGCCTGTAAGAGTAATGTCTGTACCAGGCAAACTGTTAGAAGCTATAGTAGAAGACAATTAGTGAATATCTTGGTAAACATAAGCTACTTGGAAAATGACTTCTGAAAAGTGAAAACCTTCTTTACAGTCTTTGGTAGTTCTTTCAGAGAGCCAACAAGCTTGTGGCTAGGACTGATCTGATTGATATAGTCTTAGCTTTCCAAAAAATTTTGACAAAATCCTTCACCTAAAGCTTGTAAGGCAATTAAGGGGTCATGACATAGGAGGGGATGAATGATTTGGATAAGAAATAAATTAAAAAGTGGGGAACAGGGGCTATGAGCAAATGGTGATTTTTTGCACTGGAGGAAGGCCACTGGCAGTGGGAAGGCTCTGTGCTAGGACATGTGTGTTCATAGATCACCTGGAAAAGTAGGTTAGCAGTGAGATGACAAGATCTGATGATGGTAAAAAGTTTTTCAGGGTAGGTAGAATGAAGACTAAAACCAAAGTATTGCAGAAGGACATTAGGAAACAGCACAAAGGGACAAGAAAATGGCAGATTAAATTTAGTGTAGATCTATATAAAGTAAGGCACACTCGGAGGAAGAACCCTGTCTTCAGAGAGACTCTGCTGGTCACTGTCACTAGGGGGTGATACCTGAAAAGTGTCATAAGAAGTGGTTCTTCCCACAACAATGGTTTACCTGTTCAACACTTTCCCAAAAGATGTCAGAGAGAGGTGAAACTTTATGCGGGCTCAGGGGGTGACTGTACAAACACTTGGAATGAGAGAGCATTGTGGGTTACTAAATAGACAAACTGCAACATGCTCAGGAAATTTGAACCAAAACTGGTCAGAAGACAGGAAGAAATAGTAGGGTAAAGCATTACATAGTTTCACTCTGCTCTTACTCTTCCCCAGACACCTGCTTATGACTAACTACTATCAGAGGCCGAATAGGCTAGATAAATCCAGAAGGGCTGTTCTTTTGATATTGTTTTGACTTTGGGGAGATACTTAGAAAACTTCAATAGAATAATTCAAGACAGCTTTACCTTGTGCTGCCCTTTTGGCTCAGGATGAACAGAATATAGCACACTTCAGTGCCATACTCTCCCATGCTTACCATACTAGCAGATACTTGCACAGACACAGGTGGCTGGCACAAAATTTCCTATGTCAGATCTATGCCACTTGGGATGATTCAGCCTTGGAAAATGCTTGTGGGCAGGTCTTTGTTCCAAACAGCACTGGCATTACAGGGGGGGACAGATGTGTGGTCTTGTTTATAAGCCTCTTGTGTTAAAATTCCTTTTCTTTCCTCCCACCAGCTTCCAGAAAAAAAAGTCTTGTTGGCAATGGCTGGAATATCTGAAAATTAGGAAAAACAAGAAATAGTAGCGGTTTGTTTTCTGAGGAAGTATGGGATTCCCAGTTAAGCCTTCTTTGCAAGAGGAGCTGTTTCCTATCTTAACTCTAGAGTATCTATTACACTTCACAAAGTGGAAGCAAGTATATTATTTTTCATTGTGCTTACTTGAGCTTGAAAGCTAGAATCTAGATTACCTTTTTTATACCACTCGAGCTAGCAAGGCACTCTGTAGTTGATTATTATTCAGGTCTAATGGGCATCTTTCAGATCAGTTGCACATTTTCACTCCTTATAAATTATTTCACAAGGAGAATGAGATCAAGTTTGAAAAAGAATTTCTTATAACCACATAATAATTTATCAGTCATATTGACATGCATTTTGCAAAACAATAGTATCATACACAGTTTCTGTACGAACAAATAAAATTACTGCTAACATCTTTTTTTAAGGTTCTCCTTGCACACTCTCCCCTCAGTCACTGTTAGCTCACTAATCAATCTACATGTCAAAAATGCTCTTCTTTGCAGAAGAGACTGAGAAGTTTGACAAAGCACATAAAGTTGGTGATGTTGATTAATGCTTTTCAGTTAGTAGCATTTTGTTGAACACTATAAATTAAGAATTTTGATGACGGTTGGCTTTTCATAAATTACATACAAGAGGGGCTTATCATTGCAATGAAGCAATTTATTTTCCCTCTCTAAGATTTCTCATGACTCTCTGCTTCATGCGAGTTTCTCCTTTTTTTTCTTTTTTTTTTTTTTTTTCTGTTGAAGTGTAAATGGCACAGTTTGAGGTCCATAAATCTTTGTGGGAAAAAAAAAAAAAAAAGAAAAAGAAAGAAAGAGTGCAAAGCAGCTTGATTCTGAAGGTTGCTGGGTGTTCCTGAATTTCATCAAAGGACTGTAGGGAGAAAGTGGAAGTTCCAAGAAGTGTAGGCCTTTTTGGTATTTTTGCATATCCCAAATGTTTGTCACTTTCCCTCAGAAATTTGGAAATATGAAGAATTAACATACAGGCAATGGTCCACAGGGGTTTCTGTAATGATTATTCCATTAAATGTGGGAGTTTTTCTTGCCTTTGACTGCATTACCTTCAGTTTGTTTTTCAGCATTCTTGGTGGAAATGACATCCCCAGGGTTCATAAAAATAATTTGCCTCTAGAAATGTCTTACGTACAAAAAGCACAAGACTTCCAGGATGTTTTCAGTACACATTTAAACAGACCTTGTCTAGGATGTGCTTTATAAAGCATTTAAGTATTGATAACCTTTCAGATAGTTTTGCAGCAAGAGCCAAGGACAATGTATTTATGGTTCTTCTTGACAAACATGATAGCTTAGATAAAATGTTACCCAGAAATTGGGAAATCCTGAATGTTGCTTCTCTGAATTTTCCCTTCTTAGACTGTGTAGGAATGAAGAAAACAATACTTTGGGGAAAAGATCATGAATGAAAACTTGGAAAAATACAGGCACAGAGTGTATACAATAAAGAGTTTTCACTAAGTCAAAAACCTAACACTATTTCCCACTTCTAACAAGAAGTATTCCAGAGCAACCATCAGTTCCTTGACTTGCTACACCTCACCCATTCAACATCACCAATTGCAGTTAAATAATTCAAAATAATCCAAATAGTGCAGAGCTACATCTGTTCCTAACAGTTACTTCTCTCATGTCACTCAAAGACCCTGCCTTCTAACCATCTAATTTAGTGTGTGGGGCGGTTGGTTGTTTTGTTTTGTTTTGTTTTTTTTCCCCCTACCCTTGGAAATGCTTCTTTCCAAAGTCCCAACTTGTGCATACTTATGATGACTCCAAGAGAATTAGGTAGGTAGCCTGTACATTAAGCCATGTGGAAGCTTTATTTTCTTTTTAACTAAGCAAAGGAGGTAAATAATTGTGGATGACACCAAGTTGAGAGGGAAGGTTGATCTGCTTGAGGGTAGGAAGGCTCTACAGAGGGATCTGGACAGGCTGGATCAATGGGCCGAGGCCAATTGTATGAGGTTGTTGTGGTTTAACCCCAGCCAGCAACTAAGCACCACACAGCCGCTCACTCACTCCCCCCCACCCAGTGGGATGGGGGAGAGAATCCAGAAAAGAAGTAAAACTCACGGGTTGAGATAAGAACGGTTTAATAGAACAGCAAAGAAGAAACTAATAATGATAATGATAACACTAATAAAATGACAACAGCCATAATGAAAGGATTGGAATGTACAAATGATGCGCAGGGCAATTGCTCACCACCCGCCGACCGACACGCAGCTAGTCCCCGAGCGGCCATTCCCAACCCCCACCCCAGTTCCTATACTAGATGTGACATCCCATGGTATGGAATGCCCCGTTGGTCACTTTGGGTCAGGTGCCCTGGCTGTGTCCTGTGCCAACTTCTTGTGCCCCTCCAGCTTTCTCGCTGGCTGGGCTTGAGAAGCTGAAAAATCCTTGACTTCAGACTAAACACTACTTAGCAACAACTGAAAACATCATTGTTACCAACATTCTTCGCATACTGAACTCAAAACATAGCACTGTACCAGCTACTAGGAAGACAGTTAACTCTATCCCAGCTGAAACCAGGACAGAGGTTCAACAAGGCCAAGTGCCGGGTCCTGCACTTGGCTCACAACAACCCCATGCAGCGCTACAGGCTTGGGGAAGAGGGGCTGGAAAGCTGCCTGGCAGAAAAAGGACCTGGGGGTGCTGGTTGACAGCCGGCTGAATATGAACCAGCGGTGTGCCCAGGTGGCCAAGATGGCCAACGGCATCCTGGCTTGTAAAAGAAATAGTGTGGCCAGCAGGACCAGGGAAGTGATCGTCCCCTGTAGTCGGCACTGGTGAGGCCGCACCTCGAGTCCTGTGTTCAGTTTTGGGCCCCTCACTACAGGAAAGACATTGAGGTGCTGAAGAGTGTCCAGAGAAGGGCAACCAAGTTGGTGAGGGACCTGGAGCACAAGTCTTATGAGGAGCGGCTGAGGGAACTGGGGTTGTTTATCCTGGAGAAAAGGAGGCTGAGGGAGACCTTATCGCTCTCTACAACTGCCTGAAAGGAGGTTGTAGTGAGGTGGGGGTTGGTCTCTTCTGTCAGGTGGCTGGAGAGAGGATGAGAGGAAATAGCCTCAAGTTGTGCTGGGAGAGGTTTAGATTGGATAGTAGGAAAAATTTCTTCACTGAAAGGGTTGTCAGATATTGGAACAGGCTGCCCAGGGAAGTGGTTGAGTCACCATCCCTGGAGGTATTAAAAAAGCGCATAGACAAGGCACTTCAGGACATGGTTTAGTGGGCATGGTTGATGGTTGGACTCGATGATCTTAAAGGTCTTTTCCAACCTAAATGATTCTATGATTCTATGATAATACTTTCCTCCTTGAATTTCTGGCAATTTTATGTTATGCTTGTTCAACATTGTGCTAAATTATCAATATACACAGAATAGTTTTTTGCAAACAAAGATTTCTGCACATGTACTTCTCATACATTTGTTTACAAAACTGTTGCTTTTGTTCACATTTCAGTCAATAGATACCTTAGTCTTTTATACTTTGGATCTGAGTATGTGTCTGTCTACCTTATTTTGGAGACTAAAATGAGAAAGATCTGTGAGAAGCACTTGTCATAGTGAAAGCACAACCATGGCCTGAAAAACATGGAGAGAAAAAAAAACCCCAAACCTTAAGCCATTGTTACCACTCTGAACTCCAAACAGAATTGTTTATAGAAATAAACCTAGTCTGGCAGATTTTATTCCATGAATAAGACTGGTATTCAGGGTGCAAATTCCTATACATATGAATGCAAGTGTTACTTAATAAAAGTGTAATTTAATATAAAGATGATCTTTGAATCACTAATGATTTTGCAGAGAAAGTTTTAAGGTTGTGTACGGTGGACCTTGGCCAGCTGCCAGCTGCCCACTCAGCCATTCTGGCACTCCCTCTCCTCAACAGGACAAAAGGGGAGAAATTGAGATGAAATAGCTGGTGGGTCAAGAAGAAGACAAGGAGATGATCTATCAATTACCATTGCAGGCAAAACAGAGTCAACTTGGAGTAAATGTGTTTAATTTATTGCCAGTTACAATAGATTCAGATGGTAAGAAACAAAGGCAAAAATTAAAACACTTTCCCTTCATCCCCACTTCTTCCCAGGCTCAAACTCACTCCTTCATTCCTGACTCTTCTACCACCCTGTCCCTGATGAACCGTGCAGGGGGATATGAGGAATGGGGGTGTTGTGCTCAGTCTTTAGCAGTTCCTCTCTGCTGCTCCTTTCTTCTCAAACTGTTCTGCTCTGGTGTGGGCTTTCATGCACCACAGTCCTTCAGGATAAATCTGAAGTGTGAGTCCTTCCCATAAGCTGCGGTCTTTCAGGATAAACCTCTGCCGGTGTGGACTCTGGGAATAAACACCTGATATTGGGCATGGGGTTCTCCATGGGCTGCGTGGATATCTGCTCCAGCATGGCTCCTCCCCACAGCTTCTGGGAAATGCCTTCTCCACCGTGGTCTCCTCCATGGGCTGCAGAAAAATAACTGCTCTGGTGCCTGGGGCACCTCCTCTCCCTTCTTCCCCAACTTTGGTGTTTTCAGGGTTGTTTCTCATGCTTTTTTCCCCCTCACTCTGCTCTCTGGCAATTTTTTTTTGTCTTAAATATGTTTTCCCAGAGGTGCCACCAGCTTCATCAGTGGGCTCAGCTGTGTCCTGCAGTGGGTTTGTTGTGGAACTGGTCATGGCTGGCAACAGGGCAACCCCTGCCCTCTTCTCCCACAGATGTTCCTGCAGCCCCCTGCTGCCAAAGGTAAACTAGCTCCTATGAATTTCAAATTTTAATATGACTACACAAATTAAAGAATTCTTGCTGAGATTTTAAATTACTTTTATATTGATCAAATTAGGCAACAATACACCTATTTTATGTACAGGTCACCAGAACAATGGATTCTGTATGGCTTCATCTATGGTCATTGCTATGAATTCTTTAGAACAGAAAACAAGGACTAGCTTATCTAACTGAAACTACTACAGGAGCTTAAATAAGCAGAATGTAATGACTTGAATTGTAATTTAAAAAGAAAATTGGGTCTACCACTCCTAACTAAGCTTTCATTCTGAGAAATGGCAAGAGCCCCATTTTTCTAACTCATCTAGATTTTAAGGTATTTTATTCATAAAAGGAGAAAGAGACAATGAAGAAAAAATGACAAGTTTCCAGTGCTTCCTTAGTTTTACTGAACCCACCCATATAATGGTTTTCCATCTAAGTACTAATGAAGCCAGATACTGCTTCACTTCCAAATGGAGCAGTAGGGTTAAAAACCACATCTGTAATAATGTCTAAAACTATTATGGCAATCAGACATTTCTCCTGTTGAATAAGTGTGGTAACCACTACTGATGTATCTTGAGCAATGTTTTTAATTTCAGTGTTCAGGCTCCCAAAAAGCCTGCAGGTGATCTAGCATTTCTCGTGAAGAAAAATTTGTTGTGGTGATGTTTGTCACAACTTTTTTTTTTAGTTGCTTTACCAGTTGTATAGTTTGGGATTTATATTCTTTTATGTAGGAATGAAAGATTACTCTTTGCTGTACCTTTTTTAGAAGTAAATTGAACATAGTGTTGAGAATAATGTAGTTCTCTTACCCTATGCACTTTGTTACCCTAACATTTGGTTTTGTTTTCATTCCCACACCCTAGTGCATTTGGATTCCCCAAACAAAATCCCTCATGTGGTAGCATGCTGACCTTCATTCTGACTGTAGGCACAAATATTAATAAAAGTAGAAAAAGAATAGTAATTTTCTTTTCTTTCCCACTCATCTATACTTATACTACATCTATACCTTTTCAACAGCTTAGCATTTGTAGAAATGAAAATAGACAGTACTTGAGGCTGAAGCTTCCCTGATTCCGCAGAGTGGAAACTGTACATATGAGGATAGTGCAAACTTCTTTCTGCTCACTAGCTATGTACGTAAACCATGATGCTGAAGATATTGTTCAATTGATAAGCCAGTTAAGTCACTGATTTTCCTGTTGCATCTGTGACCGAGGCTGCTAATTTTTTAAAAATGCGTTCTCAGAAGAACTGGACAAATACCAGTTACTTTACATTGAGTATCCTACAGTTATTGTTATGAAGCTAGATTAAGCCCAGCTTTTTAGAGGTAAAAATCCGATTTACTGCCATTGGTTGCATTATCTCCAGTTCCCTTGAATTCTGTAATACCCTTCAACACTTTTTAAAGTGCAGGGTAAAATGAAAGGGAATTAAGAGCAAGTGATACATGTAATTAAGGCCTCATTATGAGTACATCTCCCGTTACAGAATTAAAATACTAATGTAGATGTCCAAGTCTGAAAATTAGGTTATTAAGCTTTCTTTTTCTTTTTTTTTTTTTTAATTTAACTACAAAAATGGTTTTGTTCTGGTTTTGTTTGTTTGTTTGTTTGTTTGTTTTGTTGTTGTTGTTGCTTTAACTTTCTTTCTAAATGAATTGTTATTTTCCCAATGTGTCCTAAAGGAACACCATTCTTTATTTTTATATCCTGAAAACTACAAATTTCTGTAATTTCCTTTGCAGTGCTACATATTACTCTAGTGAAGAAACCCTAGTGGAGTGCATTTCTGCAAAAGGTTTTCTTTGGTTTTATTGTGCTCTTTTTAGATACCTAGCATTGAAGTGGGGAAACATCCTGAAGGAACTAAATGGACTTGTGATGATACCAAGAGTGTTATTAATATTTACACACATGTAAATGGGAAAGTAGGCTCCCAAGGTGTTCTCTGCCTCGGCACAGTGTTAGAAACTGTAAGATCTGCCCATGAGGCTGTTTTGTGACAACAGCTGGAAAGTTAACATTTATGCTATTCCTCAGCTTGACACCTTGGGATCACTAGATCCCACATAACCACTCCTGAATCAGGTGTTCTCTACAGACTCTTTAAATCAAAATGTGTTAGAGACAAAGCTAGTTATGTTTTAATCTTTTCCAACAGGCCCTCCACTGCACTTTTTTATGAGATCATTTGAAAGCAGGATGAACAGCGCCAGATGATGCAGCACAAGAGTTCAGAGATTCAGGAAGAGATAAGCAGTGTGCACCAAAATGCCTGAGTTTTATTTGAAATAGAGTGAAAAAAGCAAACCTAGGTGCAGACTAGGAAAGAAAAGACTAGTTGAGCTTTAGTTAAGAGAGAAGTGGAGATGACTAAAAAGATTTGACATGGATATTGCAGAAGACCTGTCTCATTTTGAGAGTGTTGACACTGGTACAATGTAAGGAACAGAGTGGGGCATCTGAAAATCAGCCGTCATGAAGATAACCCTGAAAACATGAGTGTTCATAAGTTTGAACTTGAGAGGTTATTCTTTAGAGCCACTGGCCTTTAACCCTTTTAGGCTGTAGCAGTCTTCATAATATCCCTGAGGTAGGCAGAATTTCTTTAATCTGAGGACAGCTCCTCCTGATGTCTATGAGATATTTAAGCAAAGTATTAACATAGAAGTAATAGATATGCTTATTTTGCAGTATGGATAACTTCATCGTAGTAAACACAGAGGGTCCTACCCTGACACTTTATGACTAAACATGGAAATTATGGAACGAAGACCCAGAGGAACACAGTGCCACTAATTCTGAAGTGTGTTGGATATTTAAAATATGTGTTTCAGTTCCTGCCAGGTGGTCTTTGCACACTGTATGCACTGAATAACCCAGCAGTTATCCCTGCAGAACTTAATTTATAATTATGATATCATTGATTATTTTTAATGTTATGTAATTTCTCTGTAGACCCAGATTCAATAAAAGAAATCCATGCATTTAATTAGGACTCAAAAAATATGTATCAGATAATTTTATGATGTACTAAAACCAAGTTTTGTTTACATAAAAATAAAAGCATACATTTGAAACCAATAATGTGAAAGCATGCATTTTGCTGAGAGAATACCTATATAATTCTTTGACTGGACAATTCTTTGTGAAGGGTTTTTTCATTTCATTTAAACTGAATTCTCACCTACTTCAGGAACAAGATAAAAAAATATAATCAGTAATAAAGGTAGTTGTTCAAAGGTTGATACATATTAAGGCATCTTATTAAGCAGTGTTCTTAGGGTATCTTAATCTGCAAGATGAGACAAATGGCTCCATTTGCACTGAAATTTTTAATTGTTGAGGTCAATATTGCCCTATATGTAGATTTAGTTCCTTTTCATGTTTTTAAGTATGGGAAGAAATAATTTTCCCATACCTTAAAAATGATCCTTGGTAATAGAAGGTAGCTGGTAAGTTGAAGAAAATTTTAGGTATAACACCCATTATTTTTCCTTCTCTCTTTTCATAAAACGTTTAGTCTTCTAGAAATATTTAATATCATTTATTTCATAGTGACAATGTTGCAAGCTCTGAAGATGTAAGTTTTGAATCCTTCTTTTGAACAAGGACTGAACTACACCTGTGATCATGTGCTAATACAGATTATTGACTATACAAATGTCTCATAGGAGTTTCCCAACTGAATCTGATGAAAAAGTGGCCTCCAAGGTCAAGGGAAGGTGAGGGGGCAAATGACTCTAAGAACAGCCAAGAGTGTGCCCCAGGGAACAGATTCCAGAGAATTCCACAGTCTTTAACTTACTAAGAGATCAATCCAGACACTTTAAATAGTTTAATGAAGGCAAAGGGGTTAGATAACAGAGTTTATTTTAGTATTACCAATCCACTGTAACTACAGGTTTCCCAAGAAAAGCTTTATTGCATAGGAAAAGGCCAACAGGTACATTATAATCCTCTGAAGAAATTACAGTAATAGGAGAAGGAGAAAGATTCATCATGAGTCATTATGGTTGTTAAATCAAATTCTCTCTTCTGAATGCATACAAAATAGACATATCCATATTCTCAACGGTCTTTTGGGTCTTTATTAAATATTAACATTATAATAAACCTACAACCATGATTTAAAAATGGATGGAGATTTTCCTCTTCATCCTTCCATATCACCTGAACATATTTGGAGATGGATTCAGATATTTCATGTATTGTCTCATGTCATAGCCTCTGAGATTTCAAGCTCTCTTGCACATGTTAAAAGTATAGTTATTAATGACAGACCACTTCTAATTCATACAGGTTCTGATTTAATTTAGGTTAATTTTATTTGCAAACACCTGTAAATGCAGCAGTTTATTAAACTCAGTCAGGTTAAATCTCTATCCATCTGTGCAAATCTGCCTAGCTGGTTTATTTGTATGCCTACTTTTCCCTCTGTTTCTGAGCAACGTGCTGCAAGAGTTGTTATGTTATTGCATTTGGGAATTGGAGGTATGGAGAAGATATGGAACTTGCCCAGAATTACACACAAAGGCTATGTTGGAGGAAAATATAGAATACATTTTCTCAAGTTTGTTTTCTCTGTTTTCTGTCCATGCTCTTCTCTGTTGCACCATTTAAATTTTAAAATATGTATGAATACAGCTCCCCCCCCCCCTTCCCCCCTCTTTGCCTATGTTTTTATCTATCTGTGGAATCAGAAGTAGTATATTTTAGAGCATTTTTTCTAAAGGTTTCTCTTGAAGAAATCTGGTACAGGAGACAATGGCTTGCACAAGAAGGATCTTAAACTTGTTACTAGGTAATGGGAAATTATTCTATATGTCCTGTATGGTGATATAGATGTGGAATGGGTGTTCTCTGTTACTTTCGGAACTGAGCAACAGTTAGATAACTAGCTGGGATGGAGTGTAAAGTCTTAGCAGAGCAGTACAGTATTTTTTAGCCACATTGGAGGGAGACATAGAGCTTTATCCTTTGTCAAGCAATTACTGCTCTTCTTGTATTAAGCAGAGCTGTGTGAAATTAATGAATATTTTTCAAGAAACTATCTACTTTATTATAGAGTTCCATTATAAGAATGGAAAAGCTGATTCAGACTAGCTTAGACTTAGCTGTTAGCTTCAGCATGTATCTTACTGCATGACTGCAACAACAGCAGCAAAGTCCTTCCTCTTCACACTTCCCTATTTATTTCCTGGTTTTTTTTTTTTATATTTGGATGGAGTGGCAAACTAGATAAGTCTATTTGGTTTGTGCAGCAAGGTTTTGGTAGCAGGGGAGGGCTACAGCCATGGTTTCTGTGAGAAGATGCCAGAAACTTCCCCCACGTCCGAGAGAGCCAATGCCAGCTGGCTCCAAGTCAGACCCACCTCTGGCCAAGGCCAAGCCCATCAGCAATGGTGGCAGTGCCTCTGGGACAACATATTGAAGAAGGAAAAAAAGTTGCTGTGACAGAGAAACTGCAGCCGGAGAGAGGAGTGAGAACATGTGAGAGAAACAGCCCTGTGGACCCCGAGGTCAGTGAAGAAGCAGGGGGAGGAGATGCTCCAGGAGCTGGAGCAGAGATTCCCCTGCAGCCCGTGGGGAAGCCCATGGTGAGGCAGGCTGTCCCCCTGCAGCCCAGGGAGGTCCACGGTGATGCAGATATCCACCTGCAGCCCGTGCAAGACCCCACACTGGAGCAGGTGATGCCCGAAGGAGGCTGTGATCCCCTGGGAAGCCTGTGCTGGAGCAGGCTCCTGGCAGGACCTGTGGCCCCATGGAGAGAAGAGCCCACGCTGGAGCAGGTTTTCTGGCAGGACTTGTGACCCCGCGGGGGACCCACGCTGGAGCAGTTTGTGAAGGACTGTCTCCTGTGAGAGGGCCCCCACAGTGGAGCAGGGGATGAGTGCGGAGTCCTCCTCCCCCTGAGGAGGAAGGAGCGGCAGAGACAAGGTGTGAGGAACTGACCTCAACCCCCATTCCCCGTCCCCCTGTGATGCTGGTGGGGAGGAGATAGGGAAAATTGGGAGTAGAGTTGAGCCGGGGTGACAGGAAGGTGTTTTGAGATTTGGTTTTATTTCTCATTATCCTATTCCGATTTGATTAGTAATAAATTAAGCTAGTTTCCCCAAGTTGATTCTATTTTGCCTGTGACAGTAATTAGTGAGTGATCTCTCCCTGTCCTTATCTTGACCCATGAGCCTTTCGTTATATTTTATCCCCCGTGTCCAGCTGAGGAGGGGAGTGATAGAGCGGCTTTGGTGGGCACCTGGCATCCAGCCAGTATCAACCCACCACAATAAGGATGCCCATTTTCCCCATTTAGCTGGATAATGCATCATCCAGATGGTGATATACATCCTTATCTTCCCACTTTCTGGGAGAGACAGAAGCTTCTGGCTCTCTGCTTGCCGTTTCTGCGTGAAGCCATTGAGCTCTTGGCACAGCATTTCCTCCTTGAACTTGACATTTCCTTGTCCCTCAGGGAAATGCTGTTGGGCTGACCTGGTTCAGCCAATATACCTGACTGCTGGCTCAGTGCGTCCCATAGAGAGTCTTTTACATCATTATTTGGTGAACTGTTGATTCCCTTTCCACTACCAGGTCTACTGCAGGATTCTCACATTGATTTATAAAGCCTTCAGTTTGTTAGGCCATGTTATCTCCCTGATGAATGTCTTTCCAGTGTAGCATTGATTATCTGACACTTGCTATTTCAACTTTTCTCAAAAGTAAGTTGTATTCTCTGGAAACTTTTCTCAAAGCAAGCTGGATGGAGTTCCACTTCAGCCCCTCACATATCCAGTAGAAAGGAAATTTCTTTCACAGCAGTAAATGAGGAGAAGTGTTTCACTGTTTTGTCAAAAATAACACCTCACAGATGAAGCTAGAGTTTTATATAAAGGTGACATACTGGCCGAAATTGAGAACCTTATCTTAAATTTTTATGTAAACTTACCTAATTTCTTGAAGTAGATCTGTTTATATTGTTCTTATTGTTTGTTTGGTTGGTTTTTTTAGCATGCAAGGAATGCTCAGGAATTAAGAAATGGGCATTTCAGAAATACAAATAAAGGTAGTCAGACTGAATTATCCATTAGAAACCTTCTCAAACTGTTATGTGTTATGGACTCAGGAATGTGGATTTGGACATGGAAAATACTTTCAGTTACTAGCAGACAGCCAAAGCAGTTCATTGTGGGCAAATCTCCAAGTGAGAATGACTATAAAAATAGACGTCCACAGCATCTGTGTAAGCAGAAACAAGGAGTGATGAAGGTTTGTTGAGGGATCACCATAATTATAAAACGATATTAAGGTGACAGCATGGCTAAGAAAACAGCACACAAGATCAGTTTTTCTGTGGGTTTTAAGTCCTTACTGGCCACATCAAGGAATAAATAGGTTTCTGAGTGATAATCTTTGTTCAACACTAAATTTGGAACTGGACATGGAAGAGGAGTGACATTGTAAAATACTAGTGGACCATAATTCAGGATGAAATATTCAAGTTTATAGAATCAGAATTCAGTTCTATTATGCAGAAAGAGAAAAGCTGAGTTTTATGCTGCTGCAGTTCAGCCTTCATTGGCATTTCATTGTATGAACTGTTATAGGGTTTTTACCAACTGCAGACATCATGGTTATTTACAGAAGTTGTAATAATGGCTAAGAATCCCCTGTTGTGAATTAGGACACTGCTATGAGATGAAAATACTGAACAGGAAGTTTATAATTTCTGTTGGCTAGGAACTCTTTGAGTGTAATACATCTTTTCCACAAATAACTAAAAGGAGCCACAGAAAAACATAAATAGACTCATAGAATGGTTTGGGTTGGAAGGGACCTTTAAAGATCATCTAGTCCAACCCCCCTGCCATAGGCCAGGTTGCTCAAAGCCCCATCCAACCTGACCTTGAGAAATTCCAGGGATGGAGCATCCACAACTTCTCTAGGCAACCTGAGAAGTTGTAGGTAAAGAGAGACAACAAATAGTTCCATGTGGTTATTGCAAGTGGTAGTTGTTGTATACTAGAAGAAATTTTTTCATAGGGAAAATTCTTTCAACTTATTTGGAATTGCTTTTACAATGGAAAGTCAGATTCTTCTTGGTATTCTTGGTGTTGGATACAAAATCTATTTAAGTATATGGTGAGAATCATGAAATCCCTTTTTCATTGCATATAACTTTGCTGTGTTTAACACTTGGATAAGGATTTTCCAAACCAAGTTCCTTCATCTGCCCCTGGTTATTCCTTTCCCTATTATTTTCACTCCTTCAAAATTCTTCATCTATGTCAGAGGATAAGATTAAAGGAAAAATATATTTTTCCAGACATTTCTAAAACAAACAAACAAGCAAACAAACAAACAAAACCTCCTTAGACTTCAAAAGCCCTTCTATTTTGTTAGAGTTATGAATTTTGGATACTTACATGCTCTTTGATTGTTTAATAACTTTGTTTGCTTTTAGAGCCCTTTTTTCATTTGTATTTATTAGTCTTGATCTGCAGGTGTATTAAAAATATGTAGGATATGCACACAACTGCACATTCATACATATTGAAAAAAAAAAAAAGAAGCATAAAAAATATTCCCAACTAGTTAACAGTGACTACTGATACACAGGAGTGAAAAGCATAAAATGGCACTGATGCTTATAAATGGTGCTGGGAAAATAAGCTGCAACCAAGCATTAGCCATTTCTTCCAAATAACAACCTCCAGTTTCCATGCTGTGATGAAACCAGGATAGCTCATGCTTACTCTGTGTGTGTGTGCTCTCATTTTTATCATGTCAGTACCATCTTGTTTGAAATTAATTTAATCAATGAAAAAAAGAAGCCAAATTAAATGATGTAAAATATTATATAACTAGAGAGAGATGATTAGGGGTTTCATGATGAGATACTTATAATTATAGATACCCATCATTATACCTGCTGCTATAGTGTATTTTAAGAGTATAATCATGTTTCCTTTAAAAGTCACATACTAAATATTTTGTGGCAATCTTACGTTTTGTCATCTTTCTCATATATAATCAAATATAAGCAATTTTAGTGAGTTCTTGTGGGAACTCTTGCTGAGCATGTGCAATCAACATAATTTTATTTCCCAGGCCAGTGGGAACTTTTACAGTTAGTAAAAGTTTCACTTTTACAGTTCAAAGAAAGCCTTCTGTGTCTCAGCAGCAGCATTAGAGCACTTGAGCCAGTATGTATGTGGAAAAATGGAGCTGAATTTTCAAAGTGTGCCTTAGTGTAGAAGTGCAATTATGTGTTTAAAATACACTGTTGAAGTTTTATGAATGTTCCTAATGCTGGATGTTGTGTTCTCTGTGTTTTGTGCATCCTCAGGGCGTTGTGAGACTGATAAAAGACAGACTGCAGAAAGGAAGTGAGAGGAGAACTAATGAACAGGTAATCATCAGCATAGTGAGACCATTCCAGAGGTGAGCTGTGAAAGGAAAGGAGAATAAAATTCAGTCAGGAGAATAAAATTCAGGGCATATATCTAAGGTCTGCAAAACAAATTATTTTAGAGTATTATTAGTATTATAAACATTTTAAGTAAAATTGAGTTATGCATCCTGCTTTTGCTTACTGCAGTGTAGAGTGACTATGAGGACTTACTGCATCTCAGAAGCTGAAAGCTAGAACTTTCCAGATTCTTTGTTTACTTGGAGACAGATAAATTAACATATAAGAAAACACATTATCCATTTGAGAGATACTAATTTGTAATCTTTTTTCTTTAATCTGGATGGAGCTGATATGAAAATATTTGCCTTCATAAACAGCAGCACAGACATATGGTGAAAGGGCATTCCTGACCAACAGCACCAGCGAGGTTGGCACAATCTGAAGAAATAGTGCTTGCTAATGGACTAATTCTGCAGAGGCAGCAAAGAGCACAAAGCACTTCTTGTTTCTGTGAGCTCAACAATATAAAGGAAGAAAGGCTTACTCGGTTTAAATAACACTGCAGTGGATTAATTAAAAATAGATATGCAATATCCAGCCAATTCCTTCCATCTCATTCTCCCCTAAATTAAAAATAATGTTGAAATAATCAATTTCTGTATATAAACATGTTGGTTAAATGGCATTATACTGCTGCTGGAAGCTAACTGGTATGAATAAGGAGTTAAGAAAAATGATGTGTTAATGATGAATTTCAACAATTGCTTCAGTGATGATCTCTGCTTAGAGTTCTGTTTATAAATAAGATACCTTTATACTGTGAGTTTTGAAGAATATGAAAAGCAAAGGGAGACTTCAGGTGCCTCCATTTTTGGTAGCTCACTTGAATCTTAGTTTTAAAAAATGATAAGAAAAGAACATTTCAGAAAGCTGTGACCATGTTATCTCCTGAATACAAAAATCCAAGAAGGAATGACCTTCTCCTTCTCCCCTCTATAATCATTGCTAAGTTTTAAAATGTTTGATAAACTCTAATTCTGCCCTTTGGGATACCTATTCAGTGTCACTTGTTCCTGAGGCTGCAGAGCTGCAAACAAGCCTGTTCAGATTTGTACACAAGAATGACATTTGGCCCAATGTGTTCAAACCTTTTGAAGGGAATTAGATGCAGGACTCTACACCAGGTTATCATCCCCTTAGGAAAAAAAAAATCTCTGATATGCCACAATGTTTGATAAAACACCACTCTGAGATGCCTAAGAATCAATGTCATTGATTCTTAATGGAAGAGGACAAAAAAATATCCAGGAAAAAGGACTACTAGGACAAAATATTATAAATCATGTGTGCATTACTTATATAATGCATGTATAAAAGATGGTCTTCACAGTGGGAGAACAGCTTAATGGGGAAGCAGCTTCCTCACAGCCTCACTCGTTAGCAAGGGTATTTGGTAGCCCAGCAGCCCTACCATAACTTTTCTCTGGAATTCTTCTTAGCCTTCAAGGACAATAGCTGGTTTTCTTATCTGTTTTGCAGTCTGTTTCTCACAAAGAAGTGCAAAAATTGTGTACTTTTAATGCAGCAGGCTGAACCTGCCTGCTTTATGGCAATCTGGAGTGTTTGCTCCATCTGAGAAAGGTGTGAGCTGAATATTATCTGCCTTTTTGCAGTGCACTCAATTCACTACTTGAAAGGCAGGAGTTGGCAGTCTGATTCTCTCTTACCATATTATGATTATTTTCCTCAGACCGAGATCAAGCTGCCAGTTCTAGAGAGACTCTTCTCACAGCAGGTAATGCCAGTAAAAGAAGTACTGAGAAGTGACAGGAATAGCCGGTATGCCAGATCAGCCACATCATCATCGGAGGGCTGATGCTTTTCAGCTTTTGTCGCACTCTCCTTTATATGACCTCTGATGTCAGAGGAGGTGGCTGGCATCTCTGCCTCACTAATCATCGCTGACATGTGGCTGGCACTGGCAAATTTACTCAAAAGGATGTGCCTGCTGTGTTCTAGATTGGCCTTCACTCATGGGAGGGGAATAAGCGCTGTATATTTTGAAGGGGGGATCTAAAAATGTAATGAGTGCTTCCTGTACTGCTCTGCTTTCTAATTCTGTTTCTCATAGGAGTCCTTTCTTCTTCAGACCAATAATATGTCCCCTCAAAGTACCACCGCAAGTCACAAATTCTTCAGGCTGCTCTTGCAACTCATACTTTTTCCTTTGTCAAGATAAACAAAACAGGTGAGTTCGTTCAGAAAGCAGCAACATTTTGAAGAATCCTAAAGTTAAAAAATGTTAATTTTCCTTCCTGCAAAAATATTTGCATTTGGAGTGTTGAGATGAAATCTGGAACCCTTTGAAATCAAAATATTTCCCATATGTTTTAAGAGAGAGGAATTTGTTGCTAATCTTTCTTCCTTCAACTACTCCTTTTCTGAGGAGTTACATGATTTTGAATGACACACCTACAGAGAGGACCAAGGCAAAGGATTTGTATACATGCTTCTTTCTTCGTGTTCGTGGTGACTTAGACAGTCCCCTTCAGCTAAAGTTCAGAATGAAGAAACGTGTGATTTTCATGGATCATCTAGTGAATTTAGTCAAAAGTGTTTCTGTATTTGTGCCCTGTGGGAGAAGCTTTTAATAAGCCTTAATAAATTGGTAATCATGTGTGTGCATCTTCACTCTTGCCTGCTAAGACTAGACAGAGCTGTTTCTTAACTCCCGTTCTGCTAGTGAATCACAGCAAGGATTTGAAGTGGTGAGGGGGTTTCTTTATTCTGCTGCATGATATAATCATTGAATTCCTTGATTAATGTCTTCATTTTATCAATGAACGCTTCTCTGAATTTCAATTAGGTGCTTCCGTTGAGGAAATTGTGAGAAAAAAGGTGAAGAGTTTCAGTAGTGATGGTAGTCAAATGAAACAAGGCTTTCCAGGGTGAGTGTCAAATGCAGAAATATTTGCTTTAACAGCATGTTTAAATTTCTGAATATTTTGTTTATGTGCATTCATTTCCAAAAGTGTGAACATACATTGGCAGATGCCTAGTCTTTCTGTGCCCAGTTATAAGCTTGGTAGAAAATTTATGTACAAAAAACTGTTCAGCAGCTGCTTGGTTACAGAAGAAAGGGACACTTCCTTTGCTGCCTGCTGCCTCAGAGGCTGAATTGACCACTTTTTTTCGGCTGGCTACCTGGTTTGGAAGACAGTCAGCTAATTTGGAATCTTTTCATGGTGCAGACTTTTTAAAGTGTACATCGTCCTTTCCAACTGAAATTATGCAGGCTGAATCATTGGCACTGAGCATCTTAGAACAACAAAAGTTACTAGTGCCACCTGCAGTTTTGATTAAAAGAGAAAAAGGTGTGTGATATCAAAGAAGGATTTAATGGGGATAAGTTTAACTGGCAATATTACATTTTTGATTCACTGTTTCCAATCAAAACACAAATAATATGTACATCTGTTGGTTAGAATACAAAAGATTTTTTTTTTTAACAGCTTTTCGATAAAATCACCTAAAATAATCACAGTGATATGAAGACCAAGGTGTGGGGAGGGATTCAACATAGCAAACCACTGTGCTTCATTGTCGCTTCTAATACCTCATAATGAAGTATGGCTTCTTGTTCTCTTTTGGTGTGCATGGTACTTAAGATTAAGATGGATCCATGGTAGGTTGACTGTTGAGTGTGGCTCACTGTCTTTTCCAGAGGATAAGTACACGAGAAAAAGCACACTTGAGTGTTATGCAGAGATATTTGAGCTCATTCCTAACAAACTGGAATTTTAGGGAAAATCCATGCTTGTTCACTGCTCTGCCTGAGCTGAATCACCCTGCAGAAGGAAGGGTGCTGTTTCTGGCACAGAGCACTGTACTATGGAGAAATATACTCCATATTTTCATCAGTCTAAATTTCTAGATGTTCAAGTGGCTGAATAACCTGCTGCCACTGAGCTTCTTTAACCCCTACCTTACACTGAAATTAAGGCATTTTTCCCCAAACTAGATCTTACCTAGAGACGTCAATCTAAGAGGTATCTTCTATCACATCTGGCCCCTCACTAGCTTTGAGAGTCAATAACCAGCTGGTTAGAGGGCTCTGCATTGACCTAATTTAGACTTTTTCGATTTTGACTTGGTCCCAAACTCTTAAGATACTGGAGACTGAATGAGTCTTTCTCAGCCTGTCTGGCTGCAAATGTTTTGCTTTATTTTAATAATCATTCACTGGGGTATATAGACTAAAAGCCACAAAAATGATTGCAGAGCTTTATACTTAAGAGATTCATTTGGGCAATAGAGGTCAGTTATTTATACACATGAACCAAGTGTAGTGGGAATTCCCTCAGCAGAAATGCCTGGTAGTTTTGTTGCTGTGGTGCCCTCCTGGGATATAAAAAAGCTGAGATCAAACATTTTTTCCCATCAAGCAGGAAGGGGGCACTCAGCATGATCATGTACAAGCTCAGTGCTCTGCTGCCTGGTTCATGGGGTGTGTATCTGCATTTCTGTGACTTTTCTGGTGTAATATTAATACCTTTTTTTTTTTTTTTTTGGAGGGGGGAGGGGAACTATGAGTGGGATGCTCAAGCAAAGATCAAACACTTGCAGGCATTTCTTTCTTAGCTAGCACAAGTAGTTCCCTGCCAGCTCACTGGCATCTGTGAAGCCTGTAAATGTTTCTATGGGGGGCAATGAGTCTAACTTCAGGCTGTGAATTTTGGCTGGTGATAGAGATTCCTTGTGGATCTAGTTTTTAGTATTTCTCTTCTTTAGTTCACAGGAGCAAACCAGGAAAACAGCACTTTTCTGGTTTAGGACTGTTGTGAAAATAAATACATTAAAGCTTGTGTGGTATTCAGATATTAATGTAGTTATACATACCTAAATAGAGTAACAGTGAGTCACCAACTATGAATTCTGTATGGCTGTTGTTTAGCTTTATGAATTCATGTTAACCAGCTAGAGAAGAGTCCAAACCACTAATTTGCCACGAGGGAATCATACATTCCTGAATCAAACAGACTCTTTAGCCAGTGCAGTTGGGGATTTTTAGCTAGGAACATTAATGATAACTCATTAGGACACAAGAAAAGTACAATTATTTTGTGCTGTAAAAAGATACAAGTAACTGTGAAAGTCCTACCATAAAATTCATGGCAAAGGTAAATTATTACAACTTTATGTGACCATTTCCGTTAACGTCAGGTAATGTATTTTTTAGTCCATAATAATCTTCAGTATGTTGAATGAATTTAATATTTTCCCCTCAATTTGAGGGACCATGTCCTGTTTCTTAAGTTTCTGTTCTGATGAACCATATTATCAATGAAATCTGCTTTCCCTCCTTGCATAGGTGATTCTATTGACTTCAGTAGGTCAATTTGTATGAATCAGGCAAAAGACTTTGTATCATTTCTGTTGCTTAGATACTAAAAGAGAAATATTGTCCTATTTCCACACACATAATTCTTTATCAGAAGTGGATATATTTTCTTTTTATTAATGGTATAAATGTACAGAACAGGTTTCAGGGGGCAGCTGGAGTTTGAAAGTGAGGGGAAAAAGCAGAGAGGAAGGAATAGAACAAAAAGTATGTTCATAATTTTAGACAATGTGATCCAAATACTGATTTCACTTATACCCTTATTACACTGATACATCTTAAATAATAATAATAATAGTAATGTGGCAGTAAAATATCAATTTTAATAAAATAGCTCATGATTTACCTTGCAATATTTGTGTGTGTGTGTGGTTTTGAGTTGGAGAAGGTGGTCAGAGAGCTACATAAAGCTCAACTTTCATCATAGCCTTGATTGACACTGTCAGTTCAAGCTGTACCGCCCAGTGATTGCCTCATCCTGTGTCATCCAGACAGTCCATGAATGTTTGTGCCCCAGGTGAATGAAGAAATTCCCCATACCCAGTGTTTTCTTGAACATTGAATGTATTGTGATCAGATCACACGTGGTAAATTTCAGTCATCTTGCAGGTATTTCTTAATTTAAAAAATTATTAGGTTTTATGCATCCAAGGACTCCAAAATCACCATCATTTATAATAAGAAAGTAAAATTCTATCATGCCACTTCATCACTGACATAGTGAAGTTACATCTGTCACTGTTCCCTGATATACTCCTGTTCTCCTTAAGGAGAAGAAAACACTGACAGGTAGCAGAAAGAAAGTGGATTTCTTTATGCACCAGGGTTTGTTTACCTTATTCATTTTAGTAATTTATGAAGCAGGTTTTGACATTAAGTGTTTTTTCTTTGAAGACATGGAAATGCACTTTGTTAAAACCATCCCACCCTTAGTCTAATCTAGTATGTTTCTTGTTTAAATACCTGTGATGGCAAAGGTTTGCTGCTTTCTCCAGAGTGTTTAAAAATGAATAGAAACTCTAATCTAAATGAAAATGGTTAAAGAAATGTCACTGGAAATAAATAATATGTAGTTATCATCTAATTAAACTGGGGAGCATGAGGCCTAATATTCCTAGACTAATTTAAGATTCAAGTAGTTTGGAGGATGGAGAGTTGTGTGTAATAGGTGGTACATAAAATCTTGTTATTAATTGCTAAAATGTCTTTCATCATTGAACACTGTAAAGAGACTATGTGTACTGTTATTTTTCCATCTTTTGCATCCTTTAAAGAGACTGGAACCTCATAAAACTCAGTTTACCCTCTTTTCATGTATCTAGATCATGATCAGAGAGAATTTCACCCCATTAGATGAGACATTCTCCATCCTTTCTCTCCATAGGTATTCCTCTCATCATTATGTTTTTTCTGCGCATAGGGAAAAATCATAGGAAGTCTTCTGAGAAAATGTGATAGAGAGTTGAGAAGTATCCATTCAAAGATGTGTTAACCTGAGAAGAGAGAAGAGAACCAGCAGAGAATGGCATTGTAACCAAAATCCAAGAGCATATCCAGCTGAAGGCAGTTGACAGATAAGAGTTAATGAAGGACAGAGTCTGAAATTAAAATAGTTCATTTGAGACTTTAAACAATTTTTTAAGGGTGGAATGCAAAGATCAAATCCAAGAAAACAACAGAAAAAAACTTGCCTGCAGAGAACTGTGATCAATGTAAAGAAGTAGAACTTAACATTTGTTTTAAAAGGGATTGAAACATGTTAGAACTCTGGAACCTACATAATATCCATTTTAAGGATTTCACATGTATAAAGGAGCAGATTCTATGCAGTCTTTTGCTGAAAGCAAGCAGATGCTGGTTCTTAAATATGATTTATTGGTCTAGACCATCTTGAATGAGTTTACCACATATTTACTCACAGGTGCAAATTGTACATGAATTCAGCTCATTTTTGAGCTCAACAGACCAGTTTTGCTCAGTTCAGTTTCAAATGCCATCTGCCTCCAGATGTAACCTGTGAAATAAGGCATGTTGCAAGATAGAAATACCAAGGGAAGAAAAGTAAAGAAAAGGAAAGAAAGAAATATGAGGATGGCTACAGATTGCAGAGGGTCTGTTCAGGTAATATGAGTGTACAATAAATTAGGCAAGATTTAATGAGAAAATGAAAGTCTTTATTATATATAAAATGTGAAATTTTAGGTTCTCAGAAGAAATTGAAGGTCTGAAAGTCTTATATTTTAGTATATTGTAGTGGAATTTCCCTGAACAAAGTATACACAGAAAATCAACAACATATATAGAGTAGAGCTCAATAGAGTAGACATACACAATAAGCATGGATTTCATAAACAATAAAACAGTAAACAAGCCTCTTAGAAACAGCTCTAGCATTTAATGTAGGAAACATAATATGAACAAATGTATATGAATGCAAGCATATGTGCTTGGATACTTAGACATCATGCAGTTAATATATGCTCATATATATCTTAAGGATTTGTTCCACCCAGAACTTTTCTTTCAGCCTCACTAATGATTAGCAATATAACACAAACAATATTCTTCCTTCCTGCCTTCCTCTGATATTTTTCTGTTGTTTCCTGCTTTTGCTATGATGGGGAACGAATAATGTTTAGGGGATGGACCTGATTTAGTGGTTTAGACCCTACTCCAATGAAGATGTTAGTACACAATTTAATTTTAAACCTGTTCCTTTTTACCTTTAGGCATACCTTTCAATTCTGAACTGGTGTCTGGGACCTAGAGCTTTTTTTTTTACAGCACAGATTATTGTTGAATTAGAGGTCTTATATCTCTCTCAGTTACTTTCTATGCAGTTTCAATGTCATTTTTAAAGGATGTTCCTTGGCATAGGGGGCCCTGGTTATGAGTCAGTTACGCTTTTAAAGAGCTGACTTGTGCTAGACCAGACAGAGGACTTCATTGGCCAAAGAAGCCCCACAGAGCATCCTACCATATGCTTGATCACTCACAATTCTCCTATTTTGCCCCAGAGACTCTATTGCTGGGCTCCTTTATGTGTGCTTAGCCCATATCTCCCCATGTGCCAATCCACTTCGCTGAGTTATCCATGTGTGTATTTGTATATTTACTCATTTACATTTAACATGGCAAAACAGATCACATATTGTCTAGATTACTGGGACAGTGATATTGTCCATTGCCTTGGGTGGTACATATAAGTCCACCAATATGCTGGTGTACTAACTGGTTCTTCACAAGCTCCATGCAGCAGAATGGCTTTATGAAAGAGCATAAACAAGCTGTATTAGCATTGCCTTCCCTCTCCTGATCTTGCTGCCTACAACTCACCTTCCCAGCTCTCTCTCAAACAATTTGAGATGCAAGATGCATTGTTGGTAGGGTGCCCATTCAAGAATGGGCAGCGTAATAAAACATTGCACTAATAGACTTGGAATCTTTTCTGAAGCAAAAATTGCCTAAGTAAACTAAAGGTTAAAGGCAAAAATTGTGACTGAATGTGAACTTTTGAGAAAATGACAGTGATTCTGGTAATGAAATACTCTTCATTCAGAAGAGCTGCTATATGGTCCAAGTGAGTTGTCTGAACAGCAGGCTAATGGCTGTTCAGTGCTCTTTCTGGTTCCAGTCACAAATCTCATGGTGGACCTATAGAATGAAAATATACATAAAAATTTGTGTGGGGGGGGTGTGTGTGTGTGTGAATGTGTATTTTGCTGGACACATTTCATTGAAAAACATCTTATCCAGAACTGAACTTGAAGAAATATTTATGATTTTAACAACTTTATTCCTTCCTTATTCCCTTTTCCCCTCTATTACAGAAGTATAAAACTACAGGGTCTGATAGTATAGTAAGGCAAAAATGTTACAACAATATTTTCGTTTGGACTATTTCTATCCTCACCAAGCTGTAGAAATCTAGTATGGTTTCTATTATTACACTTTTGCAAAACTCAAATATCTTGAAAGCCCAGGATTGGAAAAATTTATGTGTGTGTGTCTTGGTGCTATCATCTGGACCATGACAAAACTCTTCTTCCTTACTTGCTTTGAGTTACATTCACAACAGAGCAGTGAGATAAGTATTCTTAATTCCCACTGATTTACACTGAACTTGTGATAAGCCAGTGCTTTCTAGCATAAGGCACAAAGGTTTCATTTTTTAAATTCTTTTTTTCAGGAAAGATCCCAGAATTGATTTGGATGTAGTGATAGCACATCTAATTAGAAAGGTCTAAACTGATTTCAACATGATGAAATAAGTACTGATTTTATACTGAGAGTGAAAATGGTATTAAGGAAGACCCTTTTTTTTTGAAAGTGAGTATACTGCTGTCTTCAGGACACAAAGTAAATGTTTTCACCATTGGGCTTTGTGGATTATACTGTCCTTAGTAGCAGCTGAATTTATTGGTATTAGATCATGCAAACAGGAAAAAGCTTTTGTTCCTTAAAGGAAATAGAAAACTATTGAATAAATAGCAAAGTGATTTCTCAGCTGAATTCAAAATATTGAGCTTATGTAAAAAATTATCACATGAAGAAAAAATCTTTAATGCTGCATAAAAGATTTTGTACAGTACCAATCTGCATTGTACTGAATCATCAATAGAAATACGTTCTTTGTTTTCAGTAGATGGGGAATGTTGTGGATAATAATAATTTATGTAAAAAATGTAATACTCCTATTTCAGTATGACAAAAGAAAAGAAAGGAATAAATTTTAATAAGACTGTGATTCAGGAGGGAATTTTGCTACAAAGAGGTGCAAGAAAAAAAACAAAAAAAAAGACAAACTTCTTTGCTTTTCAGTAGTCAATCTGTGTAGACGGCGATGCTCGTTTGTATGAAGTACTTTTGTTATAATCACATATTTTATGCTAACAGTTTAGATAAGTCTCTCTGGGATTTTCATACAAACAGGAACAAAAGGGAATGTGCCTAGACTGAGGACATATGTTAGTTTCATAGATGGCGGAATTTCTTTGGAAGCATTAAACTTCAGCTGGATGACTATTAGGTCTGCTTGGGAACTTCCCTGGCAGTGTCCCTTTTACTGTAGGGCATCCCAGGTATCGCATCAGGCAGTGATCCAGAGGCCCTGAATGTCTGTAATTGGAAGAAGGAAGCTTGATAAGACTCAAGTTTAGGTGACTTGTTCATTTTCCTTTGCTTGGGTTGAATTGCAAGTATGAATCCAGTCTAGTTTGTTTTTCTGGGGGAAAAAAATGGCAGTTTTATATTAAGTCATTAAACAAGTGAATGAAAAGAAGATGTTACAGTGTTATGAACTCCAACTATGATCTGAGCAAGGAAACACTAATAATTACCTGTGATAAACAGTAGACAATACTCTCATATCAATATCAACACTGAACTGTGGGTGGCAAGAGGGTGGCTGGGGCAGGTGTTTCTCCAATATCCAATATTAAAAACCCATTAAAAAAAGTGGAAAGTGAATAAAAGCCTATTAGATCACTGACTTATTAATTTTAGAACTGGATAAAACTGTAGGCCTGCAATACTTTACACAAGCTGCCTTTTTTCTTCCGATTTACTAAGTGAATAAGTTCTTCTGGTTCTGTAAGACCCCAGCCTGCATGTTGGGGATTTTGAGTTTATCTGTACTTTGAGTGTAAAGTGGAAAGTAATTACAGCCAGTGTTCATAGGACATTGCAGTTGTGTGAACAAATTATAGTTTCAGTTTGTTTACTGAACTGAAAAATCAGGAAAAAATGGTTTAGGTTAAAGACATTTTTAGACCTGATTTCAAGGTAAAACAAAATTTTCAAGTCAAATGAATTTATTTTATTTCAGAAGAAGTCTTTTAACTTCAGATTATTCTTTTCTTAATGAAAACATTACCAAAAGGATTTTTTCCAAAATAAATAAAGGGTTTTTTTCTTTAAATACCACCAAAGTCTACTTAGTTGTATGGTGGATATTACCGCCCAGTCTGTTCCAGATTTGAAAAATGTTTCAGTCAGTCTGAACTGAGCTGGGAAGCATTTTTGACTGAAAAATTTCACGTTGAAGTTAATGATGAATGTACTTAGCTTTAAGACTGTGAAGTTCACTCTATCCTCAATGCTGACACACTTAGTTTATGGTGTAACTGTGCTTCACCCAGCCCATAGGAACTGTTTACAAGTATACAAGCTGTCTTGGAAACATGCATGGATGGTAGAGCAGGGACCAACAAATTTTAGCAGGTTCAGAAAATTTTCGTATACTGATCTTATTTTTAACAAACTGAATCTAATTTACTTGCTGAAAGTAAGGATGACTCATATTAATTTGTCTCTTTCTTTTAACCAAAAGTATGCAATGGCACTAATCAACACCACTATGATGATTTACATCATCAATGTTATGGTAGGATCAGTAGAAGGAAGGGGGGAAATGAAGGAAATCAAAATCAATTTTAAATCATCAGAGCAGAAAAAAATACTCTTCTAATAGGTCTGCAAAGGGAGTTCCCATTATTATTATTATTATTAATTATTATTATTACAAATCAGTAAAGCTGAAATTGATGTATTAAAGATTTAATGTGTGTGCTTCTGCATTCTAGGTTGCACATCATCTTCCCTTTTCTGATGTTTACATCAAGAAATAAGAAATTATCTCTTATTCCTCTGCTATAACTCTACTGAATGCCTAAAAAGCATTAAGGTCTTGATTCAACAAAGGACCGTCATCATATTTAGCTTTAAGCCTGTAAAGTCATTCATTGACTCTAGTGTGGACTTGCTTAAGACTATGCAGAAGCTTAAACATTTTACTGAAGCAAGGCCTACGTATGTTGATTACGTACAGCTCTACCCAGAGAACTGGAAAAAACTTTAGTCATATTTAAAAACAGTCTTAAAAGAATTGTTTTGGGGATTTTTTTGTTATGTTTTTAGAAAATGGTACAATTAGAAAAGATGCACTGAGTGCAGATTTCACAAAATTTTGGGAACTGTAACCTTGCTGTAGCTTTCTGAGTTGTGTGTTAGTCTCTTATGAGCTTTGAGATAAATAAAGAAAATTCATTTTTTTGTAAAAGCTGCTGTAATAACTGTTAGAATGACTACTGACAAAAATTGCTTCATTATCCATGGGCTGTGCACAGTATTAGCTTGAGACACTGGATGGATGTGAGGATCCATTCACTTTCTGTCACTAAGTCCAACCTCAGCTACCTGAAAAATTTAAGGTCAAGAAAATTGTTCATCTTTGCTCATTCAAGACATCACTGAAAGTGAGTTGATACTAAAGTTGGGGTAGGATTTCTCTACTGATGCAGATTCATGATCACTGGCAAGATGCAAGCAATCCTTTTCACAGAAACTGCTCCCGAGCCACCACTGGTGTTTTTACTGGTTTCTGGACAGGATGAGGTTAGAGAAGCATGTGCCATATATCATATGTTTATATGATATATAAAGTATCTGGGGGTTGATTGTGGCACCTTTTTATGTACTGAAATAATAATAAGTGTGTAATTTTGGATAATTTTACAAGGTCTCCTTATTGCGCATAAGAAACTACTTGGACACCCCCCCCCCCCCCCTCCCCCCTTTCTTATATATTTTTTTCACTTTTTT
>NW_010973023.1:3154541-3269603 GCF_000737465.1 Haliaeetus leucocephalus | reverse complement strand
AAAACACTTTCGCCCCCCCCCCCCCCCCCCCTTTCTACTATTTTACAACATTTTTTAGCATGTTACACTGTGCTTATATGCTTTGGTATTCATTTGAAATACTCTCCATGTACATAAAATGAAATGTATAGGAGGTGAGGGCAAAATCTTGGCCCACATTCTGGCTTAAGCACTTCTTTTTTATCATAGAACTGCAAATGAATGGTTATTATGCTACTAAACAGAGTAGCATTGAATTCATAATTGCTGCTTGCTTTGTCTGCATATTTTTGTCCTGTGCTTAGGGCTGAGAACTGTTATTTTGTTTTGCTTTCAGTGTTAGTTATATTAGAAGAGTTTCAGAATATGCAAAAGAGAAAAGACATAAAAGCAAAACTTTCAGTAGCTGGTGCTGCGGTTTTGGAAAGATAGGGAACTGTAGTTCCCTTTCCCACCCCACAGACTAATTACTATCCTACAGTTCTGTAAGGCTTAAGTTTTAAACTTAGGTGAATAATTGGAGACCTGCGATCACCTAAGTGATTAGTATTTCTTTCATTTCTCTTTCCTTTTACGCAGTTATTTCTGGCTGTACAAATGCCAGGCAGCTTAACTTTTCTGGTAGTGGCTATGTCTACATCAGCAAGTCTGACAGAGAAGAAACACATCAACACATCAAAGTAGCTGGTGCCAAGGCCTCTGTCACCGTCCTGTGTACTGGTCTGGGGGTTTATTTTGAACTAGGTTTAGTCTGGTTCCCTGATTCAAATGTCCTCACCACGCATGCAGTCTGAAGTCATCTGAAGCACTGACCTCTGATTAGGATGCTTAGGAACCCATTACTTACTAGGTTGCATTTGGTGCATGCCTGGCATGGAGTTTTCTCTTCAGTTTTCTCCAAAAGGAATCTTGTTTGCATAAATTAAAACTTCCCCATGAACTGAGCTAATGCATTGTAAGGGGGAATATGGTCAGGAGAGTCAGTTCAAAACTGCAATACTCTGAACTAAAATGCTAATGTAGATCCAGTCCTTGACTTTCATAGATTGGTTAAGTTCAGGTTCAGGAGGGATTTTTATGCTGCCCTCTGGCATAAAAGAGATAAGGCAATTTCCTCCAGTAATTCTGCAAGCTCTAAGCTTCTGTTTTCAGTCCATGTACTTATAGGATAGTTCCAGCTGGAAGGGAGCTCAGGAGGTCTCCAGTCCAACCTCCCATGCACAGCAGAGCCAGCTCTGAGATCAGACCTGGTCGTTTGGGGCTTTGTTCAGTCAAGTCTTGAAAACCTCCAGGGATGGAGAATACACAGTCTCTCTGGGAAGCCTGTCCCACTCCTGGGCTGTCCTCATAATGAGAAGGTTTTCCCTTATATCCAGCCTGAACGTCTCTTGTTTCAATTTGTATTCATCGTCGCTCATTCCCTTTCCGTGCCTTTCCGTACATTGCTGTGAAACAGCCTGACTCTGCTTTCTCAACAACCTCCTTGGAGGCACGAAGATGCTGATCTTAGATGTCCCTGGAGCCAGCCCTGCTCCAGGCTGAAACAGCCCTGGTCCTCCAGCCTCTCTTCTGGGCAAGTGCTCCAGCCTCCCCTCCATCTTGGGTGTCCTCTCATGGAGAGCCATCAGTACCATATTTTTATCAATATTGTGACAGCAGTTTGCTGACTTTGAGTGCTGTCATAATCTAAACAACTTTCTCTCTAATCTCTGAAAAGAGGAGACTGTGAAGATACCATATGAAACTTTTCATTTTTATACCAAATGGTTGCTATTTCAATTACTGGTGGGTATCCATCTAAAAAGCTACTTTTATAGTACTTGGGTTAGATTAAGTATTATTACAGGAAATTGAACTATGAGAAATAACAGCTCATCTAAATACATGGATGACATCTTGTTCAAGATATGTCTATAATTGAAATTTGTTATTCAAATCATGGGTTTGTAATACAGAAGTACATGACTTTTTAATATGAACATAGAGAGAATTCAGTTTCTGCATGCTCTGGTAGCAGAAGAGTCTGCATATATGGGCATGTCCTCCTCATGGCTAATTAAAAATGCATGTTAAAATTAGTATCTATAATTTATGATTATAATTTATGACTTACAAAATACAAAAAAGCAGGTCGAGACATTAACACCGGGATTTGTTAATGTAGACAGTGTCATTTATACCAATAGATGAAACTGTAGAGAGAGTATTTGACCTTAAGTTTTCTTTTTTAACTTACTCCATACCAGTTTGCATCACTTTTAAAGACTCCATTTTTGGAAGGTGATCAGTGTCTCTAATTCTGTATGCATAAGCACTTGGACGCAGTACTTCTGTAATCCATGAGAGAGGGAAACCTATTTCTAGAGTTTATGCACTCATACTACCTGGGTGTGCTTAGCATTAATGACACTTATCATTTACTAGAATGACAGTGTATTTTGCAATCCTATATGAAAGATTTGGGCAAGCACAGATGGTGGCAAAAGGGAGGCCAGTATGACAATACAGTTCTAAATGGATTAAGCTGGAGATGTTGAATGCCTCTGATAACACTATATATTTTTGAAAGTTTTGGAGTCTTTATTTCTAATGACACTTTAAGGATTCACTTACGGTTTTCCAGCTTTCAGATTTATTCTGAATACATTTTTAAAGGGTACTCAACCTTAACTTTTATTGTGTGGGCACAGTTTTATGCCCCATGAAATACTTGGCTGTGTAATTTTGGCTTCTGTGTATCTGGTTTATTTGTTGAATGTGTCTGAATATGATCCTCTTTGTTTATAGCTTACTCCTGCCTCGTCGCAGGCATGCGCAAGCAGCCACGTGTTTCAAAGGCTGCAGTTGGCAGGAAGGGCGCAGGAATTTCAGCCTGAAGCAAAGAATACTAGATGAGAAAGTGTGGATAAAATAAACTCTGTGTTGTGACAAGAGAGAAATAACCTACCATTTGTAGCATTTACTTGGAGGAATTTAGAAGCTAGCAGGGAGGAAGATTAGAGAGCTTAGGAAGAATTAGAAGTCTGAGAAAAGATGTAAGAGGATGGACAATACACCCCAGGAAGAATATGTCTGTGTCGTATATTCTAGGAAGACAAACTTACATGGCACTTCATATAGATATGACCCATGCCCTAATCAGGTATAAGGTTTATCTGCTTGTATTCCAAGCCAACTGACAGCTCAGCTTCAGTAACTGGATTAAATTGACTATGTTGCTTCCCAGCTGGATCTTGCTCTGATATGTCCTAAGGCACCAGTTTTATTAGCAGTTTTTTGGGGATAGCAAACTATGACTGAACAATGTTTTTGCTTAGAGCCAGCAATAATGAAAAGCTTGATTATTTCCAATTCTTAAACTGTGATCATTAAAATATTTTGTAGAGCATTTTGCTGATATTCTGTATGTTGCTCTCACTGATGGGGAGATTTCATTGCCTAACCTTGATGTATTTATTTGAGAAAAATTACTATGGCTTCTGACAAGATTTAAAGGACATAGAGAAAGAAGAAATGTAGGCAAGCACAGCATTTCCTTGTTTATTAAGCAAGCAGTGTTGTTGCTGTGGAATGGTTTCATCTGGAATCACTCTGATAAGGATGCAAAGCCACTATGTTGGTTGTCATTAACACAATGTAAAATTTTCAAGTGCTCATTTCAGACTGGCAGACAGGCAGTGAGGCTTCTGGCTTATATATCTGGCTGTGCTACTGGTCTTTTGTATGAAACACAACAAGTGGCTTGATCTCCTTCTCCCAGCAAAATGAGGAAACTACTACCCTATATCACTTGAGGGTGTTTAGAGATCAATTTATTAGTGTATTTGACCTAGCAGTTACAATAAAAATGTGGATACAGAAAAGCCTAGTTACAGTAAAGCTGTCAAGCATCAGTCATTGTGGTTATCATTTTTAGCTATACTAGTCCAGGAATCTGGGAAAGTTCCTTGTCCCTGGAAATGGCGTGAGGCCACCTGGCAGCAGCTCACACCCTTTGACCTGCTTCTGCTGACAAGTTCCCAGTCATCAGGCAAAGTAAAGGGGCTTTTTTGGTAAAATGTGAGTTTTGCTTTTCCCACTGAAACAGTGGGCAGCAGCCAGGGGGTGCAGCCATCCCCACAGGCCTCAGGAACCGAGCATGGAGAGCCCACGTGAACTGTATTTATACGTACCAGCATGATAAAAGACATATTTCCTCAGAGGCCCCTCAGCTGCTTGGGTGGGTAAGAGCTATGAGTGTTTCCTGTCCCTCCCTCCTGTTTTGTAGGGAATCACCACAAAATGTGTTTCACATGAGGGCCACCAGTCTCACTCTTAGTGAGTACATCTTAATTTTGGCCCCAGGTCCAAATAGGTTATTGATTTCAGATTAGCAAAGCAGACAAAACTGAACAAAATATCTGTCCGAGAAAGTCTTTTATTCCTCAAAAAAATTCTGAGAACAATGATGAGATTTGCTTTCCAAGCAGGCACTTGGTATTGATTATGAATCTGAAACTATAAATCAAAGGAGACAAAAACTAATAAGGAAATGAAAGCACACACACTTTCAATAATAAATTAAATTTAAAAAAAACTTAATATCTTAAATGCAAAAAATTTACAACTAATAAATTCACAGGTGGTTGTATTGTATTTCCGTAAGTGGCTTAGCTGTTCTATGTATAACTCAGTATATGATTTCACTATTAGAAAGTTATGGAGTGACCTAAAGAAAAGTAATCATTTTTATCACCACCATAACTTAAAATATACCTTACAGACTGTCATTTTGAAAGACTCATGACTATGCAGGACGCTGGAACAGGTCAGTGGAGGAATTTCTGTCTCTGAGTATGCTGCATGGTCCTGAACATGAAATCCAAGTCTGATCTTCAGCTGAGCTTGTTGTTTGTTATCCTTTAATCCTTATTCAAGACTGAAAATTCACTAACTGGATAGCTCAGAATCACAAAATAATCAGAACGTGAAAGGAAGCATTAAATTTAAAAAACCCAATTATTTGCTACATCCTTCCACTTTGGTTTATTTTTTTAAACCTTCTTAAAAATACTCAAAACATGTCGTGTATTTTTTTAACCAGTTCTTGCAAGAAGCATTTTGACTGATTGAGCCTGACTTTATGGGGTAGTACATAGAATTCCCTTTGCCATTCACAAGGTTGCAACGTTCTTTAGGATAGTCATCATGTCCGCAGGTCCTTCATTACTGGATTTATATGACAAGTGGGTCTTATTTTCCATGCAGTTAATCAGACAGAAGGATACTATTTATGCCTAAAAAAATGGATTTATTCTTCATTCTTTGTCACTAAGGTTTGTCAGTTTCTTCCTACGAAGAATGGAAGCAAAGGTTCTCCAGCTTATGAATGCTACTAATGCCTTTTCTGTGTAATCACTGAATTTCACCAAAAAAAAAAAAAGTTATATCAATATGGCATATGCCAAAATCAACACTCCAAAATATGAATAGTTATACTGGTATGGCCCAACCTTGTTTCAGAGTGCAGCCACCACATGACTGGAGTGCTAGCACATGTGTAAAATGTGATCTCTCTTAGGAGAAACACCATCTTATACGGTGTGACTGTGACTTATAGCACAATATGAATTAAAAAAATATATCTTTTAATTACAAAAGGATTCTATGACTGCTTTATAATTTTCTGTCACATTGATTTTTCAGCAAAAAGGGGCAGGTTTTTACAAGCTAGCATATTTTTCATAGGGCAGCTTTCCTTCAAATTTTATGCTGAGAAAAATCATAGAAGTATTTCATTTCAGAGGTGTTTGGTTATTTTTCTTCCTTAAAATATTTCAGCTTGTTGGAACAACAGTCCAAGGAATTTTAATTTAGAATTAGCAGTTGCTATTCAGAGATTAGAAAGCTTGAATGAAAGATGATGCCATTTTTTCCTATGGACTTGTTCACTGTCTGGAATGCATTTCCATGATGCATTGTCTCTTCCTTGCTTGAGCATCTTGCTTGTTTTGGAGATCTGTTCTGGATAAGGAAAATAGTCCAGGAGTGTTAAACAATGCACGCATTTTAATGCTGATCTGAATGCTCCTAAGCAGTTCAGTAAGACAAAATGAAAACATAAGGCACACACAAATGATTTAAAAAGATTGACATGTTTTGCCTCAGTACAAAAATCTAAAACAAAGTATCTTAATCTCTGTTATCCTTTCTTTCACATTATTTTTAGTTCCCATATTATTATTCTCACCCTTTCCTTACTGTATTAACCACCAATCTATCTTAAAATAAATCTTTCTTTTTTCAGCTGCATAACACAACACGCATTCTTTTTTCCCTTGGCTCTAAGCTGGAACTTTTGAAGAGTCTGATCTTACCCTTCAACCAGAAAAAGGAGGAGAGATCAAAGAACTCAGCCCATCACCTTCAGGTATGCTACTTTTATAATTATAAAACATTCCATGTGTAGGTGCTGATATCTCTGAAGACATGTGTCTGAAAGTATTACTGAATATCTATTTTCTTAACATTTCTGTAGTGCTGCAGTAAAATCTACAGAGTTAAACCATAGAAGTGAGATAAAAATTAAATTCAATACTTTGGAAAATGTGATAACTGTTTGTGCTAACTGGTTAAGAAATAATTTCATTATTTTACCAGCCTGCGAGCATTTGTATGTTCAAGAACAATTTGGAGCAAGTGATACGGCATTCATACAAAATCTTCTAACAGTACGAAAAACTTTTCTGGCCTGTTAGAACAGAGACATTTTGACAAGATTTGAAATACAAAAATGAAATAACTTTATAAAACATATCTGTGAAGCTGCATACAAATTCTATATGGAAAAAATCTCCCTTTGCTATAATGAAATATGTAAAGTTTCAAGATCTGATTGATTATTGTAATTGTTATAATAGGAAATTCTGCATTGAAAAAAGTGATGACATTATAGAGTTCTTCACATTTATGGTTGTTTGTAGAAGAGGAAAAGTAGTTCTAAAGTTTTTAATAAGTTATCCTTTGTTTCTATACTGGCCAGTTTTTACATGCATTTATTTCAAATAGCGATGCATTTAATGTTTATTTGGTATATGGTGGATGTACAAATCACATAACCACTTAGTATATCATTAAAACAACAGAAACTAATCCATTCAAATAAGTTTACCTTAGATTTGCAGTTTTAACTCTTTACATTACAATAAGATTAATCCAAAGTATAATAAATATAATAAATTAATAAATCGATTTGGTATTATAATGCCAAATAAAGGTAAC
Source organism: Haliaeetus leucocephalus (assembly GCF_000737465.1). Lineage (NCBI taxonomy): Eukaryota > Metazoa > Chordata > Aves > Accipitriformes > Accipitridae > Haliaeetus > Haliaeetus leucocephalus. Next base: position 3,262,364 of record NW_010973023.1, on the reverse strand, counting down.
AGATAAAAATATTATTTGTAAAATAACAATAGTAGACACTGAGATTGTAGAAGGAGGGCCTTCTGAAAATACTGATAGAAACCAGCACTGAATTACAGAAAACCCTCTCACAGTTCCAGCATCAGTTGCATGAAAGAAAAAGGTGGACATTTATGAAATGTATAGAAAGAGAGGAAGGATGAGAAATTTGTCTCCCATAACACTAGCAGGATAAGATACTAGGCAGTGATATTGAAGATGTCATCTTTGACAGAGTGTGTCAATGTTTCCCTCTTTGGTCTTTGCCTCTACATTCAGCAAGCAGCACTTTCTGAGTAACAGACAGCAGTGAAGCCTATGGAGCTCCACCGTTAGTTTTATTAGGGATTCTTTGGAGTCCTGAAACAAATAGCTATTGCAGAAGACAGAGAGGAGGTGATAAAAAGAATAATACCATTTTGTACATATATGGCAAAAGCTCCTTCAAAGCAGAGACAGCAAGAAGGTAGCACGAAAATATTTTTTTACTACCCAAAATATTGGTGTTTTCACAAGTTTGATGAGACAGAAAGTAGGGAGCCAGTGAAGAAAAGCAAATACAAAAGTGACTTGGTCACAGCAACAAGATGCAAATGAGTATTTGTGGAATAAATTTGTGTATGTTTAAGTCAGGGAAAAAGCTGCTGAAGTCAGGTCAAGTCAAAGATGAGATCCATACTAAAGCTACACAGCTGATTGAAACAGGATTTTAGCTAGGTGACCTTTCTATCCGTTGCTGCTGTGTCTACATTCGATATTGCCTGTGTATCTGTCCACACAGTTAAGGAGTGGCCTAAATTGCAATTGCAAAGATACATTCAATTGCAGAATGAAGATTTTGGGAACTATTTCTAGGAATTAGGCAATTTGAAAGGTAATTCTATTTCAAAAGTAGATATTCCAGCACTTGTAACTATGGAGCAATTAGCTCCTTTTTTCCTTTTCCTTTAACTACAAACGGTTACTTGTTCTCTGATTATATGAGCCTGGTAGGATAGAAAGTTGAACAACTTCATGTCATACCTCTGATCCTTGATCTCCTCAGTACCTCTTCTGCTTGTACTCTCCCTTTTCTGAGTGGAGTGGGTCACACAAGACCTAAGAGACAGGATGAACATGGTCGTCCTTGCTGTAGGTAGGAATACAGACTCTCTTCTAATTACTAAATTTTGGAAGATTTTAAGCCATGAGCTTGAGGGAGCTTTGAGGAGTTAGTAGTGTAAATGATACCCCATGAATGATGGCACAAACTTGGTCACAGAGGAGGGGAGAAGTAACTTGAGCAGTGAAGGGTGTGCTTTTTTATTCCATAGTGGGAAAGGCTGTGTGGTTGTGCTGTCCACAGTGGTCAGCAGATAGTGGGGAAGGTCTGAAGGAGAGGAGGGAGCTCTGGTTTTGGCAGCCTGATACTGAGGGCATGCTTTCTTAGTCAGATCATGTTTTATTCAGATAGCATAATTCATGTCTGAAGGGCAACGCAGCAGCATTGTTGTAGAACTTAATTAGTATTTGTTGGGGATTTTTCTCAGAAATAAAACATACAAGAGGAGAGAATGGGACGAGGGACGGAGTCCTATGGAGAGCTACAGAGCAAAGCGGGGAGAGAGGTGGAGTGTGGGAGGCTGTGAGGACCATCTTCCAAAAAGGCTATGGATGAATATTTTGAGAAAAGGAGAGATTGGAGAACATGAAACCATGCACACAAATGCATGGAGAATTTTGCATACAGGTATTTGCATACATATATTTGTGACCTGACAATAATCTTGTGATATCAGTGGTAAAACTTCCATCAATTGTTATGATCAACCATCAGTTCATTACCTGTATGTGCATATTTTGGATTTTGTACCTTTAACATGCATAAACACAACTGCATGGGTCTCAGATATCTAGCTCTGCTTGTTATGTATTTTCTGTTTTCTACTCATGAACCAGAACAAATGACAGAGACATTTATACACAGTCCCAAAAAGCAGGCATGCTGGCAATTCCTTACTCGGACAACACTGATAAATGTTCTCTACTTCATATGAGATCAGGAAATCACTTGCCTTTAAGCCATCCAATCTAAAGGTATTAATTATGTATTACATCTCATGAACCTTCTAAATTTAGATAGCCTTGCAGGGACTGGTGTGATATATTAATATACTGACAAATAATTAGCTGAAGAATGTATCATGTATATTTCATCTGTAGCCTGAAACTTCAACCTCTGCCACTTGGGAACATGAAAAATCTAAGAGTCTGTCTATCACTTCACTAGTTATTGAAGACTCACTTTTTTTGCCGTTTTGTATAGCTAAAATACAACATGAAACACTGATGTTCAAAAGTGATGTTTCAGCACCCCTATACTGATGGTGTAAGTAATGTTATGTAAGAGTGAAGGGCGCTTCTGAACCAATGCAGTTAAAGACTGTTAATGAATGGAAGGCTCTAATAAGCACCTGGTTATGGTTCTTGGCAACTAATGCACTTGAACCAATGCTGCAGCTGGTTGAACTGCTGTTATGGGAACAAAAGAAGCAGTTTTCAGTACTATAGCCTAAAGCCTTGTGACTATTTTTACTGTAACAGCTATTAAAAGGGTTGAAACTCAACTTCATTAGCAAATAGATTGTTTTGAGCAAAGATTATGGGGGACAGAAATTGAAGATAGGATTGCCAAAGTAATTTCTGCAGTGTAGAAGGAATCCTGGAGTAGAAATACTTAGTCAGTTTTCAAGCCACTTATTGGAGGCATCAGCATCTACAAAACTTCATGTGTACCAATACTCTATAAAAAATTAATCTTTAAAATTGAAAAGTTAAAAGAATATGAACAGCTCAAAGTTGGTCACCACAAATCAGAAAATGCAGAGCTATCATTGCTTTTGTGACCTGCAGAAATGTGTGTTCCACTGTTAAAATCATAATACCTTCCTTTCTTTTCTTCTTACTATTAATGTTTCTTGTAGTAGATTGTTCTTCCTACAGCCTGTTTTATTTGTACCTGTCTTCTCTGACTCAGTCCCGTCCCATCTTTCTCACCACTCCAGCTGTCCTGTTCATTTCCAGTTGCTTCCATTAGAAGCAGCTGCATCGAAAACCATACTCAGCCTTTCATCACTAAATTATAGCATACTCGGTCCCTCTGCAGGGATGCAGATTCCTGATGTCTAGGAGCTCTAAGCACATGCAACACCCTCAGTAAGGCTAGGAGCTTCATCTTAGCACCCTGCCAAGCTCTTGATAGTCCCTCCACAGCACACACATAGACTGAAGCTTTTCAAGCTCATAACTTGAGCTTGAAGCATTAACTGCATCTTAGGGTTGTATTTACTTTAAACTGCATATTTGTAAAAACAGATCTCTTGGCTGGCTTATGCAGATTCAGGAAAGAATGACAGTATAACCTTGGAAAAAAGCCAAATGTCAAGGGACGAGTATGAAGTATTACACTAAGTGGTTAGCAAAATGGCAGAGGGCAGGGGAAAGACTTTCACTGACAGTTATTCTCCTTTCATCGCTCAACCAGTAATCACAGTCTTCAATCTCAAACTCCTTTAGTTCTAATGCTCTCAGTATTTGCTAGTCACCTTCCTCCACTGTCATTCTCCAAGTCACAAATTTTCTATAGTTGACTGCAGCAGTTCTGAATTCAGTCAGAAGGAATTCAGCACCTTTTTGAAGTGCTGTTTCCCATTTGTATTGAAACAAAATAATTAGCAGTCCCTTGCAGCAGAGTGCTGTAAATAAAGCAAAATTTGTCTCTTCACTCTATGTATGTCAGCAGTTGTTACCCAGCCGATATCACTGTCAGTAAGTATTCAGACCTTCACAGAAAGATAGATGGGAAAAAAAAGAAAGATAATTGGTTGTTTTTGAACCAAAGTCACAAGGCTCTGATGAACTTCCTCATAGAAACTGTTGCAAAAACAAAACTCCGAATACTCTAACCACTGAAAATTGCATCCAGGCTGTGGTTAATGGTGATGAGTAACAGCAAAAGAACAGCAAAAACTGTTTTAGCAGAAATTCTGAAAATTTTATCTGTAGAGAGACATTACCTTTCTGTAAAACAGATGGGAATGTTTGGAATATGACAGTAATTTATCTTTTCTTTTCTTAACAATTCCTCAAACAAAAAAATTCTAGGCTGATTCTAGTCCTCAAATTCATTTTGCTGTTGATGCAGTTTTCTTGTCCGTTCACTGCCTCTTATGTTGCAAAAAAAATATAGACTGGTGTGATAAACTAATTCCACTGGAATGTGCAAATTGTGTGACTTGCTTATGAGGATGACTAGTATTTGATAACTTACTAATGGAGAGATATTATTAAAATTGTATCTTATGATAAGGCCAGTGGAAGTTATTTTTCCTTCACTATTTGTTATATAAAAAGAGTTAACAGCATTGCACAACCTCCTATGTAGCAGCATAGGTTACAACATTATGTGTTTAGTGTTACGTGTACTAATAGGATCATTGCTAGCCCAGAGAACCTGTCAGCACTTTATAACCTTCTCTTTTTTGATGACTCTCCTGGAAACAAGGCCACATATGCTACAAATAAGGTCATAGGTAGTAAGAAACATTCAATGAAATGGAGTTTGAAGTGGATGTCGCTACCTCAGGGAGACAGAGAGGTTACATAAGTAGATTAAACCAGCTCATACTTATCATAAACTAAGGGGAACATTCCCTTCTCTCTCTTCAACACAAATACCAACAAATTCCACTGTAAAGGGTCACAACCTTCATTTTAATTAGGCAAGACTCTTTTAAAAACTAAGCTGAACTCTTATTTTGCAAAGTATGTTCCCCAAACTTCTAAACAGAGAGACGTTTCTGAAATTCCAGCACTTTGATGTGTCAGAGACATCATTGCCTTGCTCTGCAAGGATGGTTTTCAAATGTAAGTCATTATTCTGCCTTTTTCTGTTCTACTTTGCATTAGCTGTTAAAGCTACTAAAACCTTCTATTGCCTACCTTTATTGCCAAGTTACTATATCAGGTGGAGACAATCACAAAATAACTTCCAATAAATTTATGCAATCCTGATAGCAATGCATAATTTCTGCCATAACATGGGATTTTTGCAACTGCCTTCAGTTCAAAGTTGTGCTTAACTCTTCAGCTACACATCAACACAATCCATGTTGCCTATTCTAAACTGTCATTGGAATTTACTCTCTGCACTTACTGTATACCCAGTTTTTAAGTACCAGCCTCAGGCTAGGCTATATACTACCATCAGTTACCACTTCAAATATAATACAAAAATTAAACAACTGTTGCCAGAAGTTAGGCCACTGTTGTTCCCTGAGTATTTCAGGCTAAACTATATTTAACTCAGTTTACCCATAGAATCAGGAAAATTTAGAGAAATAATACAAAATTAATTTATTTTAAAGGCAGTAATGGCATTTTCTCTCTCTTTGGGTCAATATGGGTGGGTGCAGGAGAGGGAAGAGGCATGGACATGTGGAAAGTTTTATGAGTCCTGGGAGGTGGTAGCAACTGTAGAAAATTTCGTTTGGATCCTTATTGCAATAGTTTGTAAGGGATGGCTGCTTAATAGTCTAGAAATAATCTTTGATGGAGAATCCAGAAATACTTTATAGACCTTAGAAATCAATGAAGCAGAATGGAGCCCATCATCTGCAAAAGGTGGGAAGGCATGAGGCAGTCCACCAGTTTTATGTCACTCCCTATCCAACCAGTTGCTAGAGGAAAGTGATATCAGCGGTTCATGAAGCAGGGAGTGCCTTGCATGAGGAAAGAACTGTGTTAGGCAGTATTCTGTCGTGTGCTGGAGGTGTGAGTTTGGATAGCAAATCTGGTTTTGAGATTTTTCCCTTTATGACTCCATGTTATTGAGCAAACATTTACCTGATTGCTCAGGCTTTTACATATACATTTGCTGGGATGAGGCTGCTTTACTTTTAATGCTCAAGCTGATAGGTCCATAGGTAAAACTTAGCAACTGGTGTCTTAATTTCCAGTACTTCCATGTCTCAGGACTTGACAAATTTTGTCTTGTTTTCTACTGTGATTTTGTCAGCCCCTCGTGTCCTGTAATCCACTGGCTCTTTTCTATTGCATGAAACTTAAAATGGCAGATTTTCTTTATCATTCTCGTACTTATTTCTCACCATCTGTATAGTTATCAACCTCTCTTCTGACCAGCCCTCAACCTCAGCCCTATCAACCAAGAGATAACTGTGTTTAACTAGTAGCTTTTCTCTCTTGCTGCCTTTCACAGGACTTTGCCAGAAGCACCCCCAAAGCTCCTTCCTTTAAATTTCTTCTTGAATTTCCCTTTCCTATAATGCACCCTGAATTTTACAACACTGGTCCCCATTGCACTAATAATTACTGTCTCCTTATTTCCATGCAGTCCCCTGGCAGTCACTATCCATCTGCCGTATCCCATCTTACACTGAGCTTGTAAACTTCTTTCTAAAGTTCTAGTTAGGCACCATCTTGTTCTGTGTTTTGACAGTGTTACTTACAATGGGATCATAGCTTGTGACAGAAGCTGCAGGCAGGAGTATAATACAAAGAAATAATAATTAGTGCTGGACAGGCATTATACTCCTGCAAAGAAGGCTGAAGTTGCATATGTAAAATGAAATGTGCCATGCTCTTTACAGCTAGGTGAGCTAAAATTCTGATTAAAGTGAACACTACATGCAAGTCTTTCAGAGGTCATATCTGAAGGGTGAATCTACACAGTGCAAGACTGATATTCCCATTTGAAAGAACAAAGTTGGACTCACCATTATTGTAGCTTGCTATAACGAGTTCTTAAAAATGGAAGGGCTGAGGACCTGGCATCTAACTTTGCTGCAGCTATCCCTGTATGATATTATCTGCTTTTTTCTCTTTCAAACCATGTTTCTCATTTTCTTCTGGGACTGTGCCTGTTCAGTGGGCAGGACATGAATATTGACAGTTGGGTGTGATGTAGGACCTTGTTGAAGAGTGGTTGCCAATAATAAAACTATTAACCACATGTAGTTGACTGCTGTGTTAGTCACTTTGCCTTGAGAAAGGTGTGAAAATATGAGTTAAATATTATTGAGACTCAGTAAAAAGTTTTAGATCCATTACTGTTTCCACAACAGCAGTAGGTAATATGTTTTGTGATGCTGAAGGCTAATCATTAAGAAAGGAAAGAGTAATTCAATTATGATCATAATTGTCTTTATTATGGATCTATAGTACTGAATATTGACTATTTAAGCCAGGTGGTAGGAAGAAAAGAAAGAAGTTCTTACAAAAAGAACAACATAAAAGAAATTTCAAATCCTGAATTTTTGGCTGTTGTATTCAGGCTTACAGTAGAAACTATAATAATGACAATCAATGTTGGTTTAAAACATTAAAGCATTTGGGGGTTGTTTATATGTAATATTTTATTTCAAATACTTGGAAGATGTTTTGATTATAGTTTTTGTTATAGTGGCAGTGATATAAGGCTCATAGTGTTGTCCAACAGTTTTCACTGGAAGTCTTGTCTTCCAGTTTCTTCTGATGACGTTAAACTTCAACCATTTGTCTGAAACTTTTCATGCTTGCATCTTATAGTTGGCTGAAAGCCTTGGAAATTTTTCATAAAATAATTGAATTGTGATTAAAAATGAGGATAGGAGAGGTATAAACAATATGGCTAAAGTGTTTTCTTGATCCTATGACTTCTATATGTTTTTGTATAAGTGTAGTACAAAAGACAACAGTGTGATACAGAAATAACTTTAACAGTTTGGTAGGAGAAGCAAGAGAGTTTCAGAAGGATAATTATCTGCAAGGGCTTATTTGCTTTCCAGTTGTAAAACCACAAGTGTTAAGAAAAGACAGAATTAAGATAATCTGTTCGGCTTTTCAGTTATATTGCACCGGGAAAAGAGAGACAGCACAATTTGACTCCAGAGTCAGCTTTGCAGAAGGGACTCTAAAAACAATATCTATATTTCATAAGGGAAGAAGAGACAGTGCCTGCCTGCCTTTCTTCTCCTTTCTTGCTGCCTTGATGGGTTGACATGTCACTGTAATCCTAATTGATGGTACATGGCCTCTATCCTTTCATGGTACCAAGAAAAAAAAGTTTAAAGGAAAATAAAGGAAAAGTTCTGTACCAACCTAACTGGTACGTTTTTCTTTTACTTTTTTAAAATTCCTTTTTAAGTTAAAGGAAGAACAACCATGACCTACTCTAACTTTTTGAAAAGCATAAGGCTCTTCTGAATTAATATCTTTTTTAAGTCTGGGACCTAAGACTTAACTAGAAGATACCTTTTTGAAAAATATTTCTTCTTTATTTTAAAATTCTTATCAATGGGGAATCCAATTTATCTGTGATATTTTCCATGCTGTTAATAATTAGATATATCTGAAAAATTAAAATGTTAAATTGTTTTTGTACTAAAGATGAAAGTTCAAAATTTTTTTTTTTAATTTATTTGTGGATCAAATCAATGTGGCAAGTTCCAGTAGGTCTACAGAACATTGTCTTTTCATAGCCATTTCTTTTAGTTTCAATCTTAGGTTGGTAAACAAAATACCCAAAATAAAAGAGCAGAAACAACTTGTTTTGTTGTTATGTGAATTAACAAATTTGTCTTAAAAAAAAAAAAGTATTGAAATCAATGTGTCTAACTAATCAATTCACTGGAATAAGATAACTGTTTTTTACCAAGATGACTGTTTCTTACCATTATAAAAAAAATTCAGCTGTCATCACTACTAAGTTCAAAGTGTTATCGATTCAGTATGCGGCATATATACATATATATATGCACATGCTGATATATAAACCCTAAACAAGATAACACAAATGATTCTTTTTTCAGAAGAACAAATGAATAGAATTATTTCACCTCACATTTCTAGTGCATTGGTCATTCTCCAGTTATTTCTGGGTTTTGAACACTAAAGCTGGATGCAGCATTTTAGTAACTTTCACCTTAAAGCAAACACAGAGGTAGTAACAACTCTCTGTACCATGAGTTTTAATCCTTCTTCAGAGCCACTGCTTGCTAGCATTCTCCATTCTGTAAGTCCTTCCTCCATTAATGTTAAACTTTGCCGTAATGCCATGCAAGGTTTGGTTTTAGCCTCCTGACTGAAAAATGAAGACTGCTCTTTATTTATTACCTGTTCTCTTCTGTATTTTGTTTTTGTGTCATTTACAAACTTAGCCAGTAAGGATTTCATTGTGTTTTGGTTGCTAACAACCTTACAGAGTAGAATCAGGAACTAATCCCTGCGGGATCTCTAAGATGCACACCTGCTCACGGAGGAGACTTTACTCTAGAATTAATCATACCTTGAGACTTGCTGGTTATTCAGAGTTGAATGTGTGTAATGTGTACCGTGGTGATTTTCTGGTCTTCTGGCTTCCTAGCGATATGTCATGCAGTACCAAGTCAAGCATGTTACTGAAGTCTAATTGCATTACATTTAACAAAATTTTTCATTTCATCAGCTATTATCAAGTTAGCTAGACAAGTTTCATTTTTTTAATATTTTTTTATGTCCTCATTTTGCTAAGCTTGGAAAAGGAAAGAGTCTGCCTCAGATACAGGCAATCTCAATGTATTCCTGCTGCAATTAGAAATTGCTTAAACCATCAAATATTGTCCTTTCATATAAAATTGCATGGTTGGATCTTTAGGCATCTGATTTGCACCTGGCATCTCATTTTAGCATGCAGAGGTACATGAGCAAATAAGATGAGATCACACCGCTTTAAAAATCTAATCTACCATTAGCTAGGAAATTAGCTAGCTTGTCATCTGCTTTCACATCCATGCTTTGTAAGAACTTCTGTTTCAGAGAATGGGACCGTTTCATCAGGACTGTGTCTTCTGCGCGTTAGAATTTCAGTACTGAAACTCACATACACTAAAAGATTCAGGATGATGCCCTTGAGATCTATTCCTATGTATGAGCTATGAATAGAGGAAACAGTAAATAGCACAGCTGCTGAAAACTGAATCAGTCTTTTAAGCTCACCTATGATAAGCAAAAATTATTAAAAATATTTTTCAAACTCTACTCCTGACATTCCCTTGAATATCTTTGAAATTACACTTCTTCAGACATACTATCTCTGTCCATTTTACCAGACAACTTTTTGACTTGCAGACCATTTTATTATATTTCAATTTCCCATATCAGTCACTTCTTTAATATTAAAGTTTGTCTTAGTAAGAATGTCAGTACTCAGGGTAATATTTTTATTCTACCCCGTATTTCTTCCCATATAGTATGTACTATAAGACATATCTGTGATGGAATATTTTTTTTATTACCATCTGTCTTGGGTTTTTTGGCTGTTGTCTAGAAAACCCCAGAAATGGTCTTCTGCTATGTAATTTCCAGCTTAAGTTACCATTTAGATTTACCCTTTTACCCTAGCTGGTATCATATCCATAATGTAAAATAATGGCCTTGTGTCCTCCACTGCCTACAGCCACTTGATGAGTAACTCCGCACTGAATAGGAGGGCTGAGCAATCAGAATCATGGGAAACTGAGTGACACAGGTATGGCTGGGTTTGGATGTTTTGAAGAAATCAGCAAGGTTTTTTTGATCTAAGCTCCCAAGATGTAGTTGGAGTTTTCTGGTTTATATGAATTTCAGAAGTGACAAGGTAAACTGGTGAAATACATTAGGTTTATAACATGAAGATTTCCACCATCTACTTCTGCCACCCTATCTTTGACCAGAGATATTTATCTTCTACTGCTGTATCCTAATAAAATTACTCCTTCATGCTGACTAAATTTTCCACTCTCCCAACTACAGTTGCTTGGAGTATCAAAGAAAATACAACTTATTCTTAAATTATTTCCATAAAAACTACTTCTAATCAGCATCTCTTCCTACATTCTTAGGCTTAGCAATAACTGTAGGACATGCTGCATGCTGGCTTTGTTGTAGTTTGCTCTAGTTCAGTCTGTTGCCTCCAGTGGTTTCAAACCATTTGAGACTCACCATTGCCAAAATATAAACTCTTTTCTACTTGCAATACTGGGACTATTTCTGACATTGCTAAATAAGGTGAGAAGAGACTCATATTGCAGCAATAGAAAATTCCTTTGCCATGAAGATGTTTTCTAGAAAGAGTAGAAAGAGGAGAAAAAGCGACAATGAACAGACTTACCTTGTTGATAGTGTTACACTGAAAATCTACTTATGGGCAAAAATTGAACACAACTTATGTGTGGAGCCAACAGGACATTTATTTGGGGACTTATTTTAACGGTAACTGTTCAGACTTTCCTGGGGGCTTTTCAATGCACATAGCCTCCTCTTCTATGGTAATGTTTCCGAGAACAAATAATCCTGCTGTTCTGTGGAAACAGGTGCTGCCTCTAGACTTGGTGCTATTATTGTCCCATGTCCAGGAATACTTTGGAGAGGAAGATCTTCTAACTGCTTCCAGTCTGAATTTTGAAAGGTTGACTAAGATAAAATCTTATATTCCCAAAGTTGCTTTTTGATGTATATATTTGAATTTATTTTAATGTTCATGAAGACAGAATAATCATGTGATCCTTGGTGAATGTATATGTTTTACAGCTGAGTGAGAATGACAATTTAAGGACTTCCATTCTTTGGAATAATCCTTGTTTAGTTCCATGTGTAAATTACATTCTAACTTTGCAAGCTGAAAAGCTATATATTCATTGAAAGAGACTTGCTACTTATAGGAGAGATTCATTAGCCAAAGAAGAGTCCCAGGAACAGTACAAGTCACCTGTGGTCTATTTTTATTGATTAAAAGGCATGTCTGAGGTGTGGAGGGTCATAAAAGTTGTAAAAAAACTAGAAATAGTTGTTTAACTCAGAATATACTTTTTATTTTGTGAATACATTTATCTGTGCTTTACAACTTTGACATTTCTTTGGAAAATTTGATGAGCATGAGAAAACAATGAGGAGGAAATTAGCCTCATCATCTCACTTTGACTGACGCAAAAGACAGTAGCAGCAGAAATGCAGTTAGGAAAATAATAGTGATCCCTACTCTGAGCAATCAAATAGAAAGGAAACAAGTTGTTTGCAATTTTTGTCTTTCTTGAATAGTGCAACTTTTTTGTCCACTTAGCATTATTTTTTGGGGGTGTGAATGTATTGTTCATAATTTTTAAAAGTCTAAGTACTTGTTCATCTGAACTTTGTCCTCACCTGGTAAATATGTTTGACTAACCATATGTAAGAATTAAGAGACAGGAGGACTAATTGTGTTAAAGGGTAGTAAACACACTACTACTTGTAGTAGTTTTCAAGGTGATTGATTACCTATTATTTATGTTCTTGCATCTTGGATCCCATGTCAAGAAGCTGCATCTCTTCAAGAAGGCAAATAATCCACGTGCTTGCATTCATCTCAAAGCAACAACTTAATGACATTTTATCCCACTGGCTAGACTATGAAAAAAATGGAGACTATAAATGCTTATCTTTGTAAATAGCAGTAGAAACAAAAGGGAACATGACTTTGAAGAATTTTTCCCTAAGTTGCAGAAAGCATTCTATAAATCCTTTATGCATTTAAAAATCATTTGTTTTATCCTTTAATATATTTTTCCATGGAACATTAGAAGAATAAATACAAGCTTTGCATTAATGGAAAAATGTTTATAAAGATCACTTTCTGAGAATCATGAATACTCAACGCAATATTCTATATTAGCTATTTGCATATATAATGATACTGACCTCTATAACTCTCAAACTTTCAGCACATCAGAAATTTATTGACTGACTGTTTCTTCAAGGAAAGAATAAACCATCTGTTATCTGCCCTGTTTGTGTTTTTTTGTTGAGGTGAAAGCCACTTTGGGGATTAGCATTAATATAGAGAAACACATTTTTCTTCTGATTTTGTCCTGTCCTCATCCTTATGATCTCAACTGGTCTGAGGAGAATGCAAGGTTAGATCCTTAGTTGTCTAATTTTCACAAGGGAGGTTTTCATAATGTCACCAGCTTCAGTTTTTATCTTTTGGGCATGAGAGAATTCATGACTTTTCCTGACATTTTGAGGTAATGAAGTCTTGAACTATGTGGTGTGTGCAATATCCTTTGCAAGGTAAGTTTTAGGATTGCTAAACCAATTTAATTTCATATTATACAGTGGGGAAGAAAACTATTCTTCTTCAAACAACATCAACCTTCATGCACTTCTTCCGAGGTGCCCCCAGGTAGCATATAAATAGATTATTTTCCACTGGGCAGTGCTGGGCAGGAGCACATTCACAACTGTAGCCTGACTAATATAATTTTGCCATTACTAAAAAAAAGGCTATAGACTTTGTATTGATCTGGGAGTGCAGGATCTCAGGACTTGTGTAGGTCTGCCTTGGCCGGAGTTGATTTTAGCGTTTTTTAACAATAGTATGGTGGTCAAGTGACCATAGCCTCACCTGGTTTGGTGTAAGCTCTGTGAATCCAATTAATCCTAGGTTTGTCCCTGTGTATCAAACAATATCTAATTGCAGCTGGGGGAGCGTGTTGTGCAAACTGTAGCTGGGAACCAACAAGAAGGAAGCAAACTGTGATAAGTAAAAGTAAAAGTGACCCAAATGGTCACCAAGACTGAGGAGAAAAGGACCCCACCACCATCACCATGATCAAACTCCCAGTTCAGACCTCAGGACGTTGATAACTCCTTTTAACCCTTCCCCATTCTTCTTGAGAAAGAATGAAACTGCCAACCTCGGGATCCAGAGTGAGCAAAACATTTAGGAAGAGAAAGCTTTGTATAGCTTTTGAATGGTATTACTAAAGAAGCTTTTCTTTATTAATTAGATGATTTGCTTGATTGGATATTTAAAACATTAACTGGACTAATTTATTTAACAATAAATTCTTATCTTCAAATATATGGTGTGTTCCCTTTTGTCTGTAACAAGATTTTGAGTGTAACATGATCTGTCAACCCACATGGTTCTGGCAAAAATGTAGTCTGCTATGGCTTTTCTTGAGTGTCCTGTCTGACACATGCGATCATGGAAAAGAACATCCAGAAGCTTTAACATGGGTTCTACAAGCACTAATATAATTACAAGAGGAAAGCAGAAAAGCAGATGCTTGTCTTGCTAATCTAGGAGAAATGTGGAGGATATTTTTACTGTTTTTTAAAACCCACATGAGAGAGACCAGTGCAGAAAGGAAACTCTTAGAAGGTTTGCAGAGGACTCGATTAGATTTCCTTTAAGGATTCAGGACTGGTAGATCCTAGAATGACAGTGCTCTTTTTTTAAAAAAGACAGTCGTTATCCCTTTCTGAGATATAACTCTACTTGTATGTGAACTCTGCCTTCCCTTGCATAACATTGCTGATAGCATTTTGCTTTTGTTTTCCTAGTCTTTGAAAATCCAAAGGGCTTGTACATCTATGATTATAACACCACCACCAATTAGGCCAAATAACAGAAAAAGCTATAGGTTAGCTGCAGGAAAAAAAGCCATCTTTTATAAAAATAATTAGTATGAACTTGCATAATGAAAAGGAGATGCTTTCTTATAGTTCAAATTTCTCAGTCTCCTCTTTAGCACCTGCACAACATAATATGTACAAGGTTGTAGCAAGTAAATTAAAAGAATAACAGTAGAATTTGTTTAATTGGAGAGTCCTGGACCGTATTTTGATTTTAAGTCATTCATTGTGCACCTAAAATTCACATTGCTGGCAGAATATGCAGCTAAAGTAATCTCATTTACTGCTGATTGCTGTTTATTACTGATAAGCCCTATCAGTATTTGATGCAGGATTAATGTTAATTAAGGTTCAGCTTCTATGTTTTCAATGTAGGTAATTAAAATGAGAAATTGTTTAAGTATAGGGCCTAATGCACAGTAACTTTCTGAAGAACTCTAGTGTAGTGGACCTTGGGACTGCTCCTGTTTCTACTGACCCTAGAGGCAAGACTCCTTTGGGCCTTTCTGAACGTAAATGATCAGGCCCCCATACTCAGAACTCCCCTCACCCCATCACAAGGAGATTTATGTGACCTCATCTCAACTGTTTGCAATTACTTCCAAGTATTTCTTGCTAAAGAAGATAAAGCTATATTTTACTATGTGCAAACCAGTTTGTACTAGTGTGAAAGATGCCTGCCATAATGACGTACAACTTCAGAAATATATGTTTTTCCTCACCATTGCCCTGCTTTATTGTCAATGTAATTAGAAGAGCTTTAGACTGATACTCCATTTCAAATCTATCTGTTATTTTATTCCTTCATTGCAGATAATTTTTAAATTAATGATGTTGTTGACTTTCTATCTCTCAGCATTAGCTGATGCCATTATTTGTGTCCACATTAAATGTGGAAAGATGTTGTTTTATGTATTTGATTATTTTAATTTTAAATTGCTGGTCGTGTCAGACTGACAAATGTACTAAACATTAATGAATGTTATTGACCACTGCTGTGACACAACAAATTATTTTTACAGTCTTGATACAAGAAAAAGTCCTTGTTCTAAGCAAAATTGTGATGAAAGTTGGGCAACTATAAAGCAATAGAGGTGCATCTAATGGGAGACTAATTCACATCCTAAACAGCTTCCATAGTTCAGTATTGAAATAAAATGACTGCTCTGTTGATTAAATACACCTGTGTTGGGCAAATGTCTTCTTTTTCATGTGGATACACAAAACTATAATCATTATTTCTCATCAGGACTGCAAAAGTGATAGGCAACAATCTTTTTCTGTGTTACCTCTCTTCAGCATCATCAGGGCTCCTTTCAATTATACCTTTCCTTGAACACTTACTGGCTGTTGCTTGGAGAGGTGGTATGATGCCACGATCTGTATTATTTTCAGCTGTTAACAGCAAGAATGTATTAAGAGGTCTTCCTCTGAATGAGGAGCATCAGGAAGGTGTCCTCTAAGGCAAAATCAAGGTAACACTATCTGAAAATGTTGTGGGAGATGACATGACTTTCATCATAGATATTGGTTTCTATTAACATATAATTATCAGCTTCAAATCGCTAATATTTGAATATGTTTATTGTTTCCATTCAAGATTAATCCCATTTGATGTAGAAAGTCAGAAAGCAGATGAGCATGATTTTGTAGGAACAGTGCCTTTTAGTGGATACAGAAGTAATAATAAGTAACAAAAATGATTAAAGGTGTAAAAAGGTAACGGTAAAGTAAGAAGAACTAATGGCTACCTATTAATAACTTCTGTCATGAAAAATGAAGAGTTCATTGAACAGATCTTCAGGTAACAACCTCAGCATTCCTTGTATCATATGAATATGGTATTCAGTTCCTTAAACATTTGGTTCTATTTTTAGCATTGATCTTATTAGAATGCTGTTATCTGGCACCTTCCTTTGCTTTTGACAAATTTTAATTAACAGTCTCTTGGGATATTGAGAATGTTTAGGAGCTGTGTGTTCATTGTTGTAAGCATTCTGAAATTTCAGTATTACAAATCCAAATACAGTTTAAAAAAAAAAAAAGTTTTTGCTGCTCAAATGATTTCATGGAGGGACTTTCAATCTCCTTACAGTTGTACTATTCTTGATATTTGGCTTAAAATTTACTGTCTCTGCCAAAGAGCTTTATTTATGCTTCTAACTAAGGTTAACTGTGCTGGATCAAGACAAGAGTTCTGTAACATTTTTACTGCTAAATTTCCAGAACTTCATTTTGCCAACTTTTGAGGAGACTAACGTTCATCAAGTGCTGATGCTGTACCTATTATTGGCATGGTTAGATGGTCCTGTGCATCTGTAGGGGAAAGCTTTTGTGGTTTAGACCTATCAAAAGGAATTGGCTAAGGAGACATCCTAAATAGCTAATTCTTTTTCCTGAAGAGAAAATAAATACTTGCTTTCAAAAACCATTTCTGTATCTAGAAAGAGGACATGCTTCATCCTTTTCAGAGTATTTGATAATTTATTTGTGTATAACAGAGAGAAATATGTGGACTCGGGTATCTTTCAAGGGTTTCCCGGTCAGCAGCTCCAGCATCAGTATAGGTAGAAATTATTCCCCGTAAGAATGCTTGTCGTGTTTATTTTCTACTAGCCTATGAATCAAACAGTTATCTTCCTGATTAAACAATGGCTCATCCAGTTTCAGTAACTACATATTGGCAATACCAGACAGAAGGTTTATTTAAACACATTCTGACTGGAGGATCCAAGTTGTGTTGATGGGGAGCCAAGTTCAAGAAGCTCATTGGAGCATCCCAGATGTTCAGGGAAGATGCCAAACCTGGGGTGGCAGAAGAACGTGCAGGATGATATTGTTATCATTGGCCAAGTCTACCACTCCCTGACTAGTGGCCTTTTTTGATTCATGAAGTAGGAAGAACTTGGATAGCCAGTGGTAAACTAGTTTAGTAAAGTATGAATGTTTCTGGTTTTCCAGAATCACTTCTGAATAGATTCAAACATTATTTCTAACTTTGTTCTGCTGCTTCATTCTTCACAGTTAGCAATGTGAAAAACTAGACTCAGAGTAGGGACAGTAACTTAGACAAGGCTGGGGTCCTTATTTAGCTCATCAAATTATGGCTAAATTCATACTTATCAAATGTCAGTTGCTTATTCAGTTAACTTCTGAGCATAGACCTCGCATCAATGTATCCATTTCCCCCCCTGTCCTAAGTGAATTGTCCCTTTTTAATTCAATTAGTCTTGCTCACTAGTTCACCAGTTCACAAAGTTAATGTATTAATGTTTTTATGGAAAGACGCCAATCGCTCCTAAACTTTGCCTGAAGAACCACTCAAAGTGAAAGCATGCTTAAGAAATTTGAATGCTAGAAGTACATTTTTAATAGATATAAATCCATTCATTGTCTTCTATGCTGCTGGGCCTACTTAACTGAGCAATAGTTTCGTTTACTAATCTGTACAACAAGGAAACAAATGCCTCTGTAGTGCAACAGTTCTGTTTCTTGGATGACTTCCACATGTAATTTTTATCTCTATGTCAGTAATTGCAAAGTCTGAGAAAATTCAGCTTCTGCTTCATTTTCAGATGCAGGATATTTTCTTTACTGTTATTTATTCTATTACCATTAGTGGATTTAACACTGGCTTTCAATGTTTGCTACAGATAAGTGTGACTGTCCTGTTCATCCAGTATAGAAGAGAGAGTTCCTAATTATGAGGTTGAGAAAAGGGGGAAAAAGAAGCAACAGAAATCTTCTTCCCTTTTTTTTTTTTTTTTGGCTTTTCCTAACATCTGCCTGTCCCAGACAAGACCTCCAACCTCCTGCAAGTCCAACTCATTAATGAACATGTCAATCAAATGTCTTTTTTTGCAAGTAGCAAGAATTCTCTCCAGTGCATATGTATAATCCTTGCAGCTGTGTATGTCCTCTCCATGGCTATTTTCTGTAATGCAGTTACTGCTGCTGCTGCTGCTGCTGCAGAGACCAGGTAAAGAGAGGTTAGGAAAGCAAAGTATTCCTCTCAGAACATCAGAAGGTGTCAGAATATTCCAGGCTGAGTTTACCTAGGTATTACTATCTTTTTAATTTGGAATTTTTGGATGAAAAATAACCTTTATTCTCTCAAAGCTAGAAAAGGACAAGCCTCTATTTCTTTTGCTGTTTTATCTCAGTGTTTTCCTTTTTCTGTGGCTAATACAGGAGAACAAAAATGGATAGAGCAAAAACCAAAACCCAAACCAATCCGAGCAGATCCGTGAGTAGGAAAGTCTTACATTAACACTGCATGGTATATGACATTATTGCTAGTGAAAGAGCAACAGAGTACAGAAGCACAGAGGTTTGGTGCTGGGCATTTACCATACATATTCCCATGGGTCTTTGGTCGGGTGGTGTTATAGAGTCCTTGCCATGCTCTACAGTCTCAACTACAAGGTTAAAAACCAGAAATTGTACAAAGCTCAAGGACATTGAAATGGCTTTTTACTCTGCCATGGCTCCATGATATAGATGGGCTCTGGTCCTGTTTCTGCTCACAAAAGTTCTTGTTTAGAAGGAAATTTTGCAGAATTAGTTAATTTTCTTCCCTTAAATGTAAAGATACTGATGTGACATTTTTTTACTAGTTGCCTCATTTGAACCTCTCCTCCTCTTCACTAAAAAACCTTCCCCAAAATAAGCAAACAAAACCCTTGAGCTTTTGTGTGATCTGTAGCGCATCCTGGTCAGGTTGAGAACCATGTTTTGAACAGATGTAGTATACTTGTAGAAATGTTTTTATAAAAATTTCATTCCATTCAAATGTATTAATTCTGGAAAGATTATCACTGTAATCATTCACATAAGCAACTGAAAAGCCTTCTTTGTTCTATTTGTGTTTGGTTTTGTTTTTTTAAATAACAGAGATACTTCAACAATGACTTCTAAGAAAGACTGTGAATGAGTAATTATAATGAATAAACTTTATTTGGTTAAAATAAAGACAAACTGTCAGACTTTAATCTTGTGTTTTTCTTAACTTACCCCAATACCTTTCTCAAATTTTTGCTTGGTGTCTGCATAGACATAAAATAAAATCAATGTGCAATTGCATTACTTTTGATTTTTCTAGGTTGGTACATTTAGGAGAATTTGTTTCCATGAGAACAGATTGCTGAGGAAATCATTCGGCTTACGTCTTACTGGACTGATCAATGAACTCTGGATTAGGTTGCAGGTAAAATGTCCTGCACTGACTGGGTAGAGGGATTACATTAAACCAGGCAAGTTTAGGGATATATCAAGAAGACCTTTGTTTCCTTTCATCATTGAGGAGGATAGCCTTATGATTTAATCAACATCCTGATAAGAAGTCACAGTAGAGGGCAGACCTGGTAGTCTAATTTCTGAGGAATGCAGGTCCCCTGTTCATGTCTGCCTAAACTCAGTTTATGTTGGAGATGCAATATTTTTATGTGTTTACATTAAACTACACTACTTCTAAGTAGGTGGCTGAAGCTTAACATAATTATTAAAGACTCTGGATAGACCTCCAGTTTTAGAAAAAAATTGCCAACATATTATACATGGGAAAAACTGAATGCCAATTTTTTTTCTTAATGAATGTTTTTCTCCTGTTGCACTTGACTTTTTGCTGCTCGTGGACATGTGATATTTTGCCTCGTGGAGCAGCAGGAAAATGTTTTAAGCTAAAGTAGATGTTGATAACTTCACCTTCCAAGCCTTTTGCTTTAGGATCTTTTCCTGGTAGCCCTCTCTTCTGATGAAGTAAAAATATCCTGAGAGTGTCCAAGCAAAGTTGACTGTCATAAAGGGCACACTAGACAGTGGGTCCTTCAAGCTTTGGGTTTTACTGTTATGGGATATATTCTATATAGTTTCTATGCAGTTTCTGAATGGGTCTAGGTCTGTTTCCTTCAGTAGAAGTTTCCTTTAGAATGGAAGTACAAAGTACATATTTTTAGCAGAATCTCTATTACTAGAGCATAAGCTAGAGGAGAAAATTACAGATTAATCACTGTACAGACCTTTATAAAAATGTATGTTTGGAACCAAAAGGAATAATGTGTGTGATTACAGTGTGACCTGTAGAACTATGAGCACTTCAAAGATCTATATGCATTTTGTAACTTTCCAACTTCATTTGTAAAAACATATATTAAAAAAAATACATAATATGCATATAATTTTAGGCATTGTAATGATAGCAATTTAAAGATCAGCAAAAACTCCTAGCATATTAATATAGCATTACCAAGTAATTAATCTTTAAAATGTGTATTAATCATCAGTAATTATGAGTACAATGTGAATTACTTGAAGCCTGTATTGTTGTTGATTATACACTCTAGTTTTTATTTAGTTTTAATGGCCCTCATCGTGTTCTGATCCTTTGAAGTAATTGATTGCGATAATTACTAAAATAATCATAAAATCCTAGTAAATAGGGTACAAATTGAGGACAAATTCACTACAGGTGTCTCTACATTGCAGAATCCTCCCTCCTTGCACAGTCCTTTTTCTGCTTTAGAATGGTTTAATTTATTTAATCAGAAGTGCATCACTAATTGCTCTTGATGTCTGAGATATAAGTCATCCATATGATGGGCCAACAAGTATATGATACTGGACTGAATATAGTTTACAGATCCCCTCTCCAGGGAGAAACAAGGAAGGGTCCACAGTGGATCCAACCTACCTTCTGCAATGTGTAGGCATCTCTAGTGTCCATCTGCCTCTGACATCTGGTGTGGGGTCAAGGATTATTTATCTTTGTACCTCCTAAAACATGCATTGTAGTAGTCAAGATAGAATATGTCTTTCTCATATAACTTTACTTTTCCAAACATGGTGAATTGAATCTGCTGATCAACAGCCCACTGAGTTCAACAGATACATTTTTATTCTTTGGCTCAAATGTAAATGTTAGCGCAATTAACGCAGATAATCTACTATCTAATAATCTTTGCTTTCTACTATCTAATAATCTAGGTGAGAGTAAAACCTGGCCTGCTGTTACAATAAAACTATGAAGACACGTGACATTCAAATGAAAATTGAGACTGTTTGAATGTCTTTTAATAGCTTCTAGGAATAAAAAACTGGTAGTGCTGTGTACATAATAAAAAATATGGATTTTTTTTTCTAAATTCCTAAAACTGTTGCGACAAGCAATGTCATATAAAAATTGTGGCCTTTATCTCTAAGTTTTGTTTATATGAAAATTCAACTAAATCCATTGACATATGGAAGCCAACAAAACATTACATTACAACTCATTACGTTGGTAGTTTGCTTACCAACAATCTTTTATTTATCTTCAGTTTCCCCAACTCATTATTTTTGAAATCCTGTTGTATCTAAATTTTAAGTAAAAATGATTAGAGGCAGCCTACATGGCTTCACTAAGGACAAATTGTGCCTGACTAATCTAGTGGCTTTCTACAGTGGAATGAATGCATCACTGGACAAGGGAAGAGCTACTGATATCATTCACCTAGACTTCGGTAAGGCCTTTGATATGGTCGCCCACAACATTCTTGTTGCTAAATTGGAGAGATGTGGGTTTGAATGATGAACTGTCCTGCACCTGGGAAGGAACAACCTCATGCACCTGTATATGCTGAGGGTTGCCCAGCTGGTAAGCAGGTTTGCAGAGAAGGACCTGGGGGTCCTGCTGGGCACCAAGTTGAACATGAGTCGGCAATGTGCCCTTGCCACAAAGAAAGCTAAAAGTATCCTAGGCTGCATGAGGAGGAGTGTTTCCAATAGGTTGAGGTAATCCTTCTTTTGGAAATGAGTCCTGTTGCCCAATTCCATTCTTTCCAGGGTGCCATGTTGCCACAAAAGTTGTTTGTCAAGGCCGAGGATGGTCTTTCAGGCTGAGGCTCCAGGTGGGATCATGTGCCCTGGCTGCAGCATAAAGCACGTTTCTCATTTCTTGCCCTGTCCGGCCTGGCTCCAGGGCTATTGCACAAACTATCTGTGATTGTTTCAAAGGTTTGTCACTAATGAGGGCCACCGTTGAAACAGTTCTTTTGGGTCACTTGATAGAAAGGGCTCACAATCTGACTTAATGCAGAATATGCATTCTCAAGAAACCTAAAACACCTAAGAAAGTTTGTGTTTCGTTTTTGTTAGTTGGTGGAGCCATGGCTGTTATTTTATTGATCACATCTACTGAAACATGTTGATGCCCATCTTGGCATTTTATCCTAAAAACTGGATCACCCTCACGAGGTCTTTGACCTCGTTGTGGGTTTGTTGTTTGGTTTTTTTTAATTGCAAAACAAGCTTTCAGAAGGAACTGGTTTATTCTTTTCCTGTTCTCAAACAGCTCCTCAACTACGTTGCCCCACGTACGGATGTCTGTACAACATGGTCCTGGACAAACAGCTCTAGGTGACCCTGTTGGAGCAGGAGGGTTAGACCAGGTGACTTCCAGAGATCCCTTCCCACCTCAACCCTTCTGCCCAGCTGTCTTTCTGTGATTCTGTGGTTACCGAAGCAATGTTATGTGGTTATAATCTGTAGTGTTTTAACACAGCATTGACTTGTTCTACCAGCAGGGCATCCGTGGCGCATCTTATGGATTTAAAGCTGATCACGTCTTGCACTGCCCTTGAAGGGACAGCACAAGGTACCGTTCCTGCCAGTGGTGTGACTGTACTTAGGGTGCTACAAGGATGTGTATGTGAGTAACCTATGCGCCTCAGTGCCAAGCTAGTTGCGTTTAATGTGTTGAATCTGAACCCTTCCAAGGTGAGTTTCATTTGTGTGTTGTGTTTCAGTAAGCAATTTTTCTAGCTTGGGCATGTGTTTTCTTGTTTTTTCTATAGGAATTTTATCCACTTTAACTGTAAACATTTCCAGATCATTAGTTGTTACCATGACTTTTTATTAATGATTTTGTGACTCAGAGCTTATTTTTCCTGGTACCAAGGCATCTGAAGATGCAATAAAAGGCCATTAAAATTTTCTAAAGTGCCTGCATGTTTGTCCATAATTAACTTATTGTTACTGACTCCTTCCTCATTTCAGCATAATGCCAAGACCTGAGCAAACTCCTTCACTCCAGTAAGGGAGCAGCCAAAGACTGTCTAAATGGTGATGCCTGTAGAGCATTGGCATAAGGATGGGTGGAGCATCTGGCTGACCCTTACTAGTTAAAGCACCCAGATGGACTTTAAATCCCAGAGCATGTGGAAGCAGTAGCAATCCTCAGAAGCCCCCAAAGGATCCCTGAGGATGTATCTTACTGAGTGTGCTGTTTCAAAGGCCTTTTTCCCTAAACCATGCACAGACTGATGCTTGGGAGTATTACCTGGTAACTTTATTGCTGTTCTTGACATGATATGCCAACAATGATGAGAAATGGGGGCTCCTTCTCATTAAAACTTCTAAATCCATGAATGCAGATAATTTTGGAAGTAATTCCTCTAAAAAGCTTCCACATACTATAAAACCCATAAGAAATAAACAATCATAATCCAAAGAAATAACTTTCTAGATTTAGATCCCAAGTATTTTAAGGACTGCTGAGTGTTATGATCCATAGCTTGACATAGGCAAACTTTATAAACTTTACCCAGTTAAAAGTCTACTGTGAAAGAAAATAATTTGAAGTGCCACTTTGCTTTTGTTTTAATTAACTTTATTAATATTCTCAGATATGATCCACCACTGTCCAAGCATTATTTTCCATCACCAACTCTCTCATCACCTCTGCAGTAGTCATGTTCCTAAGATTAAGACTATAAATTTCCTATGCTGATTCTTTAAGGAGAGAACCACATTAGATGCAGAGTAAGAGTTGCAGGCTGAGGTTGTTATAAATCTTGACTCTTTACACAACATGGAGCCATAAGGAAGTGGTATCCAGGACTGTATTTCATAGACCTTTCAGGCATTTCAGACTGTATTTGCGCTATGCTAGAAATATATTTATGATGTGACCTGAGGAATTATGTGGGTGTCAGACTGATAGAATGGCAACAGATAACTTTTAGAGATGAAAAGGAGAGAAAAAAGGATGACACACCTCTAATAACAAGGATTAGAAGGCAAGGAAGAAGAAAGTAGGAGGGGCGAGAGAGAAAGGATAGCAATTTTTTCTAAAGCAAACTATAAATAAAGGAGAATTGACCTAAATGGTAACGAGTCTGGAATCCTCTCCAGATGTTCTGAGAAGATTCAGGGCTTCTTTTTCCTGAAGGGTTTGCACACTAGAAAAATTTGAGTCTTAAGTAAGTATTTGAAAGGCACTTTCTGTTTGATGTGCAGACAGTTTTAAAGAAAGACAGCTGGAGATTCTGAATCTACTTTTCATTTCCAATGCTATGTGTGTTGTTTAGCTGGAGAAAGAAAAAACCTGTTTTCACATTATCTGTATATGGATGTGCTGGTTATACAGGGAAAATGGTAGAAATGGCTGCAGTTCATGCAAAAAAAGATCGTGTGAAATGCATAAAATACATTAACTGGTATGATAGGAAGAAATCCATTTGATCGCATTGATTTTTATTAAGACATCATTTGCAAAAAATAGCATAGTAAAAAAATCCAAAGAGATTAAATGATATTTAAGTTGGTGGTATTGTTTTTTAATTCAATTAAAATTAAACAATGAAAAGAGATTGAGGAGTTTTGGAGGTGAGGGGAAAAACAGTGGAAGGAAAAGTCTCTTGCACCTCTAGTTGTCTTGTTACTTATGTTAAAAAGTTGTTACTCTGAGCTCCTGATGCTTGCTTAATGTATTGGGATATTGTATCCTCCCTTTACACAAGTTGTCAGCCCTGTCAGCAGCTTCAGGACTTAAGACAGGAAATGTATTTGTATGAATGCTGAAATATTCTGTCACTGCATGACTTATGGTGTCCATACTGTAACACAGAGTGGGCATTGTGTGTAGGGTTTGCCCTGATGCAACCAGACTTCTGTATAAGAGAAGAGCCTTATATGCATGCATGGAGTGATTCAAGATCAGGTAATGTTCCAATGTGGCAGGCCACTGAGGTTACTTTTAAAGCAGCATTAAAATGTTGCTCTCTGAGAAGTAGGACTTCATAGTAAAATATAACAAATTTGTAAATCAAATAAAACAGGTTTCCATCAGGAGATATAAATGTATCCTCTGAGGTATCAACTTCATACACACTGGGGTTAAACATCTGCAGTTTGAGATGTCTAGCATAAGACAGACTGGCTTTATCATTTTTATTGCTATTTAATATCTTTATTTAATGTTTTGTTGTCCTGTGAAGTTCTACAAAAGTCAACAATGATGCCTTATACTGATAAATATTGAATCTCAGGAGCCCCACATTGTCTTGAGAAATCAGAGCTGACAATGTTAACTATAAATGCTGTTAGATGCATCCTCAATCTTAATTTTTCCCCATATGTAGTAGAGTTAACTGTTCTTTTTAACTGTTTATTTTTTTTTAACTGTCAATGTCACTTAGAATCATAGAGTCATACAATATCTCAAGTTGGAAGGGACCAATAAGGATCATCAAGTCCAACCCCCTGCTCCTTGCAGGACCACCTAAAACTAAACCATATGACTAAAAGCATTGTCTGGATGCTCCTTGAACTCTGACAGGCTGGGGACTACTTCCCTGGGGAGCCTGTTCCAGTGACCGACCACCCTCTCAGCAAAGAACCTTTTCCTAATGTCCAATCCGAACTTCCCCTGACTCAGCTTCACGCCATTTCCTTGTGTCCTGTCACTGGTCACCAGAGAGAGGAGATCAGCACCTCCCCCTTGAGGAAGTTGTAGTCTGCCATGAGGTCACCCCTCAGCCTTCTCTCCTCCAAGCTGTACAAGCCAAGCGACCTCAGCCGCTCCTCATAAGTCTTGCCCTTGAGACCTTTCACCATCTTTGTCGTCCTCCTCTGGACACACTCTAATAGTTTGATGTCCTTCTTATATTGAGATGCTCAAAACAGCACACAGTACTCAAGGTGGGGGCACAGTGGTGCAGTGTAGAGTGGGACAATCACCTCCGGTGACCAGCCAGCTATGGTGTGCTTGATGCACCCCAGGGCATCGTTGGCCCTTTTTGCTGCCAGGGCCTGCTGTTGACTCAGCTTAGCATGATTTTAAAGAATTTTATAGTTTTAAGTCTCTCTTGACCTAATTTCTGTGTTTATTCACCTTTAAGGTAACTTTTCTTTGCTCTACTTCATCTTATTAAAATAAATATTTAGTGAAATTGATAGACCATATTTTTCTCTGCTGGATTAATTTTCAAGTAACTGGTCCTTCTCTTTTTATCTGCAAGTTGTGCTGGGCTCCACCTTGAATGCAATGCTGATGGATTAGGTTAAAGTCTGCTCTCCTAAAATCTAGGGCTGTGGTCCTTCATTTTGCCTTGCTCCCTCCTCTTAGGATCTTGAACTCTACCACCTCACTGGTCACTGCACCAAAGTTGCCCTGGACTTTCTCACCCACAACCAGCTTTTCCTTTTTTGTAAGTGTCAGGCCCAGCAGAGCACCTTCTTTCCTCCATTACCTATGTTGGATACTCAATCACCTATGCCAGGAAATTGTCATCAGTGGACTCCAGGAATCTAGGTTTCTTGTCCCCTACTGTGTTGTCCTTCCAGCAGATATCAGGGTTGTTAAAGCCCTAGATCAGTGGTTATTTACAGAGCATTGCATGAAAAATTAAACTAGATACAAGTGATTTTAATGATCAGGATGATTGTAGTGCTTTCATACGAAAGAAACTATACACAAATAATAATTAAAGATTCAACATGAGTTTATGGAAAATTGATTGCACTAAACTAGCTGTATGTAATTTTACTGAAATGCTAAGTATTACAAACTTGTTTATATTTTATTAACACAATGATAATTAAATTTCTTTAACACATTGTAGTTATTATACAACATTTCTATTAAGAACCTGGAATGGTATGAAAGAAAAATGGCACATATTAAGTGGAATGAATGTGGATTAGAACATATATCCCAAAAGAGAATGAGGAAAGAGGCATTAACTAGTTGTGTCAATGGGAATGTTTTTGGTCTTGTTTTTCTTCCGAACCATTGACCAAGTCTTCACTGATAAATGTGAATGTTTTACAAAATTCAAGGAAATAGTTATTAATGAAGTGGATACAGCACTTGTACAATATTGTTTATTTTTTATCCAATTACAAGAATCTTACTTTTTTACTATGATGAAGTTCATGATCATACATCAGTAATAAAGAAGTTCTTTATTCTGCAGTTCCTGCTTACAGGATTAATTATTGAGAAGTGTTTGTGAAAAGCTATAACAACTTAGTATATAGAGTATATAGAGCCTTAGCATTCTTATGTAAGTTTAAACAGTGGTATATATGGAAAAATTAATCTGAAGTATAATAGCTGGCTTGACTGATGTGCAGTTAGAAATGAACAGTACGTAAGCCCTGGTGGCAATAAAAGAGAGAGAAAGGCTCTTTCCATCTTTCTGCTGAATATGTGGCTTCTACTTCACCAGTAAAAGTTGAACATCCTGTCATCTACCTAGTTTGTAACTGAGGGCTTGGAAATACACCTACTACAATAATTGGATCAAGAACATGCAAGTAATTAGAGTTGCATGATGTGTGACAGATCTAGTCACTATGCAATAGAGTCTGACATCCACCTGTATGAGTAGTCGTAGCTGCAGTCTACCAGCAGAAGCTACTGGAAAGTTAGAGCTCACTGCTTCCATTAAACTAATGATAGTTGCTTACCTCTGAAGTAAATTAACAGTGATGAATCTAGAGCTGGCTCATGCTTTGTGGCTGGGTAAACTGGCATCCCAGAAATGGAGGAGAAAGAGACATGGGACAGTTGGAAGTGGGAAGAGCAGACCCTTGGTGAAGATCCTGTGGAAGAGTAAGTCTTGAAAGGAACAGGTAATAGGAAACAATCAGCTATCATTAGCCTGAATGAGATAGCGTAAAAATGCAATAAAGAGGCAATGTTGGCTATGTCTATATTAACAAGGGTTTGATTTGAAAAGAATGGACCTAGGAAATGAAATGTGTAGTAGGCATCATGTCCAAACTATTTCTTGGTTATCTTTACTTATTGGTTTTATGTGGAAAAATATTTGGTATGGGTTTCTGATTGCAATCCCCAGCTTTTTCATCCTTGTTTCCCTATGGTGCCAACCAAAGCAGTTTCAGCACTAAAATTTTAATCTTCCTCCACTTCTCATTGGAAAATTTAAATTAAATAAATCATTTAAACATTTTAGTAGTTGTTATTGCACTATCATACTCTTATGCATT
Source organism: Haliaeetus leucocephalus (assembly GCF_000737465.1). NCBI lineage: Eukaryota > Metazoa > Chordata > Aves > Accipitriformes > Accipitridae > Haliaeetus > Haliaeetus leucocephalus. Next base: position 3,233,627 of record NW_010973023.1, on the reverse strand, counting down.
TCAACTTGTCAAACAATGATGGGCTGTTATGGGTGTTTTAATGAAACACTATGTTAAAAATACCAGAGTAATGTAAAACATATTGCAAATGAGTTCAAAATTAAAGGCACTTCATGTCCTTTATTGGATTCCTACAGTTTTGCTTGTTTTCAAACTAATGGCTGGTGGTATGTGATGGGAATGCAGAAATCAAGCCAGTATATCAAGCATGCTCAAAGGATAGAGATTTACTATTTCCTTTTTCGCGGGACTACAACACTGATTTTCACATAGATACAAATAAACATATGTGTATATGTACATATTACATATGCATATATACATATGTATATGTTTATAAATATTTATAAAATATACACTTATAGATTTAACATGTTGCATATAAATATATGCATATTCATATTTACATTTTATCTAGATAAGTGCAATGCAAGGAGATCAGTCTACCTAAGGAGGACATGACCTTGAATTGTAGATTGCACACAGACATTGAAGTACATTTCAAGTAAATAACTTAGGCCACCTTTTTTGGTAGAGTTGGGAAGACCCGCAAGGGACAGGTACCATGAACTGATTTTAAAATCAGCTTAACTAAGACTCCCTGTTGCATCCGGGACTCTGGGTTCATCTGCAATTGTTGATGTGATGTCTATGCTCCAAAATCCTCTAGATGCCAAATCAATTTTAGTGGATGTGAAATGAGGACCAAGTAACTGAAATATCCAACTATTTAGAATAGCCCTTGAATAAAAATAACTTTGAAATCTGGGTTTATATTTAGATGAATTAAGATTACGGTCCCATACCTTCTCTTCCCAGGTTCATGCCAGTATTCCTCAGTTAGAGAAGGTAAATCAGTGAAGACAGAAACTATCTCTTATGTAAAACTGAAGAACTCTTTGTGATTAGACAGAATTTTCTACAGGAAATTCAGTTATATGAATGAAATATCCCCAGATCCTCAGAGGTGAATTGTGGGAATTAAGTGTAAACTAATAAAACCATTTTTCCTTTAGCAGACAAAAAGAAATTGTTAGTGACTCACTTGTTCTGTGACTGTATCCAGGATGGCACTTTTTTATTACTTCCATTCCCAACAAATACAGCTACAAAAATTTTCAGAAAAAAACCAGCTAAGAAAGATTACTTTTTTCAAAAATGTTTGAGACTCCTTTAAGCTGCGTCTGTTTATGACAAGTAAAACAGAATACTCCATCTGTATGGATTTATCATCATGCTTATATGTGACTAGACTTTGTAGTAATATCTATAATGTGATGGCTGGAGGGACAAATTTTGCCTCCCTTTTATCTTTGTATTCCTACCAAAGGTATTCTGGGGCATGTATAAGTTTGGAAAAATGAAGGGGAGAGAAGTCAGAGGTGCAGGTCCAAAAGTTTATTTAAAAAAAAACCCCAATATGTCCCTCTCTTTGAGGGTCCAGATTTATTTCAGGAACTCTGGACGCAAGAAAAGCTGGATTAAAATCCTTGTCTATATTAATTCTGAGGAGTTTTATAATCAGTTAACTCTAGCATATAAAGCAATATCTTATCCAGTAATGTAGATGTGGTGGGCTGACTTTGGCCAGCTGTCAGACACCCAGCCAGCCACTCTCTCACTCCCCCTCCTCAGAAAGAAAGGGGAAGAAAATAAGATGACAAAGTTCGTGGGTCAAGATAAGGGCAGGGAGACCACTCACCAATTGTGATCACGGGCAAAACAAACTCAACTTGGGAAAGATTAATTTAATTTATTGCCAATTAAGAATAGAGTAGGATGGTGAGAAACAAAGACAAAAACCAAAACCACCTTCCCCCCACCCCTCCCTTCTTCCCAGCCTCAGCTTCTTTCTCTCCTTCATTCCTGACTCTTCCACCTCCTCCCCCTGCGTGGTGCAGGGGGTTGGGGAACGGGAGTAGCTCCAGAACCTGGAGCAAGTCCTCCCCCTCCTTCTTCTCTGGCCTGGGTGTCTGCAGGGCTGTTTCTCTCATGTTTACTCTCACTCCCCTCTCACGGCTGCTAGGCAGAATTTTTTACCTTGTCATCAACATGTTTCCCCACAGCCACCACCAGCTTGACTGATGGTCTTAGCTTTGGCCAGTGGTGGGTCCACTGGAGCCAGCTGCAGTGGACTGGAACTGGCTGTGTCCAGCACGGGGCAGCCCCTGGTCTCTTCTCACTGCAGCCCCTGTCACTACTAAAAACTTGCCACCTACACCCAGTACAGTAAGTGTGGCCAATGGAGTCTAGTTAGCAGTTCTTTGAATATCTATACATGCTGTGTCAGTAACATGGTTGGAAAAACTTTTGCTTTCTCTTTCTGTGATTTTTTTGAGTTGTTTTCTCAGTTTTTCTTTTTTCAAAACTTATTAAAATGAAACTAAAACCATAAAAAATACACCAATATTGAAACTCGGCATAAAATTGCAAACAAACCCCTCAGCACAAAATTAAAAACATAATTAAAATTGGGCATTTTAATAAATTATCAATTTTATTATAGTTTACTTTGCCTTGAAAATTGCTGATGTACTAACTAGAAGTTCATTAATATAGATGTCTTTAGAAAATATTTAGACAAAGTGAAAATTGCTCTGTTAATGTACCTTTGTAGCCACTGCTTGTGACCTGGCATGGTGATGAGAGCAACACAGTCTCCACCTCCTGTTGCCTGCTAAATGCCACTGACTGAAGTAACTGGAAAGAAAGAGAACTGCACAAGAAGGAAAGCAGTACCGTGTAGTTTAGATGTCTTTCCGTTGACTGTGAATGGCCCCTAGGTATCTCCAGAACATAGCTGGAGTATCTCTGGAGTTAAACATCCGCCTTTTGAAAACTTAAAGATCAAAAAAATAGATATCAGCAGTCTTCATTTAATGAAGACCCCATGGGGCATTCTGCCTACTGTTAATGGGTACTTAATGGAGTGGAATCTCTGGAATAATAACCTATTAATCAACAGCCTCATGCTTCCTAGAGCATTCCCTCCTGGAAGTGTAGGACTTGAGTTGGGGCAGCTGCTGCTTTATCACTTGAAGTTAGACTGATGAATTCCTGGAGTACATGGGCCGTGGGATGTGGGGGAGATCAAGACATGAGGGCATCCGCCTCTTAGCTAATGTTGGAGGCAGTCAAAGCACAGGAATGAAAGTGGGCTTCCAGAGCTAGTTACCTGAAATATGCGTTCCCTTACCTGCAGTGATATCTGGCTAAGACAGAAGCTGTGTCAACAGAGATCAGAATCTTTCTATTACACTTTCAGCCCTAAACAGGTGGCTAGATTTAGCTTGCCCTTGTTTTGTGCAGTATGACCTGCAATTCATTGATTTCTGCCCTCCCAGTGGCTCAGCTTCAGAAGAGGCAGAGCCTGTCCACTGCAAGGGGATTAAAGATTTTCTTTTTTTCTGAGATGTTGCTTCTTTCTCAGGCTGAACCTAGGCTTATTTTCTGTAGGTGAGCGGTCTCACCAGTAGGTTATCATGAAAAAGGTTGTCACTAAAATTTAAGAGTTCATGCTATGTGTAACTTCTCTTCTCCAGGGCTCCTAAATCTTACAGCAAAATAGGCTTGAGGAAGCAACATAAGGCTTGAGGAAGAAGGTGCCTTTCTCTTCCAAGCAAGGACATCTGACAATGTGTGGACAGTTAATTTAAACCTATAGGACACTAAGGCTCAGTAGAGAAAGGATAAAAGAATATAGGCGTCTATTTACAGTCCTGGAGAAAGGGGGGAATAGATTGTTAAATGTAGGTATGTTTCAGATGCTTTAATTCCCACCTGGGTTTTTGAAGACTATTTCAAGAGAGTACTCTTGTATCTTTATGCGATAACTGAGTTTTATAGTAAAGTGAAATGGTGTATATCTCATCTATCTTGGCATTAGTGAAGCATTTAATGCAGTATGATGTTGAAAAATTTAGGCTAAAATGAGGAAGACAGGCTTTTTGTAAGAATGATAAAGTAGTGAAAAAACTATCTGAAGAAGAGGAATTGACCTGTGTCAAAAACAGGAAGAGATTACTAGTGAAATTCTCAAAGGTCAGATCTTAAGAGAGATCTTCTTTAGTATTTTTGTCACCTTGAGGGACAAAAATAAAGGGAGTACTAAGTTGATGCAATTCTTTTTGAAGAAAAAAAAAAATGTTGGGAGACTTTGTCAGTACAGAGAAAGATCAAAATATCATATTGGAAGGGAGACTTTTCATATATAACCCCATCCTCTATGCCTCAAAGTCTGGAATAACAGAGCAGGAATTAATAATATAAAAATATGACCATATGCTTTAGCTAAAAATTAACCCAAAACCTAAAGTGAAGAAGGCATGGAATCAATGATATGATTACAGGGCATCAGCAATGAAATGTAGCTACTAAAAGGTGACAGCAGTTCTTGGATACATCAAGAAAGATACGTCTGCATGTGTGGAGAGAAATTGTCATGCACTGATGGTTCGTCATCTACAGTACTAAGTATAGTTCTGTTCACTCATAGCCAAGCCGGAAAAATTGCAAAAAACCCTCCATTAGAATAATATAGGGAAAGATGTATGCTCTCTAAAAGAGGATGCCAAAAGACTGGCTTATTTAGCAAAATGAAGGCATAAGGAGCACATGATTGTCCTCTTCAAACACATTAGTTGAGGTACAAGAGCTGTTCAAACAAAATGATAGTTCTAGCATAGCTATAAGTTGTTGTTAAACTGCACAGGTATACATTTAAGTAAAAAAAACAGAAGAGACTTTTTGGCACTCATAAAAATGAAAAGTAGCCAATAAATGTAACAGGCATAAGACACCTAACTTTTTTTTAAGGTGGAGTTTGATAAGTTTCTCAAATCATTTAAATAATGTGGTTATCTGCAGTAGAAGGGGATGACTGAGGAAGTCCTGAGTTCCTAAATGAAATAAGATACAGCAGTGATGGATATCACAGAAATATTTAAGACGGTCTGATCACTTGCCTATCATTCTTCCTCCCTAACAGCCTTGAGGAATTTTGTGAATTGACTGGCTGCAACACTTTATTTTTCAGGTGATACCTGACAATTGATGCTGATCACCAAGGCACATCCCATATAGATCTGCTGTTGTTACTAAAAGGTTTATCTTCTTTTTGCTGGAATGTGTATACTGCTTTGATCACAAAAGTTTCCTTGAAACGTAAGCAGCAGAAGCAGACTACCCAAAGCAGAACATGTAGCTATCTACTGTCTGACTGTATCTAAGTATTTATGAGTTTGCATAATTGCACTGGAATTTATTTCTCTTCAGGAACCTGAGAAGTTGCAGAGCTATAAAAGATTTAATACAGTCAGAAATATTGTTATTGCTTTCTACAGGAGTAAGTGTATGCATTTTGTTATTTGCTTTCTTTTCTCATAACAAGTACTGTAAATGAGAAATAAATACTAAAAGGCTGCACAGCACTACATCTCTCGCACAAAGGAAAGTAATTTTAAAAACAGCTCTATCCTTTGGACAAGAAAGTGAAGAAACACTCAGAATAACAAGGCACTTTGGCTATTCAATAGTTTGGTAAAAAAGGAATCCATCAAGGGTTTGCCCTTAACAATTTGGCTGCACTCTTTTGTAGTAAAAGATAAAAATATCAATTGTGTTCCTCTAAATTTAAGGAAAAATGGCACTTCACTGTCATTGTTATGCACAAATAAGTTAGGAAAGTTTACAGATTTTTACATTAAATACAGTAGGCAGTAACAATGCATGTACTAAAAGTATAAGTTTTGGAATCTGAAGATTTCACCAACTGAAGTTTAAATATATTTTCAGTAATACACTGATATCTTATATTTTGTTTAGTCTCTCCTTTGTAAGAAGATTTCACTAAGTAGGATTTAATATCAATTTAATAATGTGCTTAGCACATGTTAAATACGTATACTGAGTCATCTGACAAAAAGAAATTTTGTTGTATAGCATTGGAATTTATAGGACACTAAAAAAAAAGAGAAAGAATAAGTAAATGTCTTGTGTAGAAGGAACATGGAAGGAAGAAAGAAAAGTATGTCCTTGACAACAGTTTATACACACAGAAAATGTTTTTTGCACTTCTTGTTACTTGGTGCTACTGTCCATTGGGGTTGGAAAACGCATAACTATTTTTTTTACAAAGTTAGCAAAACTATTGTTAATATACATTGGACAATCTTAATGAAAGTTATAGTGAACTTAAAAAAATTCTTAAAGATTAAAAAGATTTAGTTTATTACAGTTGAAGGCAAAGTACTATGCCTAAATGTAATAAATTACAAAATACCCAGAAGTTTTGCGCAAGGCAGATGAACAGGGTCTTCTCATATGTACAGTTCTCACTGTTCAGCACTGAGCATCAAACAGTTATGTTTATTCATAACTGGATTTATATTCATTGGTTTATTTACAGCTACCCCAAAACAAAACAAAAAAAAAGATGAGAGGCTACTGCAGTTATGGAAACAGCTGTCAGAGCCAGCGCTGAAAACTGAAACTGTTGCCAAGCCTCCATGTGTTTATCAAATCCAGGCATAAGAAAGCCCAAGAAAGAAGCAGTAATAGTTAAGAGTAATGGTGGGGAAAATTTAAGTTACCTGATACTTATTTTTTATGCATCATTTGGCCCTCTGAAGACCTCATAACTTAGATAATGCCTTGTGATCTCATTGTTTTATCCTGTTCTAATAGGAACAGGAAGCTATTTCCAAGTCTAAAGCAAAATTTCAGCTCGGATAAAAAATGTTTCCGAAAACAGAAGCAATTTGGAAAGAGGCTGTAACCTAACAGCCTTAAAGGAAAAAAAGTTTTTTACATTTTCTGGATCAAAAATCTTTCATTTAGAATGCTTAGTTTGTTGGCAAGGAATACCTTGAGGGAGATTAAGGAAAGAAGAAGCAGCGGGAAGGAAAAAAAAAGGAATTATAACATTTCCTACATGAACATGGAGCCATAGAAATGTGCACAATTGACATGATGATGACAGCCTGAAAGCATGTGCAAGGACCGAAAGAAGCCAATTAGATTCAGTGCAGCTGAATTTGGGAGTGAGTTGAGACCTTGTGTCTCAGAAATTATGCTTATCATGAAAGCACTGCTTAAAGATCTACAGGTATTTTTCCTGTCTGAAACCCTATGCAATGTATCAAAGGAAATCTTTCTTTTAAACATCACTGTCATCTACCAAGAAGGCTCAGAACCATTTTGCTGAGTGTTGGCCTAGTAAGCCCTGGATTTATGGACATGATTAACATGTAGTCTAGGGAGACAGTACGTCACAAATATTAGATTTTGTTTTGTTTCGTTTTCTGATGTGAGCATCAGCCTGATGCTTGCTACTGTGCAGTACCCTTCAGCCTGTACTCTGCATGAAGTTTCTGAGCTGTACCTATTTCATGAGGTCACTGAGAGGCATGGTAAACTTTTGGAATGAATTTGAGATACTTGCTCCTGTACAAAGGAAAAACAATAGTTTGTGTGAAGAAAAAAAAACCCCACCCACAACATTTTAAGAGTTTCTTTTAGGCTGAGAAACCACATTTTTTGGTGAGGTGTTGGCTAGGTCTGCCAACCTATTACTGCATATATTGCAGCAGGACATTGCCAACCATGGATGAAAACTCTATAGGGTAAACAGAAATTTTTAATTTCATGCATCATTTGTAACTTGCTACACTGATTTCACAAACTCAGAAGGTTGTTAATAAAAGCTAATGAGAGAGACTAAGTGCCTCCCTTTATACTTCTTCAAAATTTTCTACTATTGGATTCTAATTGCTAGCTTCTGTGTTTTTCTGAGAGCAAAGAAATTGACTTTTAATTTATAAGAAGAAAGAATAACCCTTAAGTCTCTTTGTTTGAAACTGTAGAAATATTTAGGGTGCATTGATGGATCCCTGTTTGTTCCTGACTTAACTTTCCTCCTTCATCTGCTATTTCATCCTTTATTTACTAGTTTAGAAATGTGCTAATATTTCATTAGATACTTTCTTGCTTTCCCATGTTCACAATTTCTGTGTTTGCATTTACAGATATGTTTGTGTTCTCTGATTTTCATAAGGACTCTTCTCAGCTCATGGTCATAAGGTAATAGCCTGTAATAAGACTTAGCTTTAGAAATGTCAAACATAATAAAAAAAAGTAAGATATAGCAGACAAAGAGGGCCACAAATTTCCTTCAGTTCATCCCTGTGCAGGGATGAGAAGGGTCTGTTATAATTTCTGACGCAAGTAGTCAGCTGCTGATTCAGGATTATTTCATAGGAAAGAAATACCTCCTGCACAACAGCTAATCAGAGAAAAATGGACCTTCTGATGCAAAAAAAAAAAAAAAAAAATCCTTGAGTAAGGATATGAGAGGTTTGATCCACAGAACACGTCAGTCCAAAGGGAGACTCTCATCAAAATCATTATTGGCTAGCAAACCACTGGCTAGCGAACAGAAGGTCAAAGAACAGGATAAAGAGAGCTAAAAGAGGGGACAGATTATGTCCTACTCTGATGCAAAATATTGACCAGTGAATTACTGAGAAAACTGAACAGTGTGTCTTGAAATGCAGTGTCCCACAGGATACTCATCATCCACTTTCAGTAGTAATGACCTCTGCAGACACAGGCAGTGCTCAGTACTTCATAGAGCCAGAGAGTGAAGGAGGCACATGAAGGAACTCTGGTTAAGGTGCAGGAATTTAATATAATTAGTATAAGGAGTATGGACTTCATTTATTTGTGAAGTTCTTATGTGTTTAATATATACTTTGAAAATCTATCAAAGAAATCACATCTTTCACGTTAGGATGTTCCATAACTGCTGTGTCTGTAACCCTTCTGCTACATCTGCAGAATAAGTCTCAACTCTTGGACTGAAGTTGTTTTGGCTGACAAACGCACTGGTGGAAGAATGCACATTTATCATTCCAAGTAACATTTCTTTCCTTCTTTCACTTTCCTCCTCCTATTTTTTTTTTTAATTTCTTACTGAAATACAACATTAATTCTGTTATTCACTTCCTTCTATAAAAGTGGATTGAAATAGCTATCTAAGCCTCTTGAAAGCTAAAGCATGATATTTTCAGCATTAAGAAAGGCAAATGGTTTAGTGTTCACACTCACAAAGTGTTCCCTAATAAGCATTCAGAATCACTAAGCAAAAATCCTGTCTGTTTTAGACTGGGTAGATACTATCATCTTCTTTATCTTACACAAAAACTTTTAACTCCAGGAGTTTTCTTTTTCAAAGACCCTCCATCTTCTTTGATATATGGAACATATAAAAAAAAACAAACTTCTATAGATGATTTTATTCTAGGATAAGTATTTCTAAAATACAAATAAAGAGATAAGCCACTTTCAGTAACTTGTAGTGAATGTTGCTTTTAAGGACAAGAACTGCAAGTAGGATAGTTTCTGGTTGCAGTTAGACATATAATTTAAGCCCCTGGTGGGCAAAACTTTATACATCTGAAAAACAAGCTGAGTGGTTGCAGTTTAATCACCTCTTAAAATGCTTTAAAATGGTAAAGAGCGAGAATTTTATTTTCAAAGGAGAAAGATGAGAAACAAATCAATCAAAATTTGTTCTGAGAATTCAGAGCACACGGGGGTGTATTTTCAAAACAGAAACTGGCAGTCAAGAAACAAATCCTATTATTGCTTAATAGGATTTTGGGGCAGAATTGCCATAAACTGACTGAACACTTAATCCGCAGTAATTTCGGTTACAGCTGAGGAAAAAAGTTGGCAAAACAATTTTATTTTTTTAGTGAAAGACACACATGCCCCAGAAGAGAGCTAGTCAATTCAGTCTATCTCATTTTGAAAGCCACTCAGGCATTCCTTCCTTAACGTACTTACTCTGAAGCTAAAATACTAAATTAGACAGAGTTATTTTTAGCCCAACCAAGGGCTTAATTTTGCTTTGGGCGAAGAAAGCAGGACGTCTAAATTCAGTGGGAGAAGAGGAAGGACAATAATGGTTTGTGGAGAGGAACAACAATAAATATATACTCTGTATTTTTCCCAAATCTCATGCATAAGACACTGGAGTATGATTTAAACTTGCAGTACCAAGCAGTGAGCAGAGCAGTTTTTTACCTTCTGTAGCGTACTGTTGTGCTGAGTCTTCACATCTTATCCTAGGTTTAATATATCGTAGGGATCATTAATGTAATAATTTTAGAGTGCTTTCAAAACTCTAAGGCTTATTATTTTATTTTCAGGAGCTTGTAACTTAAACACCATACTGAAGAAAGTTTGTCGATGTTGCCTGATAATTTTTAGGGGGAAAGGGAAAAGTTTCCTGATTAATAGGAGCTAGGGATGGGTCATGCTGCCACTTAAGAGAGGAACACTCTAACCAGGCATTTGGTCTATATAATCTTGCCTCACAGGGGCAGCTGGTTTGACATGCTGAAACCTGGAGAAATGCTCCTTGTATGCTCAGCAGTGATGGCCTCCCTAACACAGAACAGCTTCAAGGAGAGACAGCAAATCCCAAAGCCCTCATTAGAGAATAGAATGGATCACCAAATCACCTCTGTGTTTTCCATTTTAAAAGGTCTTTTTAAATTATAAAGTGAAATTTTGACTGTTTCTGGATAACTTTCATCACAGAAGGTTTGGAATTTACTGAGCAAAAATCAAGGATGAGGATTTTCAGATATGACAGGACTGTTGCCTCTTTCAATGTTTTTGGCCAGAGCGAGTGCTCTTCTTTTTTTCATGTACAATGTTTTCCAAAAAAACAAGGCATTTGATACTGGACACCCAAATGTAGGCATTCAGTCTGACAAAGTACCTCTGGTAGAATTTACTGGGTATTTCATTATCTCTCAGGCCTTCCAATATTCATATTCTTTGCAACATTTTCAGTATGTTCGTCATTGCTTCACTAAAGCAAATTGCCTTTCCCCTAGAAGTAGATATTCATTTGGCTGCTCTCTGTTTCAGGACAGGGACTGTGTCCTTCCTAAAATGCAAATATAAGCTTCTGAAAAATGGTCCCCTCACTCTTGAAAGAAGTCGTAGTTTCATCCATTTCTAATGAGAAAAATATACTTAATGCTATCAAAATTGGTATTAAAAATCTCCTTCTTAAATATTTTTTGTTCTTCTAGGAACTGAACATTAGCTGTACCAACCCAATAGAAAGAAATAGTATATGGATGAAAAGTTTTAGGATGCATTTTCAGCAATTTTGTACAAAATCAGCAGGATTTGGCAGAGTTCCTTAGTTATGAAAGGAGAGAGAGATGTAGAACTAGGAAACTGTTTAAACTTAGAAAACCAGCAAACATGAAAATTAAAAAAAACCCAACAACTGTTTTTTTGGAAATGTTTGCTAAGTCCTGCCTTGGCAGTGAAATTTTGCAATGGTCTTGCCATGGGAGTAATAGGGACCAGAAAGATGACAAGTTGTCAGACAACGCCTGAAGGTTTCTGGAAGTGATTTTATGGCACATTGGCCTATGACTTCCAGAAGAACGACCTCAAAAACTATGTCCTTTTCTTCTGTTTCATCTCCTGAATCCTTGGCCCCCGTAAACACATATTCATGGCAGAGAGAGAATAAAACAACAAAAAAGACACATGGCTAAATGAAGAAGTAAATGAATAGATATGTTAATTAAATAAGGCATTTAATTGGATTGCTTTAGTCCTATAAACTTCTCATTAGCAGCTTTTCATTTATGATACAAACACGCATTCTCAGCACTGAAAAAGTCCTATGCTTATTAGATACATGCATAATTATAAGATAGGCAGACTACAGGGCCTCTTTAGTAACAATTACTTCTCACCCTATAATCTGCATGAGACACAAATTTTTAGGCCAGACTCTTCTCTCAGTTACCAGAGCACACTGTAAAGTAGCTTTTATGTCCTGCCAGTTTTATTTTAGCTCACCATTTCTGTTTGCACATTTGAAATGATTTTATGACAAAATAGTTCCTGGCAATGTTGAACGTGGTTAAGTATTACTTTTTATAATATAAAGTAGAAGCATAAAATAATTCCTTAGAGGCTGCAGTCTAGTTCTTCATGAATCTTCCCTTGCTTTGCATGGGGACATAAGTTTAGCACTATTTCTTTGCCCACAAATGAATTATAGGCATTTAGCGAAATGTTTTTTTTAAATACGAAAAGAACATAGTCAAATTTATTTTGCAACAAGCATCCCTCGCCTAAGAAGAATGAAATGCTTTCTGCACTTATGTGTAAGAAAAGGAGCTGTATTTGTGGCCTGTTAGCCTTGGCACCTTGTCTTTAATTATTTGTTCTCATCAAATGCTTGTCATGCCATGATATCAAAAGAGGGCAGATGAGACAAAAACTTTCATCTTCCAACAAGTACAGGGAAGTCAGTGAAATGTCAGCCTGGCTTTAAGCTTGCTTGTTTATTACATATGTCTATTATTTCTCATGCATCTAGCAATAAAATAAATAGAATTCACAAGTCCTTAGCTACCAGTTGTAGTCTTAGATAAGGCATTAAACTACAGCAGTTGATCCGGGATTTTTCTACTCCTAACAGAAATATTAAAATACCTCTATTCAAATACATTATGACCTACCCCCTTTTTTGGCATTGCATTTCTCTTAAATGTAATTAGCCTTTTACATAATTTGCAAATAGAAAAGTCTCAGTTTTATGCCATTTTCTGTTATGGACACTGATAAACTACAGAAAAAAAAAAAAGTGCATGAGGAAAGATGAGTTAGGTCATACTGACCTAATCTTTTACATCTGATTTCATACTTTATTATAGCCTGGATTCTAATTCCAGTGCTGTTTCTTGATTAGATGTTATAATTTAGGAGTGGGAGACATAGATTTTACCACAGATTTTTATAGTCCTTACTGAAGACAAAAAGCATCTGTTGGAAAGGCCATCAGAGGTAAACCTCAGGGAGAATGAAGGACAGGTTAAGTTGTAAATTTTTTAAGTTCCAAATATTCTTTCATCCAAACCTACAGATAGCTACAAAACCTGCTTACACAGACTTGCACAGAAGGGGCCCTTAGGACAACTGTATACTACAAAAAGACAAAAGCAGATGCCTGTATGTTACATTCCTTAAGAAGTGGTGTCGCTTTGCCCAAGATATGCATCAAAAAAAATAAGGAGAGGAGATACTCCTAAATACTAACGATACTAAAATAATAAAGCAGAATGTGGATACTTCATGCTTAATTTATGTTGGCTGGTATGTGCAGTCTGCCATTTGGGGTATCTCATTCGGACATCTGCCATGCCAGGTGCCATGTTACAGGCTTGCTGCTCCTTGTGAGGAGAGGGAAAGAGGTCTGGTGGGGTCAGAAAAAGGGACGGGATAATATCTGGACCCAGAAAATCAGAAACTCTCAGTCTACTGCCATAGAAGGAGTTTCTGTGAATACAGCACTCCAGTCACAATGGAGAAGGTAACACAGCAATATAACTAACAATGCAGGAAACTGATGAAAACAGAAGCAAGCTGCGAATAAAGCTGTTCCCTTGATATTGTTCCATGATCTGGACCCTGAATGTGGGTCTTCACAATAGCAAGAAGCTACGCCGGGAAGCTAAACTGAGTTACTGGAGGAGCCAAGCCCAAGTCCCAGCCTGATGACACTCTTTTGGTCATCACTTTAAATGTGTGCTTAAATCTATCCCTACCCGGAAGATCAAGTTCATAATTCTTAATGTACTTTCACTGATATTGCAGGGACTGAAACAATGTGCTTAGGTATTCAAATCCCTTGCTTAAATGAAGATTAAGAAACTAACACTACTGAGTTATGAGTATAATAACAAAAACATCTAATCATTTCCCAAAGATAAGAATATCATTCTGCCTAGATAAATCAAAGACAAAGAAATAAGTTGTCATTAAACTCATGTTTTCTTTTTGTCCACTCTGCTTAAACTAAAGTTTCTTCTGTATTAGAACCAATCATGAGAAAAGCATTTGAAAAAAAAACCCAACAAAAATCAAACTTTTTTTTAAAAAAAGTTGTTGGTGGATAAACTTTTCTTTCTTAATCTAATGGCAGTTTGGGACAGATACCAGATTGCAACTTTAGATTTCAGAAGGACAAATTTCATTACTGTTAGGGGAATTCTAGTGATTGCTCTACGTCTTGTTTTCTTGTTTAGTTTTCTATTATTTGCTTGACATTTCTACATGTCTGTTTCTCCCATATATAAAATACATATAATAAATCCTCATTGTTGTGAAGCGTATCAAAAGCTGTACAGAGACAAGCTACCCAGTTCCTGTATGTTATGACTAGATTTCATCTTCTTTCTAGTATTAGCCTTACATATATTATTACTACTGCATGGATCATTTGGTTGCTGCTTCAGACGTGAAGTAAATGTTCCGAGGTGTGTGTTTGTTTGGGAAAAAACTGTGATGGCAGTTGTTTCAGGCAATCAAGTCAATTAATTGGACTGGAAATTTCAATTCAAGTTTCGTTGGAACTATGTTACGAAGAAATGTATCAAAATATACCAATCTGATTTAGGGCTTTGCTATACACAGATTTGACATGGAAGGCATTTGTGTATGTAAAACAGAATAGCTCCATTTTTAAGACAAGCCCTAAGGAAACTTATGCTGTGCTCTAGATTAAAATAATCTTAACTTTATTTGGCTAAATCTATTTTCTGGTTTTGATTCAGACAAATAACTGATAAACTGACTAGTAAATGGATTAAACTAAATAGGAAGATGGAATTTTTATTCTGAAATGAAGTGTAGCCATTTAGTTTTATTCAAGGCCAGCTATTACACTTAACAGTCACACCTATTTTACCCAAATTAATGCTCTAGTTAAGAAAACTGTCAGGAAAGGAGGCAAAATACTTTTGGTATTATAAGCTATTTGCCATGGTCTTGAAATGAGTTTAAAATGGGTACATTCAAGTTAATTTGCATTTTAGATGAAGGATTTTGTTGATTCTTATGTTTGCTGGATGGGTTTCCCCAGGCCTAGTTACTAATGGACACAGTGCCAAAAACAGTAAAACCAGCAGAAGCCCCTGAAGCACCAATGAGTTTTTAATGTTCATTCCTGATGGCACTGATTGTCACAAAGGGGAAATGAATAAAACTAATGTATAGTCAAGGGGAACCACATCTAACACTTTCTAATGTTATTTCTGCCTTTACTCATAAGCCTCCTCTCTGACCCTTAACAAACTCACACCACTTCTGATGTAAGAGTTTTTTCCTGTATAGTGCTTACCATCTGGGACCGCCTTGCTATATTTCTCTGCCTCATTAACTCACTCTCTCTTTTCAAAATCTCATGGAAGAAAAGGTTAAAATTTTTCCTATAAACAGTTTAATTTAATTAATCTCTTGTCCATTTCTTGTCTCTTAGAGAAAGGTGCTGCATAAAATAAAAATAGACTTGATTAGTAGGCAAAGCATGATAAAGAAGTGCAATGCAAGATAACACCAAGTGGTCCCAAATAATTTTCTCTGCTTATTTTGCTTTGACAATATTCTTAATAGGAATTTCAATGGAAAACACTCATCTGCTTCCTAAAGTTCCCAGGTGATAGCTAGGATTTAAATGTAGTAGTGGATTCATATGTTTTCCTTAGGGCAAAAAGGGAGCAGAAGAGGGGAAGGTGGTAATACTAAACATTAGAACTTTATCTCACTCTCTTTATGCATATTTTAGAATTCATTATATATATTAGAATTTCATTTAATTTTAATTAGGATTTAAAGAAACCTCTCATGACAGAAGTAAAAAAAAAAAAGGCTTTACTGTATCTGGCAAATGGCTGATTTCTGTAGGACTTAACTCTTGCATTTGTTCAGCAGTTATTTCCCTAGGCCTGAGAATAAACTAAGCCCCCAGATTAGTCAGAAAACTGAGAGATTTTCTGGTCTAGGCCTGCCTTTTTTATATCGGTTTTTGATCATCTTTCTTTTAGAGGGAATTGAAAGTGAGCAAGCAATTGAAGTAATCTTTAGTGAAGTGTATTGGCAGGGTTATGTCTGGTTGTAACAACAATTTACAGGGTGATTAGCAGCTGTATGCTAATAATTCAGGAAGGCCTTGATTTCCTGAAAACACTAATTCTCAGTTCAGATTGTGTGGTGTCTTTGTTTCATCTCTGGTAAGGAAGTTTTCTGCATATATTCTGTTCACAGAAAAGATTTTCCAGAAAATTCACCAAATATGTCCTGTTGAATGGTCTTCTTTAAGTATCAATAAGGTATAAGTAACTCTAGCCTTATTACTAATGATTCCTGTTTCCAAAACCCATTACATTTCATAGTGTACTATACAAACCTGTATAATGGTTTATTTTTTATGTAAAGTGCTATGAATTTGTGCATATGGATATGCTCCGTTCAGATACCGAATTCTGCACAGAAAGGGTTGCATGATGGGAAAACAGTCTGCAAACAAAGGTGATGAGTTGATTCTGCTGTAATCCAGAGCTCATAGCATTTCAGGTTTAGGAGTGCTAGGGGATTTATTGGGTTAGTTACACAAATATTTAATCTGGACGATCCCAGAGAAGGTGTCATGAAAGATGGTGGCATCCTTTGGGTTGGAATTTGTTTTCCAGTTCTGAACGCAGACATCTTGCTGGAGTCGCTGGGAGTTACACATGGGCAAAAGGGACCTCTTCTGTGTGACTTGGTGGAAGACTGAGTGCCACACTGAAAAAGCAGTATAAGGCTTTATTCTCTCATTTTGAAAGTTTTGGTATTTGCACTGAGAAAAGAAGATGGAAATACCTCCAGTTTGTCACCAGTCATTACAGAGCATGAAATCACGTAGTCACAAGAAACAGCAAATATATTAGTGTGAAGTTTGTTTATGTGAATTACACAGTGAATAATGCACTCCCCTTTAGCAATGAAGTGGATCTGTCAGAAAAGAAGTGGTGACAAATAAAAGGCTGTGTTTGTTGTGCTATTTGTTGGAAATGAATACCCATAGCTACAGTAATAATATTTGGGTTTAGGTACCCACTGGTCAGATTGTAATTTTTCCTTATTAGTTATCAGGAAGTGTCAGGATCAGCACTAGATCTTTACTGTGCATGTGTGGATTTTTTTTATTTATTATTATTTTAGAATATATGGCTCCTGGATGTTATTAGTCGTACTCAGCTCCTCTGAACATGAGAATGTGAAAGTTAACATCAGCGAAGATGGCTGTGCCTTTTCTGTCTTCAGCAAAGTCCAGCAGGTCTCTTTTCCCAGTGCCTGTTTGCCCATGACTCTGCAAACAAAAGGGAAATATATGCATTTTAATATGCTGGCTTTTTTAATGCTGATAGATAAAACTAAGACTTCTGAAGAACTGCCTTTGGGGCTGCTTATTGATGACTTTGAGCTCTCTTCTCCCTCTACAGAGGTCATTTTGGACCAATTTTCAGGGTCCTGTTAATAATTACAGTCTCATCCTTAGCCTCAGAAAAGCAGAAGTTGGGAAGAGCCAGAAAGGACTAGCTCTAGTAAGCCTTATCTATTGCTGAATATGACCACTGAGGAGCATTGTCATCTGCCACAGATGAGATAATCTTAGCAAGCACCATGTTGCAGGGTGCTAATTGACATAATAAAGAACAGAATATATCCATCAAGCTGTGTTTGTGGGTAAATGGCAGCTAATTAAATTAGCAATAAGGCATAAGGCCTGTAAAACAACGTGTTCTTTTTATGCTTGTTGTAGTTGGTTCTGTTAGAGTCGTAGTCTTAAGCAAAGCTAATTGCTTACATACATGTTGTTCTAAAAGACAATAAACTTAAAGTGGTGATGTAAGTACCTGAAAAAGACACCGATCTCCCAGCTGTACTTGAGTTAGGTTAGCCAGGTAGACCAAAAAACTAGTGCCAGACTATTTAAAATACCATTTTAGTAGTAGATAACATTAAGTAGGTAACAATATTTACTCCAGATTTTGTTAAGACTTCTTCTGAGTGAATCAGAAGTTATTGTTCATCTGATACTTCATCAAATGAAGGTAGGTAAGCACACCCCTGATGTAGATTTTCAGAAACAGAAAGATTGCTTGCATCCATTGTTTGTGAAAGTAAAAAGTAATACAATTTAA
Organism: Haliaeetus leucocephalus; assembly: GCF_000737465.1. Taxonomy (NCBI): domain Eukaryota; kingdom Metazoa; phylum Chordata; class Aves; order Accipitriformes; family Accipitridae; genus Haliaeetus; species Haliaeetus leucocephalus. Next base: position 3,215,556 of record NW_010973023.1, on the reverse strand, counting down.
ACCAGCCTAACTACATTTGAAACAAGTTTATTTAATGAGACGGAGAAAAAACATCTCGGGGAATTAATGGTCTCAAAGGAAATCAACGTCAAACCGATATTTGCAGTCCTGTGTATGTGAAACATTTCCAGAAATAATGCCAACAGGGGTTTTGTGGTTATGTAAGAGATCGTAACTGAAGTTAATAAAAAGAAGAAATGGTTGACTGAATTATCAATAGATGGGAACAACCGCTGCAGTGGGTGAGAAGCAAAATGAACCTTCCCAATATGAGCTTCCTGTAGGGGTAACTGGAAGGATGCTGTGATATGCCTGCCAAGGGAGATTTTTCTTCAAGACATGAATGTCTTAGCCTTCAGACTGGCCCTCCAACCTGGCAGGTATCAGGGTGGCAGACTTCAAAAGGCTTGCATATTAAACTTCTCAGATTTTATAGCTAGTTAAAGGTAACTTGTGAACTTAGAGATCCAACAACTCCTGTTGTATTTTTGTTTATTTGTGGTATTTAAGGAATTGGTCTTTCTCCTTGCACATTTACTGATGGATGGGGAGCAGCTGAAATATCACAAGCAATTCAGGTTCGGACAGGACCTCCTGCTCACAGCAGGGCCAGCTCTGAGGTCAGATGTGGCTGCTCAGGACCTTGGCGTGTTGGGTCTTGAAAACCTCCAATGGTGGAGTCTGCACAGCCTCTCTGGGCAGTTTGTCCCACTGCTGGGCTGTTCTCAGAGTCAGGAAGGTTTTCCTCCTATCTAGTCTGAATATCTCTTGTTTCAGTTGATGCCTATTGTATCTCATTCCCCCACCACGTGTGGCTGTGGAAAGCCTGACTGGCTCCCTGATAACCTCCCTACAGGCACTGGACAGCTACTTTTAGGGTCCCCAAAGCTCACTTGTATCCAGGTTGAACCAGCTGCAGTCCCTCAGTGTCTCCTAACAGGGCAAGCGCTCCAGCCTCCTCCATCCTGCTCAACTTGCTCCAGTTTGCCGATTTCTTTCTTGCATAGGATGTCCCCAAACTGGACACGGTATTGCAAATGTGGTCTAATGAGTGCTGAGCAGAGGGGGATAATCACTGCCTGTATTAGCAGACCATGCTCCTGTTCACACAACCCACGGAGCTCTTGGCCACCACTGCTGGCTGACGCTCAGCTCACTGCCCATCAGGCTGCTCACAGCCTCTCCGTCCACAGCCTGTGCCATCGCACACCCTCCTGTGTCCCAGGGGCAGCACCTGGCACTTTTCCGTGCTTAATTTCACAAGTCTCCTGTCTCACGATTCTTCCAGCCTGTTCAGGTCCCTCTGGATGGGACCTTACTCTCAAGACTATCAATGGGTTCCCACCTGATTTGGTGTCATCCACACACTTGAGAAGCGTGCACTCTGTTATCCGCTACAGGTCATTGATAAAGGTGTTAACTAGGAGACGTCCCTGTACAGGCCCCTGCAGTTGTCCGGTTGTTACTGAGGTGCTGGCAGAGCACAACTCATTAACCATGACCCTCTGGGTCTGACCATCCAACCATTTTTTTTACCCATTGTGTGCTCATCTGGCCATAACGTCCTAACTTGGATACATGAGTATTGTGGGAGACAGTGTTGAAAACCTTGTTAAAGCTGAAGTAAATGATACCCACTGCTTTTCTCCCATCCCAGTTCTCTGATTAGAGGAATGAAATTTACATGGTACAGTTACTTAGACTTCGTTTTATTTTTAAATTCAAATTTCCCTCAAAAGTACCCAACGGTTTGAAATACTCTGTTTCCAGTGCATTCCCACCTGCAAACTGAAGAAGGTTTACTAAGAAATTCCTAAGTACTTAATGAAATATATACCTGGCTCAGCCTTTTTTACAAGATAGCAGGATGTAGTAGTGAAATGTGTATTGGGGAATTTCAAGTGAGGGGAGAAATGAAATGTATTTCTTTCTGGTGTTGCTCTTTCTGCTTCTCTAACATTATTTTTTTTTCCACAGTAAAAATAATAACATATTTCTAAGTGTTTTGTAATTTTACTCCTACTTACCTTCTGCTCAGCAGTAAAAAGAAGAACAATCATGTAATTTAAAAAAGAGAAAAGCTAAGGTAAAACTTAATTTGTGGATCGTTACTGAACTCTTTCAGAATTTTTACCTAAACCCTCTGCAAAACTAATATCCTCTAGAACATAATATACTTTTTGTCTATGATATATAATTTCCCAAATCACTATATGCAGAATTTTTCATGATCATAAATAGGAAGCCTGTATTTATCTCTGTGCCATTAATCAATAATGGCACTTAAAATGTTCTCTTATACACAAGTGCAATACCTTTCCCTCATTTATAATGCTTTTTTAGAATTATATTACATTATGAGATCCAGGCACTTTTCAGGATTGGTGCTTAAATGGTGGACTCTTCCACCTCCTTAGATATTAACTTTAGGATTCATTTGAGAGATGTTTGAGTTAGGAAAATAAATCCCCATTCAAACAATGAAGCAATGTTATTTCCTTATTAGATAGTGAATTCACCATGGGATGAACATGCCTTTTCCCAAGAGCATTTCTATCTTGTCCCATGAATTATGTTTAGAAAAGTGTAAAGTACTGTGATTTGTGTATATGACCGTGTATGTATGGCTAGACTTTCAATGGCATTTAAAACCCTCAGTGAGAGATCTGCTCAGGTTTTTAAAAACAGTGTAAAGTCGTTGGATACCAACCTATCATGAAACCAATGAGAAGCAGCTCATCTGTACAGATATTTTTACCTCCACCTTTTTAATACCTAAATATCTTTAAAAATATGACTTCTACTTTTTAATCTCTTTAGTAAGATAAATTTGGCTTAGAGCTGGGGTAACCAAGTGAAATTTTATGGCCTGTAATATTACAGAGGTCAGGCTAGATGATTATTCTGGCTTCAAAAATCCATCAGTTCCTAAATGAGGAAACTGAAGTAACTCACGGTCTCTGATTTCAGGCTTTCCTCTTCATTCACATATTTTCTCCGTGTCCCTCATGCTAGGACATGCTTCTCTTTTTCTGAATATATAAATCACAGGACAAGAGCCATCAGAGATGGTAAAGATCTACTTAATCATTTACCCACACCCTGCCAAATAAAATACAGTTCAAAAATAGATGATATTTCAGATACTAATCTGATAGCTGAATAATACCACACTTACTTTTAGCCCAAGGGCCTATATCTTTTAGTAAGTAATTTCTAGCTTCTATCACAATCTATTTTAATCATCAATATTATTCTTGCCCTGGAGGGATGCCCTCCAAACCTCCTTCAGCTTGGCACTCTTGGCCATAACAATTCCCATTCCATTAAACCAGCCCATTTAAATGGAGAAGTTACCTCAGTTCAGTTCTGGAGGATTATTACAGCAGTCACATCTGCAGAGATTTATAAAGTCACTTGTTTTTTATCTCCAGTGCCTCCTGGACTTTTAGCTCCTCAATTAATAATCTTTTCATTATAGAGGTTACACTTGAATAAAAAACAAAGGTGCCATTCTCCCACAAATAATTAGTTCACACTGTCCTGTTATATTTAGGAGCTACATTCTGAGACTAGACAAATATTTTGGAGGAGTGTATCCTCATGTACCATCAATGGGGAAGGGGTTGAAAAACAGTAAATACAGAAAAACCTTGTGAAAAAATTGTCCACTGAAAAACATTCCCCTAATCTTCCATATTAGAAAGTAGAAGTCCAGAAAGGACAAACAAACCCAGAAACAACTCAATGTCTTCATAAGTGAGTTTCTAAGAAATTACGGGCTATGGCATAGTAAGCATAATGAAGCTGTTAGACTTTTACAGATAGGAAAGCTTTTACCAGCCCTGTTACTACAAAAAGACAGTGGTATGAAAGGTCTTTCATTCAAATATCAAGAGGAAATACTCATGTAGAAGTCTTCCCCCTCTGGTAAGAGCTCAGGGAATAGGATTCTTGAGAAAAAAGTTCATCTGATATTAGGAAGATCATGATCCACCAATATAGTGTCCAAGAAGTACAGCTATTGCATATATATACATATACACTGTACACACACCCATAGGCACATCTCAATATATATACAAACTTATTCTGTAACTGGAAAGTTTGTGAGCATTCAGTATCAACAGAAAGGTCGAAGAAGTTAAATTAGCCTGCACTGCCTTCTTCCACCTTGGCTGACCTCCGCAGGCACACCCAGGCTAAGCACGGGATACCTGGGGCACAGGTAGGCACGTCTATCCCGGTTGAGTGGCTTCTCTGCCCTTAGCAGGCAGACTCCCCAGAGCTGCCTCTCCAAAAAACCCAGCACTTTCGGGATCTGTGCATGCAGGGCAGGTCAAACAGGAAACCTGGGTCTACCCTTCGTCTTTGCAACAGGACGAGGGGAAGTCCCCAGAGCCCAGGCGGAGGCTTTGATCGTACCGCTGCAGGCTCAGGGAGCACTTCTAACCACTTTTATTCACAACCTTTTCATCTTGGAGTGCTCTTTCTTTTCCAGCCAGAGTTTGAAACAACATGAACCTATGGCTTTTTCTGGTCAAGCTGCATAGCTATTCAATATTGTTCATTTTTAAATGTATACTTGGGATCCTTGGAAATTCTATGATCCTCTTAAAAGTAGATTTTCCTTTGAAATGAAATCTTAAAGAAAAACACTGAATGAAAGCAATGTAACAGACATGTTTGTGTTACTCAGAGATATGCAGCTCATCTTTCTTCAAGAAAAAAAATGTCTAGGGAGGTGGGCAAGTCTTAGGCAGCCATGCATCAGGAAAAATGTTTAGCACTCAGAGGAGCCCCAGGATATACTCCAAGACCAAAGATAGGGTAGAAAGAGATAGATTTTATAGTCTTCCATAAAAACTAATTTTGCATGTGTTCTTTTGCAAATATGAGGACATTGATAACAATATTGCTGTTTTGCAGAAAGCTAACGGTAACACTTACTAAATGTCAGACTTCAGTGGTTGTCATGTTAATGGTCTCAAATATATTTAAAAATACACAATCCTCCAGTCCATAGGAAAATAAGCAGCTAAAAATGAGCTTCTTTGCACAGCAGACAGCTTGTCCTCCACTGATTCAGTACAGAAAAAGGAATATTTTAATGATTTTTTTCTTTTATGTGATTAGCTTTTGTGTTAACGCTCAGCACCACTGATTGTAGACATCATGTCTCATTCTCTCAGTTCTTACTGATTTATGGCATAAAATGTTTGGACAGAAAGCAATAAATCATGTTTTCTGTCATAATGAAGAATAAGTGAACCTATTTTACTGTACAACCCACAACCCTAAGGATTAACTTGTCCCATTCACTTAACCCAAAATAACATTCTGACCCTTCCCAAGCAAATTGAATAAAGACAAAAACTCCCAGTTAATCTAACACAAAGAGAAATAAACCAGAAATAAAAAATATCCCCCCCCCCCCCGAATTTATACTGTTCACATCTGGCTCAGTTCCTATCCACTTGTTTATAACCCAAATCAAACCTCTTGTTGGTAACTCTCAGTCAAATTTTATGGCCTCCCACTCATGCCTATTATTTCATTTATGTAAGACTGGGAGAGAACTGACCAATACTGACAGGCTGCAGTTTTGTTCTAAATACCTGAATTCAGCCATGCTGCACAACACCAGCCATACCTTTCTCCTCACAGAATAATTACAGATTAATTCTTAATTTTAGTTGCCTTAGCCACATTAAATTTTCTTTCAAAATCATTTCAAGGGTCAGTGGTCTACTGTTTCTATTCACCAAAAACACTTGAGCTTTCCACTTAGATGGGGATAATATAATTAGCAGATGTATTAATGAGGTTTCTTTGCATTTGTAATGGGCTTCCCTGGTTTTACAGACAGGAAAACAAATAGGGCCAAACTGCTGCAGCTTTTGGTATGCAGATGTTTCCTTATGAATTTCAGTTCACCCTGTCATAAGGAATAGCTCAGGGGTTTGGGAGAAAGGACACAGACTTTAGGTGCCCTGCCTTCTAAAGAAATATTTGAAATCAACATTGGCTCTAAATGCTTATATTTTTTTGAAATGAGGCCATGTAGATAAGAAACTCTCAGCAAACAATAAATGGAGCAAGAAACAAGGAAAACTATTGCCAAATCACTGTAAGGAGGAAAGAGAGGAGCTGAAGAAGAGAAACATTTTTAAAATCCTCCTTGTGAGTTATGTTTACTTGTTTTTTTCAGAGGGGATCTCTGAGCACCCTAATAAACAAAAGTAAAGCAGAGAGACTAGGTATGGCTTTTCCTTTCCCAGACACCATTGAAAAAAATAAGGCGAGGAAGCAGCCAGGAACGTGTGTTTGTATAACCTAAAATGCATTTCCCCAAGGGTGTCATCTGACCCCTTGTGTTATTGCTGGGGCTAGAGAGTGCCTGGGAGTGCCACATCCCCTGGTATAAATAGGAGGAAACACTCCCTGTGCTGAATGTGGTTTGCGTTTGACAGAGCTACTGTTCTGTTGTGATGGAAATAGATCTGTAGACTTTCAGAGCTGAAACTAATACAACAGTTCCTCTTGGCTAAAAGCAATCCCGATAGGCTTCTCACAGATTTTCCTTCATCTTTACGAGGAAGGTGACCCCTCCTGGAGCAGAGACCAGCAGTCTGATCTAAAGAAACAGAAAATAAAGTGAAAGTATGCTGAAATGGGTATAGGAGCAATGAAATCTGAAGGTTTATCCTAGTGAATCCACTAGCTTTTATCAGCCAATTTTTGTAAAGTCTGTTGAAATTCTGGGGTGGAACAGGCCATATTACTCCTTGTTAAGCAACATGGAAACATGGTGCGTGCATGCATGGGGTGGTGTGTGCATATGTGTGTATATACATATGTTATTCAACATGGAAATGTATGTCCAGATATACAAAGCAAAATGACAGATTGTAAATGATTGATTGAAAGTCTGTTGAAGTAAATGGCTCTGGAAATTTCTCTAGATGCCACTATGCAATAATCACCTTCCCCTGGTTTCTTTTTTCGTATCCTATTTGTATCTTGTCACCAGGAAAAATGTAGTCAGTTGTACAGAGGGAATATAATGTCCTCAAAGTAATAAGCTGAGCGCTGAATACCCACTGAAAACTCCAGATGCTGCTGCTGACGTTCTTAACATATAGAGAGTAATTTGTATTCTGATCCTACAGATAGATGTACTAGTGTGGACTCCTGACAAGTCGGATCTGCTGCTAAGACAAGCCCTCAAGGAGTAGCACCAGCCCAATTATACTTAATGAATCACTTATACTTCTTGATCACTTTAGCCAATGTTCTCTTTCCTGGAGGTTTAAATTCGGCTTCTCCTACTTTGATCTTAGACACAGAATAACCTCTTCTTATACCTGAGTACTTTTAAGTTGGAGGAGCTCATTTAAATGCACAGCACTTTTTTTCTTTTTTCTTTTTTTTTTTTTTTTTTTTGTGGTTAATATTAGAAACCACCCTTGCAAATCTATGTGCTTTTAATGTTTATCTTCTTGGGACCAAGGTGTTTCTGACCCACATGCAAAAGTCTAACATTCACACTTAAGAAGAAAAAAAATCAGCAGCCTGGGGAGAAAATTACTTTCATGTGATATGATAGTCATTGCTTCATATGTTGTTATTCTAGAAAATATTTTCTAATTTTAAAAGGTAGAGGGAAAACATAGATAATAATAGTCACTCAGCCTTGTCCTGTCAAGAGCAATTTTGTATTTTTTGATATATGTTTGCTGTGTATAGAGTAGGGTACTCTATTTTAAGGTCAAAATTGGTATGATTTAAGTTAGATGAATGAAAAATTCCATTAAACAAATGTAGTTTTCCCTAGGCTAACTACTCTGTGGTCTAGCATGTACATTATTTCTTTATTAGAAAAATAATAAATGGTTTTTATTATTTCTTTTAGTGTAAAATATAATTCTGTCATTAGGTTGGTGAGAAACACCAGGTGTAGGTAGTTTTGGTCTATTATTTTGTTGTTCCTGGCTGATTATGACAGAATGAGCTGTATATGGGCACTGAGAAGGGAATACCTTATTGGATTTAATTAATCCCTGTTTCTTTAACTGCTTGTGACAGAAAACAGTTGTCTTGCTTCTACAGATGACTTGCAAACAATGAGGTAGAATAAAATCCTGCATATTTTGCCATTGCAGCAAGACCCTCAGCCCTGCAATAGGCAGTGAAGCCCCACTGCTTGGGTAGAGCTGTGCCTCTGCCAACGTAACTGGCTGAAGAGAGCGCTACATCAAGGAGTCAGAAGAAACACTAATTTCACTGAGGTATGTTAAAACCTGGCCCTTCTAAACTTCAAGTTTAAGCAACACCTGGGCTTCACCAGCCTAAACTGTCTCATGAAACTAGATATGTGTATACATTGCTTTCAAAAACCCGGCAGGAGCCAGTTGTTTGGTATGTTCGTTGGGGGGGAGGGTTCCCTTTTTCTTCCCCCCCGTAGCTATAAGAGGAGAGAGTACTGCCTCCTTTTCTTCTAGCAGTTAGAGCACTTGCCTTGAAACTGTAGCATCAGTTCCCTCCTCCGTTTATTGGAACCAGATCTCGCTTTTTTTCCTAGCCCAGAGAATACGCTAGTCACCTGGTGGTGGGCTGTTCTGGGCAAGGAAAATGCTAAGAATATATCTGAGTTTTATATCTTAGCCCCTCCATTTGCTCCCAGATCCCTTTTCCCCAACTGCCCACATTCCCCAAAAGTTCATTTTCTTCTGAGAAAATGCTTTTATTTTTTCTTTTCCTTTCTGCTGTGAACCATCTTGTGCTCTCCAAAACAAAATGCAGCTGCCTATCTGAATATTGTTTGTTCCAGTGCCCACTCCCAGCAGGTGGGAAAGGCATGACTGTATCCGATAAAATACTTTCACCCTCTGCTCTAGTCCTTCAGTGCAATCGCCACAAGCTTTGTACGCTCGATGTCCTCTGCTCATGCTCTACAAACATCTGTAATTTCATACTGTTGAAAGCACTACTCTAGGGAAGTGCAACACTGCCCTCACTCATATCAAACACGTAGAACTGAATCCTTCATCCTGCACCTTGTACACACACTTATCCACAACCACATACACAATATTGTTTTGGAGTTGCGAGAACACTACATGGGATCCAGAGGAGCCCCAAAGCTAAGTATGATGTAGCATGGAATTAGCTGGTCTTTTCTAGAGGCTGACAACCTTGAACAGTGTGAACATAAACCATTCCTAACCGCTTGGTTTGGGTACTAGGGATGCTGCCTGGAGAGGGCACACTTAGGATTGCATGTGTACCTTATTTCTTCCTCACAAAATTGTTTCATTCCAAAATGGGTGAGCATGAACCAACATGAATGTCTCCTGGGATAACAAACTTAAAGGACACAGATGTCACAGCTGAACAGAAGTCCCTCCTTGCCTGGTATCACTGAGTGATGGGCAAAAAGCAAAATGAGGAATCTGAAAGATTAAGTAAACATCTGCAATTGCATAAATCAGTAAACTCTTTCAGCCACAGAACTGGAAAAATGCATAGTTTGTCATGGGACTTGGGATGAAATAGGCACTGTTGAAAATGAGGTGTTAGAAATGCCCCCAGAAGCAATATTTGATGGCCAGGGGACTCTGATGCTGAAAAAGTATGAACTGTGCCATTGTCAGGAGACAGAAGGGTGAGTCTGGGCTTTCAACTTCAGCCTTTAAAGTGGTGTTTAGCAGACTTAGGGGTCTAATTCCTTTGTTGCTCCATCCTTTTGTAGTTTTCCTGAAGTAACTCTAATGTTTCTGCTGTAAAAATCCTGTCTGCAATTGTCATACATCCCTATGTTCCTTATTTCCTTCTTGATTGTTGATAACTCCTGGTCGTAGTTTATATGATTTGTCAGTTCAGTAGTGCTTTCCAATGTATTTTTTCTCCTTCTTTTCTTTTTTGTACATCAGGTAACAGGTTTATTACTTACTGTCAGCACAGCTAAGTGAAACAGGGATCTTTAGAATATCCTGCCCGGTGGGTCTAATCTCTGACAGTGCAGTTCTAGAAGAGTTTTTTTCTGTATGTGTATTTTGGAATTTTTGAGTCAGTTTTTTTCTTCCTTATTTATTAACTTAATGAATGATGACTTTGTTGTCAATATGGTGTGATAACAGTAAAAGACTGAATAGCATCAGAGACACATCTGCTTAGCTGTATTTAGCCACCTAATTAAGGCACATATAAAATTACATTCTTCTTCCCCCTGAAGTTTTAAAGACACCTGAATTTAAGGAATCATGACAACGAATGCTTTTTCCTTCTAAATTCCCACAGAAAGTGTAGTTAGAACTTTCCAACCACTTATTTTGGTATATAATTTGCAGTAATGTTAATAGCTTACAGATGCAGATGGAAAAGAACGTCAGAGTACAGATGATTAAGGCCAAGTGGGGGGATCAGTAAGACTTTTAATTATGGTATTTTGAAAGACATTTTTAAAACTCAAAGCTCTTCTTTTGCATGTCTCTGAGGGTCCTATGTTGACTTCTGTAGGAGAAACAATAAAAAAACCCATACATGTGGAAGTAAAAGTTTATATCATGTGGTTCTTCTCACACAAAACTGGAAGCATAGAGAGGATTCTTTGAGAAATGAACTGATCTCAGTAGTGCTTTAACACTTCACTTTAATACTTCTTTAACACTTTTCCCTTTGAAAATTATTAATCTATTCACTTTATATATGTTCTATTAATAATTTGTTCCCATTGTGTAGGTCTGCTTTGGTCTTCTGCATTTTAGGAGTCTTTTCTTGTTTTAGGAGTCACAGCAAGCATTTAGTACTTGTGTGACCATTTAATCAGACTCAGAAGTCTGACACAAGTCTGTGTATTTTCTGGCAAAACTTAGGGACTGGAGTCCTCAGCATGAGTGGCTTGGTAAGATCAAATACATGCAAGTGAGTTACATCTCAGCAGAGAAAAGTGGCAGACCATCATTCACATTTTTTCCTTGGTTTCCATTTGAAGTGATAGAGTTCGCTTCCAGTGAATGAGACAGATGGAAGTTGCTTCAGCTTCTGCTCCCAATCTTCTTCGCACAAGGTGAGAGATGGAGTTAAGTCTTCCTGCAGCCACTTCTGTCCCAGCTGCTCCCAGGGCTTCCTTTGAACCTGGAGTCAGCATTGGAAAAAAAATAAAAGTGCAAGAAAGCAACATCAGTTTAAGCCAACCAAATCTGTTTTGTGCACTGATATAGCAGGCACATTATTTTCTGAGAGCTTTTTAAAAATTTATTTATTTACTTTTTTTTTTTTTAATGTGCTTGATTTTCCTTTCTCACGGGGAAAGTAGAAGAGTTTCCATCTGTATACTGCAGTGGTAAAAAGGGATTGTTAATGCTGGAGTGCTGTCTCCTATCTGAATAAAGCTTAAGACGTGGACAGAAATCTGATCCCAGTGCTCAGACTCACTTCCTTTATCTCATCAAGTCTGTCCTAACATAGCTGGCGATGTTTCTGAAGGGAATCATGAGCCACCAAAGTAGACTAGACAGCAGACAGCAGTTAATTAACACAGGCTGTGGTACTTGCAAGGACCTTACTGAAGAAATTCACCCTTTTAATTTGTTAAATATTTACTATAGGTCTCTGCAAACATTATCTGGAGACATGTCAGTTCTTTTTTACATTGATTCCTCATTTTTGTTTTCATTTGTAGTAACAGCATTCTTTTAATTGAATAAAAACCTGCACAATTCCTGTCTGCTTGCTTTTCTTGCTGTCTTAGGTCTGCGTGGCAAGGTTTTCGTAGCAGGGGAGGGGCTACAGAGGGGGCTTCTGTGAGAAGCTGCTAGAATCTTCCCCCATGTCTGACAGCCAATGCCAGCCAGCTCCAAGGGGGACCCGCCGCTGGCCAAGGCCGAGCCCATCAGCAATAGTGGTAGCACCTCTGGGAGAACAGATTTAAGAAGGGGGAAAAGTTGCTGCAACAGAGAAACTGCAGCCGGAGAGAGGAGTGAGAACATGTGAGAGTAACAACCCTGCAGACCCCCAGGTCAGTGCAGAAGGAGGGGGAGGAGATGCTCCAGGTGCCGGAGCAGAGATTCCCCTGCAGCCCGTGGGGAAGCCCATGGTGAGGCAGGCTGTCCCCCTGCAGCCCAGGGAGGTCCACGGAGGAGCAGATCTCCACCTGCAGCCTGGGGAGGACCCCACACCGGAGCAGGGGGATGCCCGAAGGAGGCTGTGATCCTGTGGGAAGCCCGTACTGGAGCAGGCTCCTGACAGGTCCTGTGGGCCTGTGGAGAAAGGAGCCCATGCTGGAGCAGGTTTTCTGGCAGGACTTGTGACCCTGTGGGGGACCCAAGCTGGAGCAGTCTGTGCCTGAAGGACTGCAGCCTGTGGGAAGGACCCCATGTTGGAGAAGTTGGTGGAGGACTGTCTCCCGTGGGAGGGACCCCCCGGTGGAGCAGGGGGCGAGTGCGGAGTCCTCCTCCCCCTGAGGAGGAAGGAGCTGCAGAGACAACATGTGAAGAACTGACCCCAACCCCCATTCCCTGTCCCCCTGCACTGCTGGGGGGGGGGAGGAAGGAGAGAAAACCAGGAGTGGAGTTGAGGCAGGAAGGAGGGAGGCGTGGGGGGAAGGTGTTCTAAGGTTTGGGTTTACTTCTCATTACCCTACTCTGGTTCTATTGGTAATAAATTAAGCTAATTTCCCCAAGTTGAGTCTGTTTTGCCCGTGATGGTAATTGGTGAGTGATCTCTCCCTGTCCTTATCTTAACCCACAAGCCTTTCGTTATGTTTTTTCTCCCCTGTCCAGCTGAGGAGGGGAATGATAGAGCAGCTTTGGTGGGCACCCGGTGACCAGCCAGGGTCAACCCACCAGACTTGCAGACAAACTCACTAGTATGGAAGGCAGCACAGAGCAGGCAGGTGAATTTAGAGGATTGATTGCATAGTCTTCTGTGTGGGATTGAGATGACTGTGATTTAAGGAAAAAGGTGAGTTTTGGAAGGACTACCGTATTCTTGTCTACAAATATTCTTGCTTGAGAGTGATTTTCCTATTGATTTTAGAGCAAAGAAGCATGTTTGAATATTTAGTATACGGACCACAACATGTTTTAGTATTAGGCTTTCAGTTTAAATTGTTAAAAAAGGAAGAAGGAAACAGACCAGAAGAGTTTTTTATTGTTGCATTTAGACCATTTCTGGATATGAAGCATGATGGGTTTTTTTCAGACTGAGGCCAAAGTTTAAGCAAAACAAATTTCCTTCTCCCTGTAGCCATTACCAGTTTAGTGTAGGAGGATATAAAGATCATGCTATGTAGACCTCTTTGCTCTATTTGTTCTGTGCATAAACAACTCTTAAACCTCTAACTCCAAAGCCTATGTTTTTTTTAAAACCTGTTCTATAATTTACAAACAGAGAATGGTGTACTCATTCTTAGAAATGAGTGTCTAGAGGATGACTTTCACATTCTGAATAGCAAAATTTTACTAAGTGATTTGGCTCATTGTAATCATATTACTAGGAGTAAATAAATGTTATCTAAAATGACAACCATTCTGTTACAATTCTTATAGCAAAATAAGCAATTGTTAGATATTTGAAAGGAAAATTATTAATAAAGTTCCACTCACTTACAAAAAATGGTAAAAAAAAAAGGAAGTCTTTGGTCATGAATATGTCTGCTGCCTGGTTGCTGCCTGCTGCCCCATCATTGAAAATGTTCAAGTTTAGGTTGGACGGGCCTTTGAGCAACCTGATCTGGTGAAAGATGTCCCTGCCCATGGCAATGGGGTTGGACTAGTTGATCTTTAAAAGTCCCTTCCAATCCAGATCATTCTATGACTCTGTGATCTTATTTGCATGAGAGAGATTACTTTGCAAGAAACTGGAGTTAGCTGCATTACTTAAAACTTTCAAGAGAGTAATCCTTTATATGTTGCATGTATTATTAAGAGAAATTAAGAGAAATTAAATGCTGGCAGGAAATGATATTATATTCATCTAATGGGGTTGGGTGGTGATGAGTTAATTTAGCCCAAAGGCTCATTCAGTTAACAGGTACGGTGTCAACTCATCTTGCATTGTATTATCAGGAAGGAACTGGGTGAAAGCTGTCCAAAAACAGAGGGAAAGGAACTTAATTAATCAGCGATCAGAATAAAATACATAGAGAAAGCATTGCATAATTTTCCTGAGATAAGCACAGTAGCACAGCTCCTATTGATCTGGGCAGATGGAGGCTCCGTTTGGCTGAGTTACTAGTTTATTCTCCTGTTCTCAACATGAGAACAGAAATGCTAGACTTCTGAGAAAGGGCAGAAAGCATTCATACTTTCCGCTCTGTTTGTTCCTGAAAAAAGAAGACAGGGATCCATAGGGACCCTGTTGGCAAAGGTCTCCTAGAAACACTTAAACAGTACATTGTCTCACAGCCTTTTTCTTTTCTTCACATTTTGAAACTCAGCATTTCCATTTCACAGGGATATTTTGGTATTGTGATATTTGCTTGCATCCAACCTAGAATCAAACCATGCATATTATGAGTATCCTAAAGTTTTTTTTTTTCTATCCATTTTTTGTCACAATCTTTGCTATTAGAAGTTTCTTAGGTTTAAAATTTGTGATTTTTGTGGAATTTTAAATTTTAAATTCTAATTCTTTTTCATGCAACCAGCTATTTTAGATGCTTTTTGCGTAGTATTCAGCTGCCACTGTTTTGGACTGAATGAAGAATTTAGACTTGCTTTCTAGGTCCAACATAACCTTTTTATGTCATAATCAAAGAAGCTGGAACTTGGTACATACTATATCACAGAGATGCTTAGATGCGCTAGGCTTATTGCCTCACACATAATGCACACATACACAAACGAGAGATAATTTTGAAGCAATCCACACAAGACGATAAGTATCTACAATCTTAAGTAAGATGCTGCAGGTGAGCCGAGTCATACTTTCATAGGAAGAGATCTTAAACCAGCAAGCTAAACTGTCATCAGCTTTTCATAACAACCACCACAGAAATCCATTAAGAATGTTTAGAGGCAAAGTTATGAAGTGGCACTGTTTTCATACAGTAATTAAATTTGTCCATGCATGGTTAGTAGCTGTGTACGGTTAATAGAGAAAGGAAGAGAAGCTGGAAATATGTGGGTATACAGCGGAAGCAGTAGAGTGGATGTTTAGTTGACCTTTATGTTTCAAGGTTTTTTTGATTCATCTCAGTTAGAGAAATGAATTTTTGTCATAGTTAAGTGTAGCTTGGATTGAAGAAGATTTTTTTTTAAGAAAAGTTAGTTAATTGACTGGGATACTGGTTATAATTTGATAGTGAGGTGAAAGTAAGTCACCACAAAATAAAAGCTTTAAAAAAGATGACTTTTAAAAAAGAAAGGTGAATTCTCTTCTTTTGCCCAGGATATTTTCTATGATGAGACAATATAAAAAAAAAATTAAAAACACTGTCTTTCCAGAGTTGAAGTAGAAATAGGGTTTAAGGAATCATTTTGTAATGGGAGACAGTTAAGTAAGGACTGTCTACTTTTTTTCTTTTTTTCCCATGCTAGGCATAAAACCAGATTTGCCCGAACATGGTTTGTGCATGGGATCCACTGCATTTTGAATTGGTGAGTAAAGACATAGCATTCCACAACAGTATTGATACTCCCTGAATTCACATGCAATTAACTAGACATCCAAAAAATGCAGAATGACTCTTTCTTCCTCTCCTTTGTCTCACTTGCCTTACGACTCTAACATTGCAAAAAAAAATTTTGGTTGGCTGACGTCTGGCATGAAGAAGTTCAGTCCAAAATATTAGTCTGATAAGTTACAAAAATTTGAATATGAGATCAGATAATTCAGTGAGAAGTATGCTTAACCAACAGTGCTGTGCAGTAACAGTGCACTGTGTAACACATGGAACATATGTTTAAAAAGGTAAATATACGTACCTATGCACTAGGTCAAATAACTTATTTCAGTTAATGAAAAAGAAAGGGATATAAATATGTCAGGTTTCACCAAGATTAAAGAATACTTACGGTCTCTATCAAGCTTTCTCAAATACAAAATGGCAGGTTAATTTGGCTGGAACTTAATTTACAGATTTAGAATGCTAGTTCTAACACAGACAATTTATGAAGTTTACAGTGCTATTAAATTGATTTAAATACTCATACAAAGGAAGCATGTTTATCTCTTGTGGCTGTGGATTTTCAGTGGAATATCATAATAGTAAAGCATTTTTTCCAAAAAAGTGTTGATTTGTATACTTCCTTTTTAACTATATAATGTTTACTCATGTATACACATTATGTATACACATTTCTATACACATACTCATATACTATATAATGTTTACTCATTACAAACAGTAATATAAAATTTGCGTAATAGAACTACATCGACTTTTCCTTCAAGTTGGTAAAACCATCACAGGGAGACAGCAGATAAAGTCCAGGAGTGTTTAGATCCAAAAGCTAGTAAAAATTAGTGTAATTAGATTATAAAAACACAATTAAAATTTATAGTAGCAAATACCATAGACTTATATAATCATAGAATCATACAACAGCCCAGCTTGGAAGGGACCTTGAAAAATAATCTGGTCCAATCTTTCATGGGAAAGGGAGCCTAGGTGAGTTCATCTAGCACACTGTCCAACCACACCTTGAAAACCTCCAGTGATGGGGACTCTACCACATTCCTGGGGAGGTTGTTCCAGTGAATGGTTGTTCTTAGTGTAAAAAATATCTTTCTTATGCTGAGAAGAAACCTATCCTGGTGCAACTTGTACCTGTTGCTCCTCGTCTTCTCCATGTGACTGCTTGTGAAGAGAGAGTCTCTGTCCTCTCTGTAGCCATGTTTGAAGTTTTGGAATGCTGTGCTGAGGTCCTCCCTGAGCATTCTCTTCTCCAGGGAGAAATGACCTAACTCCTTCAGTCCTTCCTCACAGGGCAGGTCCTCCAGCCCTTTGATCATCTTCATGGTCCTCCTTTGGACCTTCTCCAGTCTGTGCATGTCTTTCTTGAATTGTGGGGACCCGAACTGGACACAGTACTCCAGGTGCAGCCTGACAAGTGATGAGTAGCGTGGGATCATCATGTCTCTATCTCTGCTAGTAATGCCCCTGTGGATGCAGCCCAGGATCTGATTTACCTTTGTTGATGCAGCAGCACACTGCTGACTCCGCTTCAGCTTGTTGACCACCAGGACCCCCAGGTCCCTCTCAGCAAGGCTGCTTCCCAACCACACAGATCCTATTCTGTACTGGGCTCTTTGGTTATTCTCTCCCAGGTGCAGGACTTTGCACTTGTCATTTTTAAACTTCATATTGTTCTTGCTAACCCACTGTTCCAGCCTCTCCAAGTCTCTCAGTAAGATGGCTCTCCCATCTGACATGTCCACTGCTCTACCCACTTTGGTGTCATCAACAAACTTGGTGAGGGTGCTTTCAATCCCATCATCAAGATCATTTATGAAGATGTTGAACTGTGTGGGGCCCAGTATCGATCCCTGGGGGACCCCACTTGTGACAGGCTCCCAGCTTGAGTAAAATCATCTATTACCACCCTCTGAGTGTGATCTGTCAGCTAATTTCCTACCCAGATCACCCATCCACTCTGTATCTTGCCAGTTTTTCCAGGAAAAGGCTGTGGGAAATGGTGTCAAATGCTTTGTTGAAGTCCAGGTTAACAACATTCACTGCTCTCCAAATTTGTCCAAATATTGAAGACTAAATGTTGCTGCCACAAGAATCATAAAGACACCACGTAGATTTTATTAGCAAATAGTTCATTTGAATACAATAAATTATGACAAAAAATACCAGGTAAAGTAATACAAAAAGCTTTCAGCTGCATATATTGTTTGTTCTGAACCACTGTTCTTTCTCTAAAGTATTTAAATGAAAGTGGTAAATTTATCCTGCTAGATCATTTAGCTGAATTAAGCATTTAGAAGACATGGGATCAGGAGGTATGATTTTGATGATTCTTCACTTCTCAAATACTAGGACTGACTTTAAACAAATGTTTCCACATAGCACTTATGACGCTTAAACATGAGAAGCCAAGGAAATCTCTAGCTCGTGCTCTTTCTGATCCTTCAGCAAGCCTTGTTTCTTCTACGATGCCTACACAATACTGCCTACTGCTAACCACTTGGCAGGCAGCAACTCACACATTCTGTGTGGAACATATTTTAGTGTTATGGTTGTTCTTTCTTTCCTCTTCCTTGACCTTACCCATCTGCATGTTTTGCCTATCAGTTTTGTCATTAGCATAGATCCTGATCCTTTAAAAGCTTAAGTACATGGGTAAATTCAATGTGTTATGTGTACCTTTTTATAGGTTCTAGCTGGGGAGAACTCTATTTAAAAATAATCTTTACTGCTGGCATTTCTGCCTAGCTTACTTGTTAGGAGTGCCTTGTAATCTTAGGACAAAGACCGCACTGTGAAAGGCATTTTATAAGTACAACGTAAAAAACATGGTCTCATCTTCTGTCTAAATGGATACTGCGTTATTCTATACACCATAATAAGACAGTTACTAGAAAATAATCTTTCAATGAGATAAATGTTTACTCTTGCCTGCTTTTATTTAGTTTTTAGTTCCTATGAATTGTGATGTCGGATTTTATCCATCTCTTTTTCTGTCCTTTGATTTTTTTCTGGAATGACATATGTGAAGATTTGATTTCTCAGAACAGTTTCTGATGCTGTTCTCTTTGAAATCCAAAATATGAAATTAGAATGTGCAGTGCCTAAATACCTCATCTTAGATGCAATATGAGACAATTTTTGTCTGCATATTTTAATTTTGTGAACTACTGAACCAGAAGCTGGAATTACAAACCACTTCCTAAAATTGTTGGGTTTAATTCTTTTTGACTTATGTTAGTTTGACAAATTACCATGACCCTCTTTTTTGCTGTGAAAAGATGGGAATTAAGTGAGGAGAAGTAGCTCTACTTGTAAGAAATAAGCAGAAGAGACTTAGAAAAAAATTGAACACTTCTTGTATATAGGAACTAGAAATCCACCTACATTCTGTCTGCGGTACAGATTATGTACTAGAAAGCACACCTAATTTCATTTTTGCACAGTGCCATATCTCTGTTGTATGTATTTTTTGCTTTGCCTATATTGATGAATAATTTTGAATTATTGTCATGTAATGTATTCATAATCACATGCATATATATTGGCACCTGTTATTTGCTTTCCACAAAATTATCTCCTTGCTCACAGTCATAAATATGTTAATGGAATTAAGCATTCAGTAAAATTTGGCACCTGGAATTATTTGACTTTCACAGTAGATCAATAAAACCTCTCCTTCAGATATTTCTGAACAATCTACACCTCCAGGAAATGCAATGAAGTCAAAGGTACAACAATGAAATAGGAAATCTAGGGCTTTTGCACTTTGATTGTATTGAAAATTACTACAGAAATCTTATCTTCTTACTCAAATATAATAATCTTAAAGCCAAACTTATTTTAGATCAAACACTGCATAATAAATGTATGCCAGAATACATAATCTTTCTAGGCAATAAACTAATACAATTCTTGCAGAAAAAGTGTGATTTGTTCTATCAAAGTTGTCTCACAAAGGTGTTCCAAAACACTTCATTAGCAATGAGAAACTGGAAAATCACCATCAAACCAGACCATAAGCCTCATGAACTATTTGCAATTATTGCACCTACCTGTGGATTCAGCGAGGCTTTCCCTTGTAAACCACCTGGTAAATGAATTGAACTGTTAAGTGCAATCTTTAAATTGTGACTCGTATCCTGGTTTTTAGCAGAGCAGCATTTTAGTCTGGAATGAAGTATGGAACAATCATTTTCTACAGACAAAACTTGTAGGATGAAGTTGTACTTTTGGGATATAGCCTTTTTCCAAAACACCAGCATTGAGCTTGAAACACTGAGTTAATGACCTACTTTATGAAATTCAAACCTATAAATATGGTCATTCAAATGATGTTACCTGTGTTCATACAAAAGTGCTTTCTGAACAGTGTCAACCAAGTTTCGTCTATGTGTCCATAAAATATGCAACTGAGAATTTTATTGAGTAGCTTAAAGTTTTTCTAAGTTTCTCATATATTTTCAGAATAGGTTGAGAGGTCATTTAAGTGGTAGTGATAATGCATGTGCATGCTCATATTTAGTTAAAGGTTTCACATATATTATTACCATTTATTAAAAATATTATTATAATGATTATTATGGGATGATTGAGATCTCAGCCAAAATATGTCATCTGATATGTGGGAATAGACCTATATATGAGCTCTTCCTGAAAAGAGGAGCACCAAAGTAGAGTCTTCTCACCTTTAGTTTCTCTTATCAAACAAAAAGTATAGTTGAAGCAAATGTCCCATTAGTTCCACAAGGTTCCCTTAATTTTTGGTTAGTTAAAGGAGGCACTAAGTCAAATAATGAGAAAAGTGAAGGGGAGCACTGGAAAAAATACTGAATAAAACAGAAGAGTGTAATCAGAGAAGGTGTTGAGTGAAACTGAAGGGAAGGAGGATTAGAAGCAACAGCCAGCCCATGCAAGGCAGCCAAACTCTTGGGCAAACTGGGGATTGCACTTCAGTGAAATGAGTTTCCTTCTGTATTGTAGAGTTTATTCTGTCCTGTTGTACTGAACACATCCAAATTGCCCTGTATGTTATTTTGCTTTTTATTTATTATGAAAATAAGTTAAAAAGAGCAGTAAACATTGATGATTTATAGTAAAAGTGAGTTACCTTGTTGTAGTCCAGACATCTTAACTGCCAGTATCCAGTCAGACAGCATTGCTCTAGAAAACATGAAGACTGTTATTTCCATACAAATATACATTCATGCACATATGCACACACAAAATATGTTACCAAACAGTCATTTTACCCTGGAGTCAGGGTATTGTACCTGAAAAAAAACCAAACAAAAACCCCAAACCATTTTGTTTTACTGGGGGTAAACACACTGCTAAAAAAAAAAGGATTGGCTTCAGCTCTAAATATCATCCATCTGAATCTCCCATGCCTCTTCTTTGCCTTCCTCTGCTCCTCTCACCTGGGACTTCTGGCCAGTTCCTCCTGAAGTTTTCACCTGGGGTATCTTGGAGTGGGACCGGTATGATTGAGAGATGACTAAGTTTTCTCAGCACAGTTTTAGGGTCAAGGAAAATGGTAATTTCCACTGCACAGATTTCCACCACTAAATCCAATAAAGAAGTTTGACCCTTCTCCTCTTTATACGAAAGCTCTTAATCTTCTATACCCTGTTCTCAAGTTACAATTAAATGCTATAGCATAGTGATTAGTCTGCATTTTTGTTATTTTCTGCTTAGAAATATCTTTAAATTAAAAAAATAAAAGGCAGTTAAAATATCCAGAGACCTTATAAATGAATGACTGATGCATTGATATCCAAGGTATGACTTCTCTTTTGGTTTATAATTTTCTCTTTCTTGTGCCTGAGTGGTCATATGCAACCTTTTTTTTTTCCTGAAACTTTTAGTACAAAATTTTCCAGGAAAAATTGTGCATCCTTAAGGAAAAGTAAATTTTAAATGTCTTTTTAACTTTATGGGATTTTGATGAAGGCAGGTAAGGGGTAGAAATATAGATTTGTAGTATCAGTCTAGTTTCAGCTGAGGACTATCACATTTCAGTAATAATCCTAGAAAACATATTGAAAGAAATAATCTCGTGTTTCTGTCAGAACAGAAGATGCAGAGGTTGAGTGATTCTGTCATTCAACAAATTTCAAAAGAAAAAAAGACCTAAACTGTACTGATCCAACTAACACTTAATTGAGAATTCCTGTCAATCCTTTTCTACAGCATTACAAAATTAGCAGACATAATGGAACTTGTTATGTGCATGTGTATTTTTAATAAGGCCTTGCTACTACTCCTTGAAAGTTTGGATGAAAGATTTCAACTGACTGGGTTGGATTGTAGCACTATTGGAGACTGAAATCAGTATCTGAAATACTAAAGGAACGTTATTAAAAAAGGCTAATGCACAGGAAACATGTTAGTAGAGAGATGTCTAATGAGGTATAGCAGGATGTCTAAGGGGATACAGACTGTATTTCTATCCTAATGGCTTGAAAAAGGATACAAATATGCTTAATATAGGCACATTTAGGACTGTGTATTTATATATTTATACACATAAGCAGTTGACAGCAGTACAAATAGGTTGAATCTGGAATTACAGAGTGAAAAATGAAAAGTCGGGGAAAATTAGCTTAAAAGATTTACTTGAGAATTAAACTTCTTCAAAGTAGTAATTTAGTGAGAGTTGTCAGGGATGACTAGAGCGAGGATGTGCAATAGCATACAGTGAACTGCGGTTTGTTAGTATGTTTATTGTTTGATACAGTGGCAGAGTTCCGCTCTGGTTAACACAGCAGAGGCTGATGCCATAAACTAAGGAGTATCAGCACAGGTTTTATATAATTATGGTATGCTGTATTGACAGACTGGTGTACACACTTCAATAGAAGTTTAGCACAAATAAACCAAAGGAGATCATAAAAGAGTGTTAAAATGAGCTTGTAGCTGTATGAATTTAATTAAAAAAAATCACAAAGAAAGATTTAGTTTATAAATGAAATATTTAAAATTTATTTGGTAGATGCAAACGTGAAAAAAAAGTGTTAAATGGCCTTTTGTTTGAAGGTGGAATTTAAGTGTAAAATAGCTGAAAGGAAGAAAATGTGTATTGTTGACATAAATTAAATAGAAATGTCTCCTGTGGCAAGAAGTGAAATCTAAAATAGTTAAGAAAAAAAATAATATTTTATACAGTGCTTATTAATTTGGTGCAGGATATAATTTCGTATTGCAAGCACATGGGGTTGTACAGAAGAGGATTTCCTTCCTGCAGCTCTGCCCAAATTTTTATCTGTGGTATTTAAGATAATAGAAAAGCCTTTTTCACTTCACAAAGAATTCTCTGCCTGCAAAATTGGTATGATATACAAATGAACATTAGGAATACTGTGTATAAATAGCATGTCTCTCACTGGGCTCAAGGTAAAGACTTCTGAATTATAATTCTGCCTTATTCACTGTAGGTCAGCCCACTGAAAAGTTCTGCCTGTATTTCAGGGAGTTTGGATCAGGTCCTGTAGCAATATAACAATTGCTTTTAACTTCTGAGCTCTTCAGTGTATGTTTTACTCATTAGTCAAACAGATATAATACCTTTATTAATATTAGTAGAAAGCTTTCATCAGTATTATTCATAAAATGCTTTTATGTGATAAGTTCAATTATTTTCCCCTCTTCTAAGAAAGTAAAATACATTAAAAAAAAATCAAAGATTCTCTAGGGATCCAGAAATTTGAAAGTGTAAATATTACTCATTTGATGAAAAATGACTGAGAGTTTACTCCTGGACATGGCTGTAGATTGTTAAGGATTATTCGTGAACGTGTGAGGTATCCTGTGGTTTTCACGACACTGTTTTAAACCACTCATTGCAAGTGTGGATGGATATTCCGATAATGTAACAAGCATAAGTATAGTTTTATGAGAGTCATGGGAACTGTCTCCATTTCTGTATCACAATAATGTATCAGCATAGTAGCTTAGTCTTTTTCTGTCTCTGTAGCCCAAGGTATGGTGATACTTTAGGAATCACAAAAAATTTCAAGGAGATAGGCATATCTAGTGTATCTCCTCAGTCTAAAGGTTTTAAGAACATTATTCACAGAAATCATTACTCCTATTATGAGTTTAACAAAAAGAATCTTATTTGAAAATGGTAAGTACAGAGCAGAGGAAAAGAAAATCTTATTATGCTGTATTGTGTTGGACCTGACCATCCTGTAACCTCATATCTCATTCTCATCAGGGATGCCAGGATTTTGAATGCCTTTAGTTTTGAAAAACACGCACTTACTCTGTTCCTGTGCTTCTTGCAATTTTTCTCCTCAACCTGATTCTGCAATATTTTTTTTTTTTCCTTAATGGGTTCACTCTAGTGATGGGTGAGTAAAAGATTGGATAAGTTCAGGTTATCAGTACCAGCCACTTAAGATGCCCGTATTAGTCTCGGTTGTACTGAGGGAATTGGCTATGTTCTCTTTTCAGGAGCTTTGTGGAGCTAGAGTGGGTTACAGATGCTTGGTTTTGTTGATAACAGAGGAAGCTTTAATAATTTCTTTCAACCTATCTAATGATAGTTTTGAATGAAGACATGAGTCCCTGTGTTCCTCTTTCTAATGCACAGTGTGAAGCCCTAGCTGTTTCTTCAGTAGAAAGAATCTTTCTTTAATTATAAAGAACTTCACTAGGATATTACATGGTGAGATGCAAGATCCCTGTTCAACAGTATCATTCTTCCTTCAAGATGAAAGCAGCTACTAGCTGTATTACTCCGCTCTTCCTCATAGACAAAACACTAATGCGCTGTAATGTATCATTAAAGGTCAAAGGAAGCGTGGGGCGAGTTACCCCTGTTGTGCAAGCTGAGGTGAGAGGGGTGGGGAGGAAGAAACAAACTTCTAAGCTACAGAAAACAAAAGGATGACCTGCAGGACAGGGCGAGAGCAAATTAAAATCTATCTTAACAAGTGGTTTGTTCTCTTTAACAAAAGAAAAGAAAGAGCTGTTAGAGCAAAGAGCTAAAAGTGGGACATGATTATTTGTCTTGCTTCCACTGATTTTGCACCGATTTCAGGATGACTTTGGTCTCCATGCCAGCTCACTTCAGCGTGTAAAGCAAATTTGAAGGAGATTAAGGCTGATGCTGCCTATTTGTGTTGTGGACTTCTCTCAGGTCACTTTAGGTATTGAAATATGTCATAGTTTGTAAGTGTCTCTATACTGATGGACATATGGTTACTCCTGAGCAATATTCTGATATAAACTGGTACAGCTCCAATTAATTCAAACAGAAACCATGCTCTTATCACTCTCATTTTATGACCTTATAAATCACTGACTTGATTGGAGTTATGATGATTTATATCAACACTGATGGCTGATTCTTGTTTTCCTAATTATTCAAAACAGCCTGTTCTTATTATTGAGAGGTGTTGGGAGGAACAGAAATGTTTAAACAAAACTCCAAATTTGGATGTCATTTATCCTCTTAGTCTGGGATGCCGGTTTAACTCATTAAACATTTTGTATTTTTTTATGGTTCTGTAGTTAGGACTTGAACTAGCATCAAAATTTAGAGCTATGCATTAATTTTTTCTTTCTACCAATGTAGAAATTAAAAAGAAAATATACAATACTAGGTATAAAAGGAACAATTTAGGGCTGGTTACTAAACAGAAAAATAAAAAATGCATGCAATGTGTTTGACTATTCCCAATTTTACTTACTTTCATTTCTAAGTCTGCCTATTGTTTATTCAGATGCAAACTGATTTATTTTTACAAAGAAATTGCAACTTTCAGATATTTAATGGATGGGCTTCCAACTGTCTGGGCCATGGAGAATTTAAATATTGCCCATGAAGATTTTCTAAGCTTTGGTTTGATTTACCCTCTGACTTGCTTTTAGCCTCCTCTGACTGTATTTTGCAATAGATGCTTGCATGAGCAAGGACTGTTCCTCCAATCTAACATATGCAGCAGCTGCCGCCTTGTAATAACAGCACGTGGGTGACTGGGTGCACTGGGCTGCCGTGGCCACAGGACGTGACCCTCTGGCATTCTGTGAGGTTGAAATGGGGAAAACATCCTGGGCTTTCTAATTTCAAAGCCCAAACCTTAATTTTAAAGCCTGAAAAGGACACCAGAATAGAAGTGCGCTAGTTCTTACTCAAACCAGAGCTGTGATATATGCACACATGAATGAGTTCACTGAAATATGTTCATCCCAAGAAAGCCAAAGCATGTGCAGTGATGCTTGGCTCTGTTTTAAGTAATAGGAAATAACAACAACAAGTTCACCAATCTTTGATGATTTCCAGACATTTCAGATTCAGATCCTGCTTTTGTTTTCCAGCCGTAAAAGGACCATAGTGGAGAAGGTGCAGAAAAAGCAAACAAGCTTTAGTGAAGGTGTGAAAGATCTTACACATGAAAAAGGAGTGTTCATCCCAGAAAATATGACTATATGGAGGACATCAGAGAAGCATATAAAATCATTGGCAGCGTAGGGGAGCTGGATGAGGAATGATTGTTCAAAGGTTTACTCACTTAGGAACTAAGGGGCATCAAAATAAATTATTGGTTGGTTCAAAACAAAAAAAGAAGACATTTCTCACAGCCCATAATTGTGGAACTTCTTGTTAAACGTTTGCCTGGGTTCCAGACTTGTACAGGTTTGGATGGATTTTTCTTCTCTGATTTTGTCAGAAAACTCTACCTCTAGGTCAGGAAGTCCATCTAAAATCCGGGGGCTAGGAGAATATCATTGTATGTTTGACTTGTTCATATACTTTTCCTTATTATTGTTTTTATGTTCCTTCAATATTTTGTCCCTGAGGAAATAGAAGTCTAGAAATGCTCAGGTGTGTGTCTAAGATGTTGATGAGTGTGGGGGAAGAAAACAGAGGAAATGAGTGATTTTATTTATTTTTTTTTAAAGAAGAGTATCTATTGGCTGTTACTATTACATAAAGAATATGAAATCATACCTTGTAAATATGAGGCAAAGAAAGAAAACAGTACCTCTCTCCGTAGAATATTCTTCCAGTGTTTTGAAATTCAAGGTTGCAGAAGGCTTATGGAGACAAATTCCGTGACTTGGTTTTTAAGTGCTAGAAAAATTAATGAACTGTAATGTAATTTGCATTTATGCAAACTAAGGTAAAAATGCCGTGGTTAAAATTGTGAGACGAAGGCCTGCTGTGTACAGAAAAGATATTCTACCTCAAATGGTGTGCTCCTGTTTCTGTGCCAGTATCTGACCGAGCATTGAGGGGACAGTAGATGGGAGGTGGGTTCTTCATTACCGACCTACGACAGGGGCAGAAGATCTGGCTTAAGGTCTGGCGTGGAATGGAAAATGCTGTGAGTGGTACTAGGGAGGACAGGAAATATAATCCTGGATAAAGTCACAGAGCCTGGAGGTTACTAGTGACTGGTACAGAAAATACTATATTGCAGGAAGTATCCAAACCAGGCACTTACAAGTCTGCCTTACCAAAGCTTTTGTAACTGGAAAAGTTACTGGAAAAATTCCACTCTCTGACTAGAATTTCAGCCACATCACAATGGCTATAGTGGTATGTTCCATAGCTCTGAGGTCTGTGATTATGGTTTATGCGTGAGATGGACTACTGGAAGGCACCACTGCTAAGGACTCTTAGGCAGTTGTTGCCAAACACGTAACTTCCAGGGCCAGTGGCCATTAATTACAGTCCTGTGCTTGGTATGAAGTACAAGTTGCAGCTAACAGTATACAATATGCTAGCTCAAGGGCAGTGCCTGGATGTAGGATGGGACTTGAACTGCAGATTCCAGTGGAGGCTGCAAAAAGATACGTGGATTTTACTTCAGGAAACCACACATACTTCATGTAGGAAGAGATGAAACCGAATTTTTATCTTTTTGACAACATAATGTGAGAAAGTAGGCCTTCATGGAAGTCAGAGAAGTGTGTGCAATATAGAAGAGTGCTAACAAGATGGTATGAAACTAGCTAGCTAGCTCAGGTCACATACCAATGTATCTGTGGAGACCCAAAGAACAGGATAAATTAACTCAGTATAAGATGGAGGCTGATACTGCTGTAACTTTCATTTATCTTTTATACTTCTCCATTTGCTTAAAATCACATGAATTATTTCAGTGTAGATGTATTGGAACTGTAATAACCTATTTTATGACAGATTGTCATAATAGGTAGTTTCTGTCTATTTCTTTGCTGTCTGAACGTACAGATATATTTTTCATATACACCAAGGAAACATGCCTTACACAAAAAATGAGTATTTATCTTTCAACTGTATAGCTATACAGGAAAGTTTCAACTAACTCATCTGAATTGCTTACTTTCTTCATTTACTGCTACCTCTTTCTTCTGTGTCCCAGAATGTAGCAGTCCAGCAGTCATTGGTTAAGAAGATGGAAATTTTTGTTCCTGTGTTCAAACAAAGTTTTTAATCTTCACATTAGCTTGTGTTTTCAAAGGTCTTTAATGAGGGTTTTAAACTTTATGCAGAATTTACATGCCTAAAGCCAGTAGAAAAAAGTCCTTCTAGATACCCAGCTGCATATTTAGATGCCTGAGTACCTTTGAAAATCTGGTCCACAAACTTTGCCTGCTATTTATGTTAAGAGAATTTATAAACCTGGAACAAGAACAGCATTTTGAGCAAGAACTTCCAACTTTCATTTTCTGTACTGTGAGTAAATTAACAGATGTGCACTTGTAATGTAATTTGTATGTTATTTTTCATATTATCAACCCCAAATCTTTAAGATTTGGGGACTACTTGGTTCTCAAACTGCTATCACAAAGTATTGTAACTAAACCCAAAACATACATATTAAGGGAAAAATAATGGAAGCGGCCTTAAATTTTAGGCTGTTCAAGGAGTCCATCTCCCCACTGCATTTCTCAGTGCAACTAGGAGGTAACAGGTGAAGTATGTCAATGGAACAGCATGGGAATTTTCTGAGAGCATTTTGAAAAAACCTAAACTTATCTCCCAGCCCTTTTGCAAGCCATCCAAACCTCTGGGATTCTCTCTTCAGACATTTCAGTAGTCTGTCCGATGTTTAATTTCACTGAAAGCAATCCACATCTGTCTGCTTGTTCCTTTGAGTTTCAGGGCTGCTAATTATACCCTGGTATTTATCTTGGGCATGTGGAAACCCCTGTTCATTAACTTACTAGGTCAAAGCTCATTTTCACATGATGTAGAAGTCTAATAGGCCCTCAAATTGTTTTCTGTAAATAAGACTCATTAACCCTGATACCCCTAGAACGTTTTCAATTCTCGACTTCAGCACTGCCCAGAAAGAGAAGAATAATCTGCATTTTAATTCTGATGCTGTATATTTACCCTTTTCTGACTATTCATTACTGAATCCAGCCAACACTGTTGTCTTTTGTATTAGGAGGAAGAGAGAAACTCAAGGAGATTTTTTTGAAGCATGAAAGAAGAAGACTACTGTAGAAAAGAAAGGGAAAGCCATATCTGTTTCAGGCAAATACAATTCCATTAAAACTGATGAATCTGAGGCTGATATAAATAAACAAAACATCATTTGTGTTGAAGAACTGTTCTATAAAGCAGAAAAAGATGAGGAGTCATTCAGGATGGAAAAGCCCTCTCCAATTTCTCAAAAATCTATTGTGCGGGTTTTTTTGCTGTTAATGACTTCTGTTTCTGATTGCTTTGAAAATACAGGAAAACACTTAAACTAAAGCTACTGACTTGTATAATAGAACTGTACATTGATTGCAAGTCCTCAGTTTTCTGTTTATGGCTATTATTGTGGATGTTTTGGTGGATATCACAAATAGAAACAGCAGCTTGTGCCTTGGTAAGCAGCCCTGGAGTATGGGCATTGGGGGGTGTTGAGGGTCAACAGCCACCTACAAACTAAAACTGAGCAACTACTCAGAGCTTAGCATGGTCTGTGACAGGCCAGAGTGATTTGATCCTTCCCATTTACCCTGGATATCCTGAAAATAGATCTGGCTCCTGTTCTTTTAAAACCAGATGAGCTGTAGAGATCAGTGGAAATGGAAACCAGCATGAGGCAGGCTTGTATTAAATAGCTTTATGGGAGGCAGACTTGTATTAAATAGCTTTATAGAAGAATGCACTACATGCTACTAAAACCAACTGGTGCTGTCATTCTTTATATCTGCCTCAAAATGATTGGTATCAGGATGATATTTTTTTGCAGATTGTAAAGAATGAAGATGTACCATATCTTTTATAGCTCAAGGATACATATTTTTAAGTGTAAGAATTAATGATTCACATAAATGTTGTAAGCAAAAAATGCACTTAGAGTAATGCAGTGTTATAATAAAAACACTGCAATTGACGCTGAATTATCATTGTATTCTGGCTAGCAGTGTACATGCTGCAATTTTCTGTAGAATGAGTACTAAATCCATAGAGTGCTTAGCTTACTGATTACTCCTTACTCTATATTGAAAGACTATTTTTTTTTAATATTGATATTAGAAAACACTAAAGCAATCTTCCAGTACTTTAAGCTTCAACTTTTCAAGTGTTCTTTGTCTTGATGGACTCAGTTTCAGACCTCCATTCATTTTCAACGTAATTTAATTGCTAGGTATTAGATACTGTATCTGTCTGCCCATGTGTCAGCAGCAGCAAATTAGGCACTTAAACACCTAACTACGAATATTTTCCCCTGCAGTTCGCTGCATGCACTAGGATCACATTTTCTTTTGTCTGAGGAGGATTAATTCTAGAGGCCTGACTGAGATCCAGCTAAAAGTTTTTCTCTTAAGTGTTAGCTTTTAAAGACAGCAGTAGGCAATTGCATTAAAATTCAGCAGAAAAAAAATACAAAAAATGGGACATGGAGACTGAAAAAAACAAGCTAGGTTTATTTTCTGTGTTATCTAGAAGTGAATGTGGAATTGTATTTTTAACATTAATTTGCCAGAACAGTTTTGGAGATAAAACATTTTTCACTGGCACAGTTCCACCGATAGATCTGGATACAGGGCTCAGCTCCAGATTTCTGTCCACTCACCCAGAGGAGCTTGGTGACATTTCTGACGTTGTTGTTTCAGCCCCTGGGCAAAACAATTAGGGATTCAGTGACCCCAGACCTCCCCTGCCCTTCACCTTCCCCTACGTCTCCTCACAGGACGTACTTCACAGAATTAGCGCAATGCCTTGGCCCTTAGCATTAACGTAGCTCCACTAGTGATCCCTGCAGAAGGCTGTCACGCGGACGGACGGATGCCTGTGGTTTCACTGTGGCGCAGCGATGTACAACTTGGGCGTCTCTTCATCTGTATGAGTGAAGATTTTCACTCACTTTTTCTCAGAAGTACCGCTTGCAGGAGAATGCATTTGGCACAGCAGAGCTGATGAAGCTTTTGCTTTCCCTGCAGGAAAGAAAGGGATTTTGAAGATATCACATACTGTTTAAACAGGATGGTCTGGCCCAGACTTCACTAAATGACCTCTCTTGTTAGGTGTATCAGTCACAATGTGACTTATTAATTTAGCAAGCCTGAGAGAGCAAGAAGAGTGAGGTGGAAAAAATACAGAGCAGAGATTACCACATGCAAATCGTTGCTGGCTCCTCTAAAAGGTCAGTCTGTCCTCACTTCACGGTAACCAGCTTTTCCCGTTTGCAACACCTATCACTGCCCTATCATTTACTTTTTGTAAAAGAAAACTCTAAAATGCATATAGTTTCAAGTAAATAACTCCTCTCTCTATATATAATTAAGCTTTCATAAATGTTTATACACGCACATGCATGCATGCATATATAAATGTTGATATATGTATACGTATAAATGTATATACAAAAACCTTCTATAAAGGGTGATAAATTTTACATAGATATAATACAGATACATGTTATATAAAAGTGTATATATAGATTTGTATACATGTAGAGAACTGTTAATATATGCACTGTCTATATCATTATTACTACTGTTATTATTATTCTAGACATGCAATTTGCAAAATGCCTCCCTGAGTTTTCACACTGCTTTTATCTTATTACCTGGTGAGCCACTCTTTTTGATGTTGGCACACTTAGTATTTTTCAATTTGGTGTTTGGATTTCAAGGTAATATCGCTGCACATGCTGAAACCATTTGCATTGCCCTTTTAAAACAATGATATTGTTTCTAAAATCTTTATTCACTGAACATCTTTTTGCCAGTAGAGGAAAATCTTTGCTGACCTTACACTGAGCAAGGCCAGGGTTATCTCTTGTTAAGCCATGAACTCCTAATTTGAATTTGTAATGTTTTATGCAGAGACACTTTAAAAGAGAAATGATCTTTTTCTGCATGTTGTACTGTAACTCTAATGAAGCTAAATTGCACAGAGAAACATATTGGGCTGTAGGAAATAACCAGTGATGTTGGGGTTTGCATAACCAAAGCAGAACGAACCCCTGGAGAGATGCAGACTGTACTGGCAGCACGCCAAACAGTGCAGTGATGGATGATGAACGATTGCCCATGGGAGAAAGCAGAGAATGACAGGCATGTACATACACAGGCACAAAGCTGTACCATATGGCAACACCTGAGAAGGGAGAGGGGAGGATGCGTCTTCTCCTGGTTGCTTCCTCCTCTGACTCCCACTCCAGCATACTTTGCTAGTGAGAGAAGCCCGAGCCGTGGTGGCATGAAATAGCCTCTGTAGGGGCTGGCTATCTTTGGGGGAAAAGGTGATGTGTTAGCTAGGATTTGGTTTTATTTTTTAGAACTTGCAAGTTGATTTGGATTATTAACTTAAGACTTAGGTCCTGGTTGGAAGGTCAAAGTCTAAGTTTTTGGAGATGAATACATGCATGACAGGGAAAAAAAAGGAAAGTGAACTAGATATCTGTGTGCTTGCATGTGGAATGGAACCTTGGATGTTTGATTATTTTTTTTTAAAGTTTACTGTTTCTGCCTTTGTCATGAGATTTAATACTGGGAACTGGGAGAAGAAAGGGGAAGAATACGGCGGGTTGATTCTAGAAGTGTGATTATATTCTGTGTTCATCTTGACTGAATGAGGATGACAAGACACATTAGGGATTTTCTGTAACATTAATGAAAGTTCTTTATGTATATTGGAAAATGGATAAATCCTTCCACAGAGCAGACATGAGAACCAAAAAATAAATTTCTTTGCTTTGTTCATTATCCATCCCAGGTTCTCAAAAAATCCACTTTGGACATGTCAGCCTAATTACTTCTGTACATTCTACAACTGAAGGCAGAGGTTCCCCTTGGAGATTTATGATGGTTAAATGTCTCAATAAGATATCTTTTATTAAAAAAGCTGAACAAGGACTTTTTATTTTGAATAATGTTGTTGCACTGGATGCTGCAGAAGAAAATTTTGCCATTTATTTTAAAGGGCTGCCAAGTATTGTTTGTTAGATATTTTTATTCCACTCCATTAAAAGAAATTTTAGCGTACAGGGAAGGTCTGTGATTGATCAAGTACTAATCCGCCAATTCATTATATACGTGAGGGCTAGGCAAAACTGCAGTCCTGGCAACTGGGAAAGCTCCCTTAATAATTTTCTTGGAGTGGGCTAGGCTGAAGAGTTGCACCTCAAGTGCTGATGCAGAGTCACATCACAGGGCTCCATGTGCTGGTCTGCTGAGCTGTCTAGGTGAACCCAGAAAGAAGTATAATGATTTATGCATTGCTTTATTCACAAGTCAGCACTGAAAGAGGCAATTCTCACCTGCCTAAGTCATTCCTAACTGCAAAAGTCACAACCTATCCCTAGGAATATATGCAAAAGATAATAACTTTAAAAGAAAATCTGAGCCCAGTGATGCTCCTTCTATTTTTTAATTGAGGAATGGTGTTAAAATCTGTGGCATGCCCTGGACTGCAGGTTTTAAAAATGACTTGCTTGCATGGGAAGGCCTCAAGTACCACCTCTAGCAGACATCTCCTGATCACCAGACAACGTGAAAGAGAGAAATTAGTCTAGGTTTTTTTGAATAATGAATTGTTGTGACTAAATTGCCTAATAAGTCAGCATAAATGCTGACAATTGATATTTGCCTCTCAAGGATGACTTTAAAATCCTTTTTACGTGAGAGTGGGGTCCTACTTGTCTACAAAAGTGATATACACTTTGTTGTGGTAGGCTTTGCAGTATTTTATGTCTACTTATTTCCCTTAAGAGAATATAAGTCTTCTTCTTCCTCTCCCCCCAAAAATCTATTAAAAAAACCCACCAAACATTTAGGAAAGGTATTGAAAACAGAAGGGAGCTATCTTTCATAGATCCTGAGCCCTTGTGGCATACGAATCAACTACAGTTAGTGTTATGGATACTTAGCACTAGAATTTTCCATCAGTATTTTAATAGACACTTCTATACACAGAAATTTGTTCTTTTGTTTTTGAAAGAATGGTTGCATAAGAAAATGTGGGGAAAATATTTGAAAGAAATGGCTCTGGAGCCCTAGTGGGGTTTATTTCCCCCATTGTAGGTGTCTAATGTGCACCTTCACGAGTCTGTGAAATTCCTAAACAGACTAAATCTTTCCAAAATTTTCCAAGGATAAGACACAACCTAGTATTCCTTGTTGTGACTCTTCCTCCTCTTCAGCTTCCCTGACAGCTTCATTGGAATGTACATTTTTTTTTAGCTTATCAGAAGAAAAGTATCATAATTTCAGGTTCTTGCCCTTATCCACACTGCCACTAAGCTCGTGCCTCTGTGTGAGGGAAGAGTGCTACGAATTCTTTTCCATCAAACCCCACCTGTTACCACAGATGTTTTGGTAACATCTGCCTTGCCTGCTTTTTCCTACTGTGACGCAGGGGAATGAGACAAGTGCCGCAGTGGATATCCTGCAGATTAATGCCAGCTCAGTCTTCAAGGATTTGTGTCTTTTTTGCTTTTGGGACTCCAGGAAAAGTGGTTCCTGAATGATCAGCTAATTCCCACCAACTGTGAGTACGTCCAAGTATTCACTGGACGCTTGTATCTTGAAAATACCCAAATATGTGTGTCTAGGTAGACAGAAAGAAAATGCTGCATGGTACAGAGAACTGACTGCAGCTTCGTGGCATGCCTCCAGGTAATCATGTCAGATGTGTTTTTAAAGTGTTATTATAGCACCCCAAAATGTTGTCTGAATTTTAAACATATATAAAACCACAGACTCAGTAGCCACCATACACAGATATAGCTATCTTTCCAAGGCCAGCTCCAACCATGAAAATTACAGCTCAGCTGTTCAATCAACACAGCAGTAGGCAAATGTTGGTGTGAAATATACTCAAAGTAATTTCAATTAACAACAATTAAAGTGTACTTGGTTTTAAAATAGGATGCCAGAAGTGAGGAGTAAGATGCACAGTTTCTCTACAGGTGATAAATGCAGATCTGGCCTGCTGCTCACCTGGGTTTTTCAGATTTCTTCTAGTCAATAATAGTATCTGTGGAACCAGGGAAATGAGCAGAACAGCAGTTAGTGGGAGGATATAATGTGAAGAGGGAAGGAAGAAGTAACTTGTTCAGCCTGACGGAAACAGAATGAACCCAACCTTTTCTCAGCATCTATTTTCCTCCTAGCCTGGGAGGAGGAGAAGAAAAGAGGAACAGTTGTCAGCCAGGATGAAGATATCTCACAAGGGAACAGCACAACTTCCTAACTACTGCTGTTCTCAATTTATGGCAGAAAGTATATTCATCAGCATAGAGATATCAGAGCTTCAAACATAATTCAGACAGCTGAATGCTACTAAAATGCATAGCTTGGCAGAGACCTAGTAACTCCAGAATTTTTTCAGCAAAATGATTGTACTTAACCTGAAGAACTAGCTGAGGAAATAATTCAATAGAGAAGCCCCTAATTTTCCGTGACATTCTCAGTAACAACTCTCTGTATGCTTGCAGTCCAGGAGTTCATATGGATAGCTAGGCAATTTATGTGCTCATCAAAAGAAAAAAAGTAACCTACACTTTACTTTCAGTTGTGTTTCTCAAATGCAGAGAAGTATGGGAGGATTTTGTAAAAAGTAAAACAGAAGTAATATTAATAAAAATACAACGTACATGCAGACTAATGCCAGATCTTTCTGACTGTTCAATTAATAGTACATGGTATGATCAACATACTGGTAAGTAAAGATTCCTGTTATATCTTCATATTTTTATTGCAAATTAGTTATTTTTACTTAGGTGAAACATTATGAGGTAGAATCAAACTTGTTTAGCGCTTGGAAGTGTTGTTCTCAACTTGATTTCTGCCAAGCAGGAGCAAGTGACAAGACCAGAGCTTTACTTGATAGCAGAACATCCATTCATTTGCTATGCTCACTGACTATCTCATTACCATTAAATCACATAAACTCAGTTTAACCAGATGGGAGGAGGTGAGCCAATAGGAACTGTGACAAACTTGTCTGACTGCATGTTGTTCTTTGCTCATAGACAGCTGCAAAGAATGGCATTTTGTGGGAAATATGATCCACACCTAAGTCTAAAACAATGTACATATAGAAATAAAAAATGATGGATAGGACTGAATCAAAGTATTACTGGCAATGAATGGTAAAACATGCTGAATTTCTGTTACAGATGCATTAACTTAGGCATAAGTTTTCATATCATTTCATATGATAGTTTTGTCCCTCCAAAAGTTGTGACAAATGTTGAACCTAAACCCAATCTTACAATTTGTTTATATGAGAAAAAGAAACCGAAGAGAGAAAGTTTTTTATACTTGATGGTTGATGAAATTTTTTATGCAGTTTCAAATATGAGATTGACAAGCTTGTTCCTGGAATAGCTGAGATACCAGTAATTAGTAGCATAAACAAAGGCTGAAGCAGCACTATGTTTTTTCAGACTACTGTTAATCAGCTTTTTCAATAATTCTGAAAATGAATGGAATCAAAATTATGTGTTGTGTTTTTCAGGCCAAAAATGTGTTAGGCATTTTGTAGGCAGATTCTTTTTTGTGTGCCATTTGTGGTAGCTTTCTCACTCATACTACACAGTGCTTTAATCTTCGTTTTAGACATGCCCACAGAATGATTTTCAAGGATTTTTGCTGTCGACCACTGTGAACAGCACAAAGAACTTGCAAAAGAAACAGTATAGTAAGAGCATAAAGCCAATTTTTGAAGGGGGCTGACTGTCAGTGTGGAATTGTTGACACTGATTTGCAGATAGGGAATGATAAGGAAGTATACTGGAAATCTGGCCACTTAATATCAGTCTGAAACCAAGTGAAGCAGTACTAAGGAAACTAAACTCTTCTTTATTATTCAGATAACACATCTTTATAATCTCACTTTCCCTTGGAGTAGTATTTCCTTGCTGATCCTCATGCAAGTAAACCTTTTTTTTTTTTTTCTACGAACTGCATAGAACAAGCTGAATGCTAGATAAATAATAAATCAAGTTACTTGGGGTTATACATGTTGTTTACCCAATTGACCAAATTGTTCCTGCTACACTGTCCTTCTCCATTTCAACTGCTATTAATACCCACAGCATGACTTGAGAATTAATTGCCTATTTAGTGCTGTTGTTCTGAGGAACAGTTGAAAACTTATGCTAATAAATTACTTGATTAGTGTCATTTGACACAATGTGAATAATTTGTCAGTGGCAAGTGTCTTTGCTCTTGGGAGAGCGAAGGTTAAGCAGAGACAAAATAGAAAAGCAAATATGTGAACATCAGCATCATTATTCCTGGAACAGAACATGAATATCTTTCTCTCTTTCCTATGTCATGGAGGTTCTTGTTTACTATTTGACAACCTTTCCTGATGACCAAACTTTTTTTGTTGTCTTACCTGTTAAAGGAGTAATAAAATGTGAAGGACTGAAAAAGCTACTAAGAGTCTGAGGAAATAAATTATAAAATATTTCCATATTTTAGGTTATAGCAATTGTTGTTCTCAAAACATACAGTATAGTCAAAATATTTTACATTTCACCAAGATATTTTTTACCTCTAGGATGAAGACAAGGAAAAGGTGGATTGTTTAAAAAGTAAAGTTTCAAAGTAAAATCTCTTTTTAAAAGCTTTTTTCCTTTTTTATTTTTCTTCATTCTATATGGAATCTTGCTACTTCCAATACTTGGCCTGGTATCATATCAGTAGGATATGAATTTTTCCATCTTAACAGAATCTACTGAAAGGGCAGACTTTACAGAGTGTCTGTCTTTTGAAGCAATGGGACATAACAGAGGAGTGTGCGGTGAAGGGATGTGGCAAACTCCTTAGAGATGAATGTACAGCACTCTGTATCTTACCAAGATATTTTTCTACACCAACACATTTTATCTAGTTGACCTCAATATGTGAAT
Organism: Haliaeetus leucocephalus; assembly: GCF_000737465.1. NCBI lineage: Eukaryota > Metazoa > Chordata > Aves > Accipitriformes > Accipitridae > Haliaeetus > Haliaeetus leucocephalus. The sequence goes on along the minus strand of NW_010973023.1, from coordinate 3,177,600 downwards.
TTAAACCTTAGTGTGCAATAAATGGAGCTTTCTGAAGGTGACCTAGGTGTTCTTAAGTATTAAAATTAGATAATATGGGTTTTCCCTTAGGTGTGTACTTTAAACAAATACTTTTCATTTGCCTTTTACCATGCAGTTAATGTGGTTTCATGATTTAAGGCTGAATATGTAATACAATAGTGTTTACCTTCTGTGACTCTGCCAAATCACAGTAACAGTTCTGTTTCAATTTGTTCCAACAAAATGCTTTTGTGTTAATATACAATATGCAAACCAAGCTGAAATATTTCCTTTCAAAATAACTGATGTGTCCATTAGCTATTGTTTGTATTTCTGTAATACTTAAGTAAGTTAATCTTGGATGATGGTCCCACTGTTGAGCTACTGTACAAATGCAGGACAAAAAAAGAGTGCCTGAGAGTTTGTGCTTGAATTTTATCCCAAGAGATAGACATGTGCAGGAGGATTGGTGATCATAAAGAAAGGGCAAAGTAAATTACAGAGTGATGGATATGACAGGTAGTCATTGCTGCACATTTTCGGCTTTGTTATTGTTCCTTAGATAGGCTTCATGAAATGGGTAGTTTGCAGAAAGATATTGTGGTGCTGATTTTCCAAATGCTGAGTGTCAGCGTAAGAGAGAGAAGAGTGACCAAAACCAAGTGCACAAGAAAAGGGCAATGACAGCTGTCACCATGGAGAAGTCAGAACTGAAACTGCTATTTCTCATTTACTGTAGGAAAAGTTTAAAAGGGAAGTGGAATTGAAGACAAGTTGTGGAAGTTTGATATTACAGTAAAAGGAAAAAAGTGATAAAAGCATTCAGAGATATGAATCATCTGGTCAAAGAGACAAATCAGAGATCAGACAAAATTCTGAATGGTTAGCAGTAGAACAACTCCAATCTTGTTCAGAGAAAAGCTTTTTGCATTAAATGGAACATAAAATGACAGCTGAGAGAGAATTTTAGTTGCATGGATGGGAAGGAGTATACGTCTTGGACATCTGCTGAATGATTCTGAATATACGGTATCTTTCAGTGTAGCTAAGTTTCTTGTCTCTTTTTGCAGGTGTTTTAGATGGTTTTACTCATAGCTACATTTGAGAATAGGCAGTTGTCAAGACCATTGCAAAGCATTCTCAGATCTCTCTAACATAGAAGACAGAATACAACTGAGCAGAAGTTTCACCTGGGTTTCAGGATAACAGAAGCTGAATGTTTGTTGCTTTATTAACCAAGGTTCATTTTGCAAAATAAGTTTCTACCTTTTTTCAACACTGCTGCTCAAAGCTATATTCACCAACAGACTGGACAGTAATTGGGAAAGCTCTTGCACGACATTGTCTTTCTTTTGGAGTAAAAAGGAACTCTCCAGTTCTATCACATGCATGAAACTTTATGTGTTGTAGACTTTTGTATGTCTTAGAGAGAACAATGTCTTGTAAATTAAAAAAAAAAAAAGAAAGATAATACATCTTAGTAGAAAGCTCAGGAGGCAGGAGAAGACCTGGCATCAGTCTTTTCACCAACAGTTTGGAAAAAGGAGTCTTATAGAAGTTAGGGAAGAAAGTGACCTGAGACACCATCAGTCTGAAACTTGATGGAGCAGGAAACTGGGATTGTTGAGCTTCAAGCAGTAAACAAGCAGGGTTGCGGGCCAAGTGAGAAGGGAATTTGATGAAGATGTAATGAGTAGAGACATGCAGTACAAATAGAAATAGGAAAATGATTGCTTAGCCTGACAAGAAAAATCCAGTCTTCTTGAGCTGGAAGTCTGCATATTTTTTATGTTGAATTCTAGTTCAGAGATTGAAAACAGGGAGAGTCAGGATGTGCATACTAGGAAGAAGATCAGAGATGATAAAGATTACATTTTCTTTCATTTAGACTTCATTGTTCCAGACAAATGAATTCTTGATATGCTTGGTGGACCAAAACAGCTAGCAACCCAAACACCTACTGAGAGACCTGGAGGCATCCGGATGGAATGATATATTCTGCACCCATTCACTGAAAACCTGCCTGTACCACAAAGAATAGAAGAGCTTAAATAATAGATTGGTTAAGGAGAAAGAATGACTACGATGGTGAGGTCTGCACCCAATGGAAAGAGATTTGCTTTATAAATGTCCTTAAGAGTTCAAGGGCATTGGCAAGAAGAAACGTATAAGAATTAGACATTTAGAAAAGGGTGAAGAGGAGCTACACTTAGAATTTAGTTCCAAAAATCAGAGAAATCTGGACACAGATTTTTATTTTTTTTTCCCCAGACTTATCCTTGCTAGTCATCCACTGTTGCCAGCTGTTGAAACATCAAGCAGTAAGCAATATCATTTCACACTATTCTAGCATCGATGTGGTGGTCATTTGCACCATCTGTCACACAAATGTTATTGGACAGCGAAAGCACTTCCTGAGACCAATGTTGAAATGGCACTGAGAATCAGATAAAGAGTTCCCATGGCAAAAATCAAGGAAATCAAAGGTACTGCTACAGACAAAACAGAAGAAGAAAACAGGAATTAAACATAATGCTTCTGCCAAGTCCTGAAAGACCCTCTGCTGCAGCCCTATTCCTGCCATTCATATTGAGTCGAAAAAGATGAAATCTAGACTAAGGTTACAACAGACTGGTGTGGTTTTAAGACAGAAATAATGCAGAACACATGCATTTTTACATGATGTCATGATGCAGAGGAAAATTATGCATTGCATACTGTTATATGCTTTGGACACCACTAGAGTGATGGATGAGCTGTAACTGTCAGTAAACATGCCTCCTAGTGAGACCATTGACCATATTCATATCTTTCAAGCCTTGGTGATTTCTTTTACACTGTATCTCTCTGCACTGTGAAGTTATTCACCCTAACTTATAAAAGCAGGCAGGCTAACCATGCTAATGCAGAGCTCAGCTTGAGGGAATTATCAAGTCTTCTCAGCAAGGTAAATCAGTAGACATTCATGCAGCTGCAAGAGCTCTGTGCAGCTGCTTTTAGGATGCTTCCAGCACCTGAACTAGATCATTTAAACTGTCTAAGGTACCAGTATGCTACAATGCCGTCTGAAGTATGGATATAGCCTACCACTATAGCAGTAATGATATCTAAAGTTCAGTGCAATAACCATGAAATCTCTGGCTGGAATAATTTTCCTCCCCTAGAAATTTCTTCTGCAATTGCAAACCTATAGCAAGGCACTATTCACTAAAATCAACATTAGTGAGTAGTTCCCCAAAGCCACTGCTTTATTTAAAAGGCAGAATAAAAGGTAGTTGCCTGTGATATCACCACATATTAAGCATTTGTGTCTCTGGTTGTTTTAAGTGGCAATCAATGTAAAAGTAGATGTTTCTAGAGATTTTTCCCCTGCTGTTCTGTCCTGTTTTAATTAAGCATGTTTGATTTTTAGATTCAGGAGCTTATCTCTAGTATTAGGCCACTACTTGCAAGGGTTTGCAAATAAAGAGGCTAAGGGGGTTTTTGTCTTTTTTTTAAGTGGTATGTTAACTCTCATATTCCAGTATGTAGAGATTTTTACCTAAATGCCATAAACACCTCTACTGTACCCAGATAGTTCCCATAAGGCCTGAATACCTTTCTCTTTAGGCAACCTGAAAGCAGATGGAAGTATAGCAACAAATTTTACCTGTGCAGGTTAGACTGTTCTTGCAATATGACGAAACTCCAAAGAAATAAACATCCCTAAATGTCATCACATGTTACTGTCACAGGGAATTCAATCTGAGAAGGCTGCTTATTTGCCAGTGTAATTAGATAGCATTTCCTACAGTAGAAAGATGCTTAGCCTTAAGGAGCTAGGGATGCAATTTCTCTGAATGACTGCCTTATGGTTAGAAATTACCTCAGGAGAAAAAAGAACGCCAGTATTTTAGTGCTCAGTGGTGCAAGTAGAATATGGATTTCCATCCTATGCCTATTTAATACACTTTTTGAGGAAAGCTTGTACTTTGAAAATCTTTTATGATCCTTTTAAGTATTTTGTCAATATGGTAGTTGTCAGGGAAACATGGATTACAATATCAATGCTGGTGAAGAGAGTGTCTATTATTAACTTCCAGCTAATATAATTTTATATGAGTTTATAATCACTTTATTTTGTGTACAATTGGTAAGCATGCATGTGCTTCTGTGTGTGAAAATGTGCTTGTATGCATTACTTAAATTCTCCCGAAGTCAATATTGGCGTATTCTGCAAAGGGTACATAGTGAGCAAACCACTCAGGCTAAATAGTCTGACTGGCTAAAATAATGTACAACCGAAGGGCCACAGAATTTTTCATCAAAGAAAGGTCCTCGATTTTGAAAAGTGTCATTTCTGGTGGCACAAAATATTTCAGGACATCTTCAAATACTTGATTACTCAAATAATTTGAATATTCAGCATTCACAACTACTTGTATCAGTTAACATAAAAGGATTCACTGTCTTATTTAAAAATTCAGCCCAATTTCTATCAAAAGAAAAGTATTAGTATGTGGAAACACCTTTGCAGAGAGGGCAATCATTTTGCTGGATAGGTTTGTCCATGGAGTTCCTGGACGTTTAGTCTTAGGGGCAGTCTTTTTCTATTAATGACACTGGTGTAAACAGCAGGATCATGCTAATGAAACTTGCAGATGACGCAAAGTTGGGAGACGAAATCAGCACAGAAGAGGATTGGAATATTTTACAAGAAGATGACGGCAAGAGCTGTGAGTGGAAGTTGCATGGCAGAGCTGCAGGTCCACTAGGACAGCCCTTAGGAATATGAAAGGCATCTGAGCCCTGTGCAATAAAAAGCTGAGTATCCTTCTAAAGGAGTGGGGGGACAGCAACAAAATCCATGCAGAAAAACCCCATTTGTCAACTTTGTAGCAGAGCTTGCTCACTTTATGAAAAACACTGTATAATATTGCTGCTTATGATGGCAGGACGCCATTCCTACGTTCCCATGTTCAGTAAGCATTGCTCTTGATAAGAAAAGTAGAAGTTGCACACAGTCAAGCACAAATATAAAACCTGTTGTATTAAAACTTCTGATAGCTCACTCAGGTGTATTTTAATGTCATGATATAGCAGTAGGTCTAAGATCTGGTCAAGTTTTCTTCTCTGAAGAGATTTTTAATTTGTACTTAAATTCCATTGTTAATTTCTAATTCAACATACCAGTATTTGGAACCAAAATGCAAATGCATATTACCATGTAGAATAGGTTTTGAGTAGGGAAAATTCCTCCTTTACCAACTCTTGGGCTTGAATTAAGTTTCTCCAGGAGATCAATAAAATTCAAAATACTTGTGATACTGAGAATTATAGTACAATAGGAAATGCTTTTCCTTAGATAGAGGTCGTGAGGAGAAACATACATTTTAACATGCTTGCATTTAGGCTGAAGGTGAAAAAACAAAAAAGTAGACTTAAGAAAATATTGCCTCTTAAATGAAGTAACATAATTGAAACCATTGCCATAAAAAAAAAAACAAAAAAAGAAAAAACCTGAGCTTTGTGGATAGCTATTTGTGTCTTGCTCAAGGCAAAAGCTGTGAATGCTGCTTCAGTTCTTGAAATACCTGCTTCACTTCTCTCCTGTGACCTCTCTGTCACTTGGCATTAATAATGAACACTTCTCACTAGCTCTGCATTTCTAATCAAAGAGCAATGAATGGATAAAGAATAAAGGGTCAGCAAACGACAGAGGATCTTACCAGTGACAGTTAGAGAAACCCAAGGAAATCCCAGTGATTACAGTAACGTTTGTGATTACGAAGTACTTTCTTCTTGCACGTCCTCTGCTGTATTCATTTCTTCAGTGATACCACCAATACAATCTTTAAAGCATAATGTTGCACTAGAGATAAATGTCTTTGAGATTATTTTTTAAAGCTACGCAGATATGAACTAAAGATTTCAGAAACTTGAGAGCTTCTTGAAAATTCTTTTGAAAATTGAAAACTGAGTAAAAAAATGTCAGCCATCTCAACATGACAGTTGCTGCCCAGTATTCTTTGAGAGTGAGATAATCAATAAATAATTTATATTTAGGACTACACACTGCTGTGACAGAAGTGAACATTACTCTAACTTACAACTTTGCTGAGATGTTTTCTGTTCTTAAATATTTACACTATTTTATGTGACTTGGTAAAATAGATTGTTTCAAGTTTAAGTTGGTTAAGTTGAGAATGTTCATTATTGGTAGCTAAACCCTGATATTTTCAGCTTATAGGAAACCATGAAACCACCATTACTTTAGCTGCAGATGATATTGCTGAGTACTTTGCAACTTTGTAGGTCTACACCAAATATTTCAAAAGAGATTTAGCTGAACTGATAGTTCAGATTTGTATCTTAACACAACATGTTTCAACAACTAATTCTAATACACCTCGAAAAATGTTGCTTTAGGATACCAAGTAAAACTTTATTTTTTAACAATATGTTAAGGTAGGCCAGTTACAGTCACCATATATATCACTTGCACATGTACCTCCAATACATATGTGCATATATACACAAAATAGCTGGCCTCACTTTTTTTCCTTTTTTTCTCCTGTTATAGGTTTTATATTGCTATCCAATGCTGCTTTGGTGTTTAATAAAATGGTCTGAACCAGTTTTAGTTTTCATTGCATTGTTTTCTAAAGCCTGAATTGAGTATTGTAAAGTGAATTTATTGTTTTAACTATGCAATATGCACATTTCTCAGCTAAGTGAGAGACATTTGCTTGGTATACTAACACTGACAGTGGTGAAAGAACTTTAAATAAGCAAAGTGCCTGAGCAGAGTGAAAGGCCCTGCTCACTTACGTAGATATCTTCAAAATGATACATCCACTCAGTGGAGAGAGATTAAGATAATTGCTTCAAACAATGTGAGCTTTTATAAAGGGCTTTTCTTCCCACTGAGACGTGAAGCTTTGAAGAGGGTTTCCACAGAGATATGAGGCTTTTTCTTATGAAAGGAGTTGCTCAGACTTCAAACATTTTTCACATTAACAGGAAAAAAAAAAAAAATAATTGCGGAAATGATAAGGTTGCTCCAAAGGCAAAAATCAAGACTGGAATATGTACATCAGGCAAAAATCAGGAGAAACAAAATGTTCACCTCATCAGACTGTATAAATGTCTCTGTTATGAGTATATATATATATATATATATATCTTCAGTAGAAATACAACATCTGTTAGCAGAGCTTACTGTAGACTTCACAGTATTACAGATTTTCCTTCAGGTAACATATAAGACAATTTCCAAGCTCTGTAGGGAAAAAACCCTCAAATATTGTTTGAGTATCGGGGAGGCTAGGTGCTGCCTGTTTTACTTAGTAACTGAGGTAAATTCCTCCAGTTGCGGGAAATGTTATACAATTTTCCAGATAAAACTCTGCTGATGAGTTTAAACCGTCTCCAGCCTACTTAGAAGCAACAGGTAAAGGAGACAAAGGCCAAAACTCTCCTTGAGTTTTGTCTTGTGCTCCTCACTGCTAGAAGTGTAAAGAGTGGTTCATGCCACAGCTCGTCTTCTCCTGACCTGCTGCCCCTCAGACCTAGTGAAGGCCTGGGCTGAAGAACTAGGACCCATCACTGCTGAAGGCCAACTAAGAAATCTGCTTCCTGCCATTCAAAAAATAATAATCATTTAAACACCTGGCCACTGTTCTCCATTCCTGTCAGGGAGCAGTGAGGCCCGGCTGCTCCCTGAGGGATGGGAAGCCAAGACCTGACGGTGACCCAGCACAGGCTGTGCCCTCACTCAACCTTTGGGTAAACTTCCTGCAGAAACCTGTTGAAAGCAGACATCTGTCCTTCCCTGCCCAGCTTCTCTTCTATTTCTGACTGAGCTCCAAGTAGCTTTGGTAGTCACCTTCATCTGTGTCCTACAGAGCTCGCTCTCTGGTCAACATGAGTGATTCTCATGCTCTGTAAACCTCCTCTATCTGGTACAAAATATTTAAGGCAATAAAAGGTCTGTTTCCATGTCTCATTTATGCTTTTTTTCCTGTGACTGTTTTGATTATTTCCTCAGATGGAACAAGGAGGGTTGAGGAGATTATAGTTGAGTTTCAAGGCAATTATGGTTGGGTTTCAAGACAATTTGAAAACATTTTAGCTTGAAATAAATAGTCAAAACCTACAGGTTACTTTGTGGGGAAAAAAAAAATCTGCTTCATTTCGGAGATGATTCTGACCTAGAACAGTTTATTCGTTGAGCTTTTGTTCGTTGGGTTTTTTTTTGAGAGAAGAGTACTTTGTATTTTTGTATAATGAAAAAATTGACTCAGAGAGAAAGAAATTTGAGATCTGAAGTGGGAAACGTTCTGTCCCAGTTCATGCTGAAACTCAAAAAGAGCTTTTGGTGCCAGACTGCTGAATCTGTCAGGCTTAGAAGCGTGAGCATAATGCTGTTTGTTTTTCCCAATTAGGTCTACAAACACATGGCATTTCAAAAATGCCATTATGTATGTTGGAGCCATAATAATGTGATACAATCATTACTACTACTTTAAAAACAAGGACAGTTAGTCATGGAAAATTACTTTTAGAGAAGGACAGAACTGAGACAACTTGATTCCCATTGATGTCTTCCATCTGTAACATCAGAGGGGCTCAATTTTTTGACAGCATATTCCACTCTGTCTTACTTCTTGAAGACAGAAGGTACAAAATTTTCTGGTATCCCACCCCTTGCCATTGTGTTTTCTGAGGACCCTGCAAGCTTTTGCTGCTATGCTACCACATAACATCATGTAACACCACACCTTTGTGTGGTTGTGTGACCCCAGTACCCGAGCAGAGTGGGAGCATTGGCACTGCATGGGATGCACAGGAGCAGGGAAGCACGGGAAAGCTGCAGCTTGGACGTTCCCCTGTACAACTGGAACTGCACCCATCAGGTGAGATGGGCACATCTGCATTATACTTATGTAAAGGACATGTTTGTGATCATAAAACAAGATAGATCGGAGCTCACAAAACAATAAAACTGATGTGACACCCCTGATGTCTACCTTTGCTTGGAAGACAATAACATAGTTGGTCTACCACTACAGCAAAGTTCACAACCTCTCTCCTCCACCCACCCATGGGATTTAACACCGGTAGGTGAATTGTTTAGTAGAATCAGATGCTATGGATAAATAAGGTGAGCATACTGGGCACTTCAAAGGAAGTAAAAGGGACATCTGGAGTAGGCAATAGGGTTGTTCAAGTAAGAATACGTCTTATAGATATAACAGGAGAGAAAAATACGGAATGATGGTAAAATGAAATATGAATAGCACTTGTCCAAAACAGGATTTTCCTTTAGGCAAGAAGTTCCAATATTTCAAAATCTTTGTTCTAAATTACCCAAGATTTTTTAATAGATTTTTGGTGGATTTTTTTCTGTGTTAATATGCATTATGTCAAACAAAAAAAAAGAAGGCATAAACCTGAAAACGTTGATGCCATTTTTAATTATTAAAGTCAAACAAAAGCTTGATGAAGTAAAATAGGATACATTTTGACTTTCCCTGTTGATCATTTGTTGCTATTTCTAAAAAAGATGTTTTGTTTTTGACAAAGCTCTTTTTATAATTGACGCCAGCTTTGCTGAAAAAAAAATCAGTATGCCCTACTGGAGAATTTTGAGTTGCAAGGAAGAGTATTATAGAATGTAAAAAATACTAAAAAAGAAGCAAAGGGAAAAGTTGGAACTTGATAAAGGATGGGTATGAGATGTGAGAAAGAAAAAAATATGTGGGAACTAGATTTATTGGTACAGCCAGAAAAAGCTTGTTCAGTTTGAATAAGAGATTGACATGTTCCGCTGGCCATTGTGTTGCTGAAAACTGAAATTGTATAGCTCAAATACTCCTTTCAGACACAAATGCAAGACTTTTTGATAACTCTGCATGTGAAATATGTATTTCTTTCTATACTTATTTACGTATATAAATATAGAGTCATGTATGCCTTTGTGTGATATATACATATTAAATCGGATTCACTCACTATAAGACCTGTGACGAGTGTTTATGAGGGATAAAGTTGACAACTCAGACAACCCACAGAGCTGTGGCTACTACCTATATATCGTTTAAAAATATCTGTGATTGAATAGTGGGCTCAGGGAAGTCAAAGTGATTGTTTTGTTCTGGAGAAAGAATTTGTAGATTCAAGTGTTGTGATATACTACAAATTGCAAAAATAATTGTATTCATACTACACTGAATAGTTAAATAAATTTTCACTTTGTTGTAAAATTGAAAGTTCATCTTTACATTAAAAACCCAGACAAATTACATGAATTGGCTTGACTGAAAATATTGCCACAGTGTAGATGGTTGCTTGAAACCATGTCAGCCAGTTATGCAGGGCCACATGCCAAGTGACGATGACTGCATTCTGGCTACCTCCTCTCCTGTTGCCCTTTGCCAGAGCAAGTGTGGGGCTCAGCAGCTGACTAGACTGACTCTACAGTGGCTAAGAGTCTTTCCAAGCCAGATGCCTTTTTAGCTAGCAGGGCTTCAGGTTTCCTTCTCCATTTGTATTTTGGAGCAAACCAAGATGCCAGACCAATTCTGAGATTTTAACTCAATTGTTTTAGCCTTTCTTCACACAACGTAGCAAACAACTTCTTTATATTATTGCCCTGTTGGTTGTCCCTCTTTCCTTCCTCAACCTTACTGAAAGACTGTCATCAGTTTGTGGGCCAAGAAAAACAAGCACAAGTGGACTAAGAAGGATAAAAATTGTCTTAAATGCCCAAACCCCTGTTGATAGTAGTTTTAAGCAGAAGACCAAAGTTATGGGAAGCTGGCTGAAAAACTGAAGGATGAAAAGACTGCAGTTGAAGACCTGGGCCGTGTTTCAACATTTGAGCTGCTGAGCCATTTCTTCTGAAAAAGGAGCTCTGTCACATTAGGAAGACTTTTCTTTTTTTTTTTTTTAAATATATATTATTCAATGATAAGGAGGTTTAGGAGTCTTTATAGAGACCGCTCTACTCCTGTAAGCAGTGGAGGTAGAGCCTAGGTCTGGAAATCAATACAGACTTCCAATTCACTTCAGTAGAGGAGGCAGGCTCGAGAGGGACTTGATATTATCAAATAGTCAAACTGTTCCATATGTTCTGGTTGTGTTCATGAACACGTATGTTAGAAACAAACATCACTAAAGTATCTAAGGAAAGCTGTGCACTACAGCTTGTTCATAGTGAACAAAAATGTTAAATGGGGTTTTATTGACTTGTTCTTACAATATGTCAGTAATTTGACTATTTCCATGCAGAGCAAAAGGAAATGCATAGGAACAGCAATACGACTGTTGCTTTAAAAATAGAGTAGTATTATACCATACTCTATTAAGTTTCCAGAATAACATATGACAGTGTCTTCGCCTGATTCAATTAACTTGTGCTCTTGGCTTCAATAGATTATTTGCTCCACCTGCATTTCAATACCAAAAAAAGTTGAGGTATTGATTTTGTTTATTCTTTCATCCCTTGCAGTAAGTTGCCTTATGTACAGTGAAAAGTGCTGACAGTTCCAAAAGAAAATCACCAATTGGCAGACGTATAGGATTTCACAGATAGCTGGTCAGGTTTTTTCTATAGTGGAGTATTTACAGAGTTGTGCCAATAAATTAATGATAAATGGAGCTCAAAAACCCTACAGGATATGCTTCTTTGCTTCACTGTACCTATTAGAATATTTTATTACTATTTTACCTCTTCAATGCACTGACTTATTTGTCACAACATTTTAGTCAAATTGCTTTGTTTAATCCAAACCCTTTAAAAACACAAAACAAGAATATCAAATGATTCCTCTTTTACATCAGTATCACAGCATTCTGAGAATCATTCAATTAAAAATAATTGGAGGTCATGAATGCTCTTTGGATTAAAGATGCATAGAATACTAGGATTTGTTTCTTTTTAATATCTTTGCAGCTAGTTCTAGATATTGACACAGGAACTCTCAGCATGTCCATGCAGTAGCTAAACATTTCTACTACCCCAAACCAGAAGTAGATTGGTATTTAGCACTGAGACAAAATAATTTTCCATGAATCAGATAGAAAAACTGCTTCTGAACACCAAGTTATTCAAAATTACAATCAGTAATAACATTCATATTCCTTAATTTCAGAGACACAATATTACAATACATGCATAATCCCGATTAAGAGTTTAATATCATTGCTTAAATAAAGGGAATTGATAAAATACTTAATTTTTCAGGAAACTTCTTGCATATACATGGAGGGATATGTTGGTAATCCTTTTTCTCTATGTATTCATTACATTCAGCACAGACAGCCAATTTAAACTTCTGGGCATAAGGAAAGCTCAGAATAGCAGCCAACATAGTTTTCAGAAGAGCTGTGATAGTATTCAGTGGTACTTGTCTTCAGGATATGTTAAGATACATTCCTTACTAAGAATGAAAAAACTACTATCAAAAAGTACTGATACTGGTGTATTGAGAGCTGGGTGTTATCCTTTGTCTCCACATGAACAAGAAAAAGAGAGTATCACCTTTGCTACAGGCTATTTGGCAAGCTTTTAACTTTCTCCAAAATTTCCTCAACTGTAGTGCATCCTACTTGGCTGATCTATAGCATATTTCTCTACTGATTGATCTCCTTGCGGGTTCATGGAAAACTTCAAGTAACTGAACAGTGTTTGCAGCTGCGCTGATCAATATTTGATCAGTTCTCCCCCTTTGTATTTAGTTAAAAGCAATCTGTAGATGACTGACTGGCACAGAAGCCCACAGGTCTCAATCTCCTTGCAGTACCTCAGAAGGAGTCTTCCTCAGGCTACAGGGGTATAGCTGGAGAAGTAAGGGAAAGCATATTATGCAGTTATGACCCTCAAATTGTAGGGCTAGTTCCAAAGAATGAGATGCAGAACACACAGAGAAGAGAAGGTGCAGCTAGCTCTGAAACTGTGATCCAAAAAATCCCTGCCAGCGTTTGCTGATCCCTGGAAGCAGTTTCTAAGTTCCCTAAGGAAGGCTGAACTCCTCTGCTCACTGCTAATCTGCAACAGAGGTACCCTGCAGTGATTTGTAGGGCCTCTCAAAATGGTCAGGTCCCCTCACCTGTGCATTTGCACTTACTTCCTTTTTAAAAATGAGGCCAAGGGATGAGATGCCAGCATATTTTTTTATAAAATAACGATGGCAGCTTTGACAGGGAAGTGAGAGATCAGATTCCTCTGCAGTCTGTGGGGTCTCACACACCCCTCCTGAGCGATTACCCAAATTGCTAATTAAGACGACAGGCAGTCTCAAGTGCAGGAGAGAAGAGAAAAGAAGGCCTCTGCTGTTGAAGCTGTGCAGCTATCCTCTGGATTGAATCTAGAAATAGTTCTACAGAAGAGAAAACACTTAAGAAGTTCTAGAAGCAGAGACCAGATGCCTCCTGGGTGCAGTTTCACAGCTTCAAGTAAAAGGATAACAATACATATAGTCCTCCAGCCCTCTAGGGTGGGAAGCAGGTATTTGAACTCATTCAGATGGACCAGGAACTGGCTCCGGGCTCCGTTTCCCATACAAGTGCTGTGGCCATAAGGTTTTTCTGCACAGGGCAGGTGGTTGTACCACAGTTAGCCTCCTTCTATTATCTTGCATTGGAAGGAAACAGTAAGCTCAGGTTAGTTCTCCAAAAGGAACATTTTAATCATCTACTCTGAAGGAAGGATCACTAGCTTTCCACGTTAAATAGCTTAGAGGTCCTTCTGGATCTCTAACTTAGGTGCCTAAGCTGAAGGGACAGTTAGGAATTCAGGCTTAAATCTAACATTATGCAGACTGGGGGGTTAATACTGGGGTTTTTGGTTTAACCTTCTGAAGCCCCTAGTCAAGGAACCATTTTAAACTTTGTATTCCAGTCCAAGGATCTGGCAAACAAAGTGCTGGCAGAGCAGCACTAGCTTGTAGGCCCTCATGTCTTTTATTGCATATTGTGTCCACTCTGCTGGAATCTTTTAGAGGCAATCCATTAACTATGATGTATTAACATCACACCTTTCTGGTAAGACTTTTATGTGTTAATTCACAATCAGGTTATGGTGTATTGGCTTTGTAGTTTTAAAGACAGATTAAACTCCTTGCCCTTAGTTAATTGCTTTGGATTCTGCAAAGGACAACTTGCTTTTCATATGGGTATTTTCTTGAAAAGAAAACATGGTTTTTATATCCTTAGTGGTGTGGAACTGATCTGATGAAGAAAGATCAGTCCTGTATAAAACCAGGACTTTTTCACAATCCTTAAGATACACCACAGGATCAATGACATCCAAATCAAGCTATAGGTGACTGAGCACATATTAAATGTCCATTCCTAATTCTTAAATTTTATAGTTTAGATACTAATAGTGGCAACTATCTTCATTACTGTTTTAGCAGCTTCCCCACAGAAAAGGTTACTGTCCTGCAAAAAGGATTCTAGTAGTGAAATTTTTGCTCAGTTTCTCTCCTTTCCAGACCACTGTCTCCAGTGTAGAGGGAAGGCAGTTGTGACAGTCATTCTGGCCTGCGAAGCTGTTTCAAATGGGAAGTCTTGCACATCATTGAAAGTTCATAAATACAGCTCTCTCTTGAAACAGTGCAAAAGTTGAAGTACAGTTAAAAAATGAGCTATTTTCAAGAGAATAACTTACTCCTAATATAGATTATATACCTTTGAAATGTTGTGCAAATCTCTTTGATAAACTTCCTCTTTTGTTACCCATCTAGAACATAAGTAACTGCTGAATTAGGCATTTCTGACAGATAAAGCACAGGTTTTACATATAAAAGCACCCTATTGAAGTTCATGGGGAAAAGGCCAGAATGGAGATTTGAGAAGTTCTTCAGGCTTTCAGCTGACATTTTATATTAGACAGTTCAAGAGTAAGAGCAAGAATCCTTGATAAAGAATATTGTAAAGTTTTGCAAGTGTCAGCAGCCTTATCTGGGATCATACCCTCATTGACTTAGATGTATTTAATCAAAGATAAGATGCTTCCTTAAATAAGATGTCCAACTTGTAAAGTGCTTGTTAGCCTAACTAGGACTATTTGCCTATAGAAAAGTATGTTTCATGCTGAGGCATCACACCCTTAGTAGAACATTGATAATCAATACCTCAATATCATACTAATTTTAAACTATCATCAATATAACTAACCAATAAGTTGATTAATTTAACCTGTGGGTTCCATCTAATACTGGTTACATGTTACGATCCTCATAATTTGAGCTCTTTTAACATAACATGAGGTGAAAACATTTCTTTTTTATCCCTCTTAGTTGTGCTAAACTGAAAATCTTGTCATGGACACAAAGGAACACACATTATAGTTGGAGCTAAAAATGTATTGTTAGCCTATGTCGTGATTGAAGAGCCTAATCAAAATACCTCAAAGGGTCATTGTAGTCATAGTTCAAATTATCTAATTAACACAGAAGAGACTCATTAATAATAGTTAAACCTGTGTTTATTAGGTGTAGGTGGTAGGGTGTTTTTAGTGGGGGGGTTGCAGTGGTGGTGTCTGTGAGGAGGCTGCTTTGTGCTGGTCACACACAGCTGGATCTGGCTGTGACCACTGCAGGACAAAGTGGAACTCCTCAGCTACCGGTGGGACGCCTCTGGAAAACATATTTAAGAAAGGGCAAAAAAATACCAGAGGGTGAAGAGAGAGGACTGAGAGGGGATGGGGGGGGGGAGCTAAACAAAACAAACCCACCCACCGCCCAAAAAAAAGAAACCAACAGTGTGAGAAACAGCCCTGCAGACACCAAGGTCAGAGAACAATGAGGTGGAGGAGGTGCTCCAGGTGCCAGAGCAGAAATTGTCCTGCAGGCCCTGGAGAAGTCTGTGGTGAATGAGATTGTCCCCTGCAGCCCACAGAGGACTCCATGCTGGCGTAGGTGGATATTCCCTGAAAGAAATTGCGGCCCATGGAGAATCCATGCTGGAGCTGGTTTATCCTGAAGGACTGCAGCCCATGGAAAAGATCCACCTAGAAGCAGGGGGGAAAGCCTGAGGAGGAAGGAGCAGCAGACAGGAGCTGTTATGGATGGACCACAGCCCTCATTCCCTATCCCCTTGTGCCACTCGGGAGTGAGGAGGTAGAGGAGTTGGAAGTGAAGGACTGAAGTTGAGCCTGGGAAGAAGGAGGGAGAGGTGAAGATTGTTTAGGGTTTGTTTTTTTAACTTTTAGCTCAGATATTTTTTAAGCACAGACTTGTGTGGAAAGGTCATTTTCAAACCCATTCGATGACCATCATTACTATGGGAAGCTGCTTCATAAGCAGAGCAGTAGCAAAAGTGTTTTGCTCTTCTTCATTACAAAATTCAGTATGTTGACACTGTTTTATCGTCATATCAGAGGCTAATGTGTTTTTTGTTCAGCATTTTTCAGATCAATGTTTAGGTTAGAAAGAGTGGGATGCTATGTCTCTGCACCTGTTGTGGTGAAGTTTGTCCCACAGACCAATCTGTATTCAGTTCATTTCTTATGCTGAGATCACAAGTTAGAAGACATGATGTTGATTGACAGATGGTAGACAACATAGCTCACTGGAAATCACGTTCAGCATCACCAGTTAGGGGTTAAACTTTGCTAGAACCTAACATCAAATAAGTTTTTTCAGTGTAGGCAGGTCCTTGGCAGCCCCTTCTGACTGCTCTTAATTTATATGCTTATGTCTCAAATGCACAAACAGGACCAATTTTCAAGGTCATTATTAAATCCTTTGGTAAATCTCCCACTCACGTGTCTTCTCATTCCTTAACCTTCACCTTCAGTGGAGTTCTGGAATGAATGCAAATAAAGACCAGAAAATGCTCATGAGTGATGTGAATTCTGGCTTTGAAAAGCTGAGTTTACAGTATCTTAATGATTACTCCTGTTTGGACATCTTATTAATATACCGTATGTGGATCTTTAAAGAAGTGCCCTTTGTTTAATGTAGCTGTTGTGATGTCATTATGATGTAATGCTCATCCTTACTTATAATTGGCAGCATAGACTGTGGGGCACTTTTATCTCCAATTTGAAGTAAAGAGCTTCAGATAAGCAACAGCTATGAAACCATGCTCTAGAAAAGAAAAACCAATGCAGCATTACAGCTGGGAGATGACTTCCAGAAAAGGATCACAGTCCAAATGTGGGGGAATGGACTTTGCACTGAAAATTGTGTTTTCCAGCTTCAGGAACCCAGATCATATGGGGCTGATACATCTGCAAAACTTGCTACATTTCTATAGTTTCTATGTTTTCCCACAAAAGAGAGTAACATTGCTCATCTTTTCAACCTATCTTGCTTGTAAGTACTCAAGAAACTTAAAATTTCCTTGGCTTAGAGGATATGATTCTGAGGTCATGTACGTAGCCTATTAAACTCATGTAAGGAGGGATTTCAGGCTTGAATACATTTAGTAACAAATTCTTCTCTGAGATGCATTTGGACAATGGTGTTGATTTTAATGCATCTATCAGCAGGTCACACTTGGCCCATGGTCAAGGTTAATTTTAACTGTAACTTTTATTCTTGTACCGTCCTTTTTAAGGGCAGGGCACAGAAAGCTGACTTTATTCCAAAGTAAATATATCCTTTTGATATTAGCCTGTTCTTACTCAGCTCACTCAATTACAAAACTTTGAAAACGTTCAGAGTACAATTTATTGCTTTCTTCTCATTAGGTTTACGATCATTCATCTTTCAGCTTCTGTATAACTGAGAAACAACCATTTTAAAGAACTTGTTTGGTACTTCTATCAGATTGCTGTGATAATGTGTGTAAATTTCTGTAGTTCTCCTATTTTTATTATATTTAGAAAATAATGAGCAGATTAGTTTTCTTGAAGATCTACTGCAAATGACAGATAACATATAAACTGCTAAATGCTCTTGAAATAACCAAAGTGGAGGCAAATAAATGCATCAGATATACTTATGCTTAATAAATTAGTATTTCTTCAGAGTTAGTCCTTTTAAGATCTAATTTACTTAGTTTTTTTAAAGGAGATTTGGCATTTAAAAAACTTCTGTATCTCAGCAAACCATTTTAAGTGTTCCCTGAATGTTCATATATTAATAAGTTCTGGTGTTTTATCACCCCTATTTCACTTTCAAAGACTATGTCTAAAATTGCCTATGTGTACGTTATACATAAATTCATTTTCCATTGCATTTACTTGGTAAATAAAGAATAGTATACCAACATTTTTGATCCAGTTTTATACACCTGCTGTATAATTTTGCTGCCTTTTTTTTCAGCCTCTTTTTCTTACCTGTGTAGTGACATTTTAAACCAGAACTTCAATTATTTAATAATCATAAATGTGCTGGAAATATTAATTGTCCCACTGTAGATTTACCTCAAATATTATTTGTTATCATGTGGGTTTCTTGCTTAAATTATGCATATAAAGACTGAGAGTCATCTAAAGATAGGCAGCCATTCTTCTATCTCACCCCAATTTTAAGATAGACAGCAAGATTTGTCTTTGAATGTGTTTATCTTTTATGACTGGTTAGTCAGGAATGCAGGTAGGTTTACATGCATAATGTTATGGGGGCTATAACACCTAAAGATTCTTTCAGGGCACTTTTTCATATTACAGCTCGCATCGTTCCTAAACTCTGCCTTTGCCCACAGTTGAAGAACAAGTCCATTTTTTGAAAGCAGTCTGGTCAGAGACTACCTTATTGCACATAATTGTAGAAACAGCAAATTTCTTCTCAAATATGTACAGTGCAATTCAAACAAATGTATTTAAATTGTTGACCTAGCCAAAAGCAAATAATGAAAATAAAATAAAATCTAAAAAAATATGCAAATGTGCTCAGACTGTAGTTTGCACTGCTAAACTCTAACATGTACACTCAGATTACATAAAAGACAGCAGTTGTACAATAATACAGAAAGTATTAGACAGATTGGATTGATTTTTATAAGGCATACTAAAATCCTAATTCAATAAGGGCAATCCAACATTTTAAATATCCCATTCCATGCTTATCATTTAGCTTCAATTTGCATTTGCAGAACATTGCCCCCTCCTCCCCAAACCCAAAGGGGTAATTTTTCATTTGCTGTCATTATTCTGTGCGATGTATGAGTTATTCATCCAATAAATTCAATTTACAAATAAAATATTGATGTTTAAGGAAGTCCTATGAAAAAGACTCCTGTGTTTTGAATTTTGAAAATAAACAACTCCTGCTGCTTTTGTTAAAACAAAATCTGCACCTCTGAGAAAATGGAGGGTGGAGTAGATGATGGAAAAAATGTTTTTCTTTTCTCAGGCTGTTGTGGGAGGAAATGTTTGTTTGCTTTTGTATTCAATCCCTGCTAATTAATTTCAGTCATCAGCCTGGTTGCTGTCTTAGAATTTGTCATCACTTAAAGTCAACATAATTATCATCCCCTGAAATCTGACACTTCTTCGTGATACTGTATCTGTACCATACACTTCTTTAAGCTTTTTAATCCAAAGAAAGTCTTATCAGTTGTGGTTATGAAATATCTATCCAGAGTTTTGGCCATTCTTAATATTTCACAATAACGTAGTGTAAAAATATAAAAAAAAATAAACTTAACATGGTGAGAGAGAAGTAAATGAACAGATTCATGACTAGTAAAGCCTGGAAGCCTCTTTTGCTTCTGTCAAAGGCAAAAAGATACATTAGAGAGCATATATTAAGGAAGCTAAAGGTACCACTACATTGAATAAGTCACAGTGTATTATAGATACTGTTTGTTTTAAATTTTAAAATATTTTTATCATTTAAAAATATCATTCCCCAAGGAAAGTAGATAGGAAGGGGCATAGGGTAAGGAAGATAAAAGTGGTTTTATTTGTGGTATGGATTAAGAGGAGTTAATTATAAATCTCCTCAGCTGACTTTGCCAATTTCATTGCTTATTTAATTATTTATTTTTTTCAACAAGGGTTGCATGAGATTTCATCCCATGTACACATAAGATACGCTATCAAGCGTGTTAGGGGACCATTTCTTTTTCACTTGTATGTTGATGACTAAACTTCACTATGCTTTCATCCAGAGAAAGATTATTGTCTTGATGAGGGAAAACCAGAACAAACAATTTAAAAGTAATTCTGTTTGTCAAAGAAAATAGAAATTATCTGTTGTCTTTGTGAGATGTGAGAGTGCTGACTTAAGATTTCACTAAAAAAGAGAAAAAAATGGGGGGGGAAGTAGGTCTTGTTTTCATTCAGCTATTAAGTAGACATCCCTAGTATTATTTGGTCAAACTTGACAAGCCTGCTTGAGACAAATCCTGTCCACAGTTCCTCTGAAAAATAACCCTACAATTGTGCTTCTACACCTTTCATTCAAGGATTTTTCAAGCAGTTTCCAGCCACTGTCAGTGAATTAAACCTTTCAGCAATGTTGTGAGATATTAAAAGTTTTGTATCTCTGTTTTATGACTTGAAGTATAACAGTTTAAAGCTTTAATCCATAAAAGGCCTTCAATGTCTGGTGTAACAGTTAAATGGAATTTTAGGGAGCCCAAATCCAAAACGTAAGTCCACAACTCTTCCTTCATCTACAGTGTAACCCTGGTGATGCTTAAACTGTATTACCCTCTCAAATTAATTTCTTGGCAAGATGGAAGATATTACAGCTAAATTAATGAGTGTTAAGATGTTTTAATAGATAATTGGAATAAAAATACTAAGCAGTTGGTGCAGGGATTGGAAACCAGGTTTCCTTCCTCTCAGGTGAGTACACAGTGAAACATACACAGTAAAACAGAAAATTTTTCTCAAATTTTTCAGTCCAATGATCTTGTAGTTCTCCTTTGCAAAATGTCCATCTTCAAAAATAGAAATAGACAGTAATGTCCTACTGCCATGTGATCAAATCATTCTCCAGGGGTATAGGAGAGAACAGAACCAGATTCCAACATCTGGAGTGGACTGCTCTGAGTTATGGACAGACAACTCTTCCTAAAATGTATTTTAAAAATGGAATACAAAGACAAGGGATTCAGAAAAGAAAGGAAAACATGGAAAGGAAAAAGGAAAATCAGATGGGAAAGGGGATGGGGCAGGGGAGGAGAAGGGGAATGGAAGACTGGGCAGAGGTGCCCATATATGATATGCTAATGAATTAAGAACTGTATTACATTTAAATGGCTATACTGCTTCCAATTCTTCAGACAGACTGGTTGTCTCTGTAAAGTATGGCTTTGCACAGTACTGAGATGCCTACCACAGTGCCTATAAAAGTATTACAAAAAATAAGAAGACACCAGAAGACACCAGTCCAGACCAATGTTTGTTCGGACACATTTTTTATATTTCTATAATACTAGTAAAAAGAACTACTCAAGTCCAAATGAAATGTATCACAACTTTCTCCATGAGATGAAAGCAAAAACAAATCAAGAAATATATTCTGAAAAGATCTGGCATGAAAACAACATCATACTGCAGCTATGGTATAGCTTTTCTTCTAACCAGCATAAATGGGTAAAAATGACCATTATTTCTTCAACAAAATTCTGGAAAGGAAATTCTTTATTTCATAAATGAAAAGAAAATGCTAGTTTTGCATTGGCTGTCCTCTGGCCATCTTCCAAGCATTTACACTTTTCCCCATAAAACTGATGACTCAGTCTGTCTTCAATGCTTCTGATTCTGTTAATAAAATCCAGGCTGGAATTTACAAAGGAATCACAAATCATGAATTAAGAATAATGATGTGCATCTTAGCTCCTTCTGCTTCCACTGAACAAATGAACACTCTTTCTCAGAATAACTTTGAAAGAATGAAGTTTTCATGTGCTTTAACAGAATAAATGAACACAAGGAGTACATTTCCTTCCATATATAGTTAACATGTGATATATAGTTAAACATATTTAATCAAACTTGACCATTTGCTTTTGCAAAGTCAGCATGTCTTTTAAAGTTAGTAAGAAATTGAATACATTTTCCACGGAATTTACATTTTTTATTTCCTTATTCTATTCTAGGTTGTATTTCTTCATTTTTATGGTTTAGTTTCTGATTTTCCATGATATCATAAACCTATTTTTAAGGGTGATTTTTTTTTTTTTTTTTTTTTTGTCCAGTGAAAATAAAGATTCCTGTACTGTGCTTGTAGAGAGTTATTGGCACTATAAAGGAATGAATCCCACAATAGTTTATAGTTCTTTGATGAATAATATCTTGTGCTTCTTGTTTTGCATGTTTGCCGTCTTCTTGCACATCAAGTTTTTAAGAGGAGATAATGCTACTTTTAAGAACCTAAGATTTATACTGGTGATTATTGGTATAAATAACATACTTCAAATATTATTAATTGTGGAAAGAATAAAGCAAACCCATTATTGACATGTTCATTTGAAGGCTAACCTTCATATGTGGACTTCCGCTAGCTCTCCACTTTCATTCTTTATTTAGAATTTGCATGTTCTTTTCCCCTTTGCTGTCATCATGTTTGTTTCCCGGCTTCTCTCACTCTTGCTTTGGCTCTCTCTCTTCACTTCTGCTTTTTTCACAAGTACTATCCTTTCCAGTTCCTTCTGCCTATTTTTTATCTCCCCTGTTTGCCTATGGAATAGCAATCATCATGATGAGACACACACAACTGATGAGCATAGAGCATAAGTAAATGTTGCTTGCTGTTAGCATTGTTTACCGCATCAGGTTGACACTAAATTCTTGGAATAAATCAGTTAATTTTCTTAAAAATAAAAGTACTGGATGGGAAACATACATACTCTGGACTATCCAAACTTCACAAAAGTTTTCCAATTCCTTTCTATCTCTCCTCATCCTCTTTCTCACAAATGATAAAACCTATTATGTGCTCAATACTTCTAAGCATCTAATAATGAATAGTCATGAATGATAAAAATATCTAGCTCCTGCAAGTACCTGCACTGTGGCAGCTGGTGGGGTTTATTTGCTTTAATTTCCTACAGCATTATGTAGAACAATAATAAAATTACCTCTTTGTCATGGTTTAACCCCAGCCAGCAACTAAGCACCACGCAGCCACTCACTCACTTGCCCCCCCCCCCCCGGGGGGGG
>NW_010973023.1:3104840-3154531 GCF_000737465.1 Haliaeetus leucocephalus | reverse complement strand
CCCCCGCCCCCCCCCCCCTGCCCCCCCCCCCCCAGTGGGATGGGGGAGAGAATCGGGAAAAAAAAGGTAAAACTCATGGGTTGAGATAAGAACAGTTTAACAGAACAGAAAGGAAAAAAATAGTAATGATAATAATAACAATAATAAAATGACAATAATAATAATAAAAGAAATTAAATATACAAAACAAGTGATGCATAATGCAATTGCTCACCACTCGCTGACCAATGCCCAGTTAGTTCCCAAGCAATTTTCTGCCCCCCTCCCCCCCCCAGGCCAACTCCCCCCCCCAGTTTATATACTGGGCATGATGTTACATGGTATGGAATACCCCATTGGCCAGTTTGGGTCAGGGGCCCTGGCTGTGTTCCCTCCCAACTCCCTGTGCCCCTCCAGCCTTCTCGCTGGCTGGGCATGAGAAGCTGAAAAATCCTTGACTTTAGACTAAACACTACTTAGCAACAGCTGAAAACATCAGTGTGTTATCAACATTCTTCTCATACTGAACACAAAACATAGCACTATACCAGCTACTAGAAAGAAAATTAACTCTATCCCAATCAAAACCAGGACATTTATATTCTAAAAAAAATATTCCTGGTTTAATTTTGTTATGTCATAGAATTTGGATATATTTATTAGAAGATTTTGTTTGATAGTTTTCCATTTCTTCTTAGTTTCATGTTCAAAATCTGAGATACAAGCACTAAGAACTGTATGATAAAAGCTTACAATTATTTTTTGGGATCTGGATCTCCAAGGCCTACCAGGAGGAGACAGTAGATGCTCAGAATTTGTTGGAGTTCATGAAAAATCATGGATGATAAATTTGCCTGATCACTGAGTAGGAAGCATAATGGTTACATTCTCTTGGAAATGTTCTACACATATTGGTTTTATTTAAAAAAAAAATACAGTGGCTGTTGACTTCAGAAATAATGACCATTTATCTTAAGGACTGTTTGTTGCTTGTTGTAACAGTGCTCAAATTGTATTGCCTTTGCATTCTGCAAGTCTGTGACAACACACGTTAAAAAATTCCTGTGTGCTGCTGGCCTTTCTTTGAGCCGACTGTGCTACCACTTTGGGCTCACTGATAGATAATATCCGTGGGTCACTGATCTGATGTATCCATAAGTTTAAAAAAATATATACTGATTGTACTAGAGTCTGACTAGTTTTCTTCAGCATTTATTAAGCTCTTGTATTCCAAGTATCTGATTATCTTTTGAGAACAATTAAAATAGCTTACAAGACCATTTTCTCATAATATTTTTTCCATTTCCACTATCTTTTTCATGTACATGATTTTCACAAACTGTCTATCTATATATACACTGAAAGTGGCATACTGGTAGAACAGCATGGAGGAAAATGGCATAAAATTGTACATAGTATTTCCCTATGTGTATTCAATCACATAAATTGAATTTTGATCTTCTAATGACTTCTCCATCCCTGAACAACTAATGTTTCCTTATGTTCTACTTCCAACTGCTTTGTAGAAACTGTTCCTGTCCAAGGAAAGCTAGCAACCATTAAAAAAAAAAACCAAAACAAAAACCCAAACCAAGCAAGGAATCATCTTTTTCATGTTTTCTTGAAAGGGAATGACATATATTGTATTTTCATAGAAATTATTTTGTTTTGTGTACTTTTGAATTAGGTAGTGAAAGCAGAAGGCATTGAGTTAACGTTGTCTTTATTAAGGTTCAGACACTCAGCCAAATTTTCTTTTTTAGAGAACTAGCTACCTGTTTCATATCATTAAAAAGAAAAGCGGGAGATATCAACAGGAACAAATGTTTCAGTGCATCTAATTCTATTGTTTCTAAGAAACACTAAATGAACTGCAGTATTTGTGATGTGAAGCTGTATTGAACTAGATACTTTCCAAAGTTACCAGTACTTTGGATACAGTCTCCAGTCTTAATTGAGACCTCGCTAAACATTTCACACTTTCTTGACATTTAGCTACTGCAGAACTTGAGTTTATATTAATGATGTCCAAATTCAAGGCATCACTACCATTTAATATTGTAATAGTTAGCTTATTTTTGGAGATAACCTAACAGCTCAGGTTTTTCAGGACATTAACATATATAGTGGAAATATTTCAATCTAGTCAGAGTGGAACTTTTGATGCCAAGGCACTTCATCCAGTCTGTATGCACATGTACAGAAGGATATTAAGTAAGCTATCCCTCCTATGTCCCAGCTGTATCCTTCCTATCAGATGGTATAGCAAATTCCAGTTATGTTAGATCTATCACACATTTACTTTGTATCATGTCCTGAAATCATTCAATAGGTTTGAGATATATCAGCTTCACTCTTTATCTGTAGCAATGTTTTGTGCATGGTCTGTGCTCATTTCCCAGGATTGTAGTTGTGCTGTAGCCCAGACAGCCAGGAACTCAGTAGATCACTGTTAAAAGAGGCAGGCCTGTGACTAGTATTTCGCACAAGGACTAGACAAGAGAATATCATACTATTTTTCTCTCTTCTCCCTTACCACCATCCACCAATGTGCATGGTTCATGGTAATTTTGAAAGAGGTAGTAAAAATCTTTAGGCTTTGTCTGAAAATCACAGTCACCACTTCACTTATAACTGCCTGTTCCTCCCTAGAGTGGAGTGGTGCAAGACAGCTTCTGCCTAGTATAAACCTGAACAATTCTGCTCTAGTAAATATTCAAAACATAGCTATTCTTTCAACAGCTCCTAAAAGCTTCATTTTGCTCTTTTGTGCCTTGCCTGTGATTCTTCTGGCAGCAAAAAAAGTGTCAGTCTGCAACTGTTTATGTGTTCTGAGATGACCTTCCCCCTTGAGAAGACTTGGATATAGGAAGGAAATTATGTCCTCTAGAATACAATTCTCTGCTGCTACTTTAAACTGCAGAGAGCAAGATAATAACTCATTTTGGGGTTGTGTCTTCCCAATAATCAAGCAAACATGCCTAATTGACATTATAACCAACAGTGCCATAAATATTAATCTCTAGGAAAGGGGTAACAGAGGGACTTCAAATACCTTATCTATGATCTCATAGCAATTTAAAAAAAGGTGCTAGAGTAGAACTGGTATTTTGGCTTACAGGTCACTGGCACTATTGCATCTTAGCCTAGAGGAGAAGTCCTATTATTTAGATCCCATATTGTCAAATCAAGTCTGAAAATGAGTCCTGAGTGTTGCAGTAGACAATGGAAGTCAGGTTAGCAGTACATTTAACTTGAATTAGATGACAACATGCCTAATTGCAGCAACACTTACGTTCATTGGTTGATAATCATAGTAATTAAAAAGCTGCAGAATATATTGAGTGGCCAGTATGCAGTATAAACCTGTTCTAAACCCACCAGTTTATGGCAGATCACCCAAAGGCACTTTTTGGTGAAGATTATTTCCATTCTGAAATTTAACATTTAGTCCCTGGCCATGTAACCTAGGTGTGTTTCAGGAAACTGCACCTTTTCTGGATAAATACAAAATACTTCTTAGAAATCGTAATGGCTACAGGAATGCTTTTGCTAAGTAAGTAAATAGTTAATAGATGAGGCTGCAATCTAATCAGCTAGATGATGAGTTCAAGACCCTGACTCTAGTTAATGTCCACAACTTTAAACCAGGCCTCTGCCCTTCAATATAGAAAGAATTCTATTACCTGTTACTTGCAGAAGTACACAGATTTATTTTCTAAGAATGTAAGATGCCCACTGCAGGTTATACCAAAGCCCCAGCTAAGCACCCCCTCTGTCAATGTAAATGCCCCAGGAAAAAAATACAAATCCATGCAAGTATGTAGTGATACTCCCTGAATGCATTCCCAATGACCAGTGAGCTGAAACCCAGGGGCTCCTGGTGAGCGATGCAGGATATTCCATGGTGTACATAAAAGACCATGGATCTTCTTCTGTGAAACCGTCCAACCCCTTTTTGAATCCTTTAGAACTGGAAAAGTTCTGTGGCAAGGAGTTCCACAAGTCCTCTATGCATGGTGTATGGACATGTTTTCTTTAGTTTCTTTTGTATCAGCTAGTTTATTTGATGCCCTCGTGCTCTTGGACTAGAAAAAGCAGTGAAAAATATTTCCTTTCCCCTTATCTGCATCAGTCATGGTTTTATTATGTAAGAACCAGCCAGTCAGAGCACGAAATTAAACAAGACATTAAACCCTAAACCCTTCAAACTTCAGTAATACTTTAAGTTACTTGCAGCTTACATTGGTTTTGGATAATTTTATTCGGACTTACATAATTTGTTTTCAGTCTTATCTAACATAACAATTGTATACAGTCTAGCTAAATTTCCAAGCCCAAATCAAGAATTGAAAATATTGCTTTAGAATGGAAGTTTTAAAACGGGCTTCAATATTTCTAGCACACAGCAAAAAATATTGAGAAGGCAGTTTGCTTTTACTCTACAAATACATCTGACAAGTTTTCTGGTACTCCTCTAGAAGGCTGACACTGAGTTCAAACAGAGAAACCTAGAAAACATTTATACAAAAAATGAAAGTAATAAAAGACAGACACGAGTTGATTAGAATGAGAACAGTTTAAGCCACCCTTAACTACCTAACCTTTTAACCAGCGCTTTTTTAATGATGATTTGGGGAAAATATACTTAAGCAGATGGTGTCATTAACTGAAGACGTAAATCTTCATAAAACTACTAATGAAGCCTGACATTTTCCTACAAGGTTAAAACAATGTTACGTAGCTGTTTGTCCACTTCTGTGAAGGAAAATACATTTAAGAAGAATTTGCTGAACACTAGAAGCCACTTAATTGAGATTACCCAGAGAATGACTTACCATTTTGATTATCAAGCTCTTCAGGTCTGCAGTCATGCAGCAGCAGCAGCAACTTTTTGTCTAGACCAATGGAGCTTCAAAAACTCTGTAGTTACTATTTGAGTGCTTTTTGCTCTCTGTCAGCCCTTGCAGTACTTTGCAGCTTTGCAAGAGTTTACTTGGAGCATTTATGAGCATCATGTTTTGGAAGCATCTAGGAAATACCACAGCAAAAGGCTTAGTTTGCAGGAACTCCAGATAATAAGAAAGCTTGTTTGGTGTTCGGTGGGAAAAATGGCATTTTGACCACTGCGTAAGGGGCATTTGCCCCACAGGACTCATATTGCATCTTGACTTCCAGTGGCAATTAAGCTACTTTTGTAGTAAAAGTCCCATTTCAGGCCAGATGGTGGCATGTTTCTGTTTCTAGGTAATGATAGGTAACAGTATGTAAGGTGAGAGGGCAAGACCTCTTTCCCTCACTGTAACATCCCATGCTTTGTTTTGATTCCAGTCAGAAGGCACAGAGCACACCTGACCATGACTGCAGCTAATACTCTCCTTTGGTTTTATCTTTACTTGTGAACTAAATTGTAGAGGTTAACTAAAGTTTACTCTTTATTTTCCTGTATTTTCTGCATAACTCTCTGGACCTTTAATGCAATATTCATTGAGTCAATATATTCCAAAGGTGCCACTCTGTAACTTTCTGTGCCATTTCTTTTACCTGTGGTAGCATTTCTTTATATTAGCCAGTAAAATGGGATATTTTGATATAATAACACTGACTGTGGAAATTTTTTTCTGAGTTCAGATATTGTAATTTGTTGGCAATCTATGTGCAAAAAAGTGGTCAATAAAAAAAGACAATTCAGTAGAAGATACCGCAACAATAGATGGAAACATGTTTCAAACATTCACTGTTATTTAAATTCTCAGTTGCTAACAGTGTTTTACAAGGTGCAGCAATTTTGTCTTGGTAGAAATTTAATTCTCTAGAATACTGAGCTTTCAAAATATCCTTATGTACCTGAAAAATTGAAAATATTTAATCTAAAATCTGAACTACTGGTATGAATCGGTCACACTGGATGCAAATCACAATTCCATGTAATGTTAACAGTGGAGCAGCTTCTGTCTTACTCAAGCTTCTGGCTCGTTAGCCTCAGACTAATATTAAAACCAAGATCTAAGTCCATTTAATCTATGATGTAAAGAAAAATATTTCTCTCTCTTTATTGTCTCTCCTGTCTTTAGAATGTCTTCCATTAATAATGTCTTCTAAAATGTTACATGGTTTATTCCTGTTTTTCCCTTTGTGGAAATTATTAGTCTTCTATATTCACTTTAAGTTTTGGGGAAATTTTTATTTATCAGCCTGGAAAACATCACTTTCACTGAATAGTTGTCCAGCCTATTTTGGCAGGAGTTGTCCTATTTTCTAGCAAATCTAATATCCACCATGTGAAACAAGTCTGACCACAGAATTTGTACATGCCATTGTATCCTCTTCAGTTTATGACCGTAGCTCATTTCGTTTCTCTCTAGATGTAATCCATCTTCCCATTTGTAACTGACTTGACATGGTTCTCTAATTTTATCTGTTCCACATTTTAAGTTGTTATAAATGCCCATTTCTTCTTCTGGCATAAGTGTATAATTGGGTTCATTGTCTCTTTGCTGGCACTTGTTGAAAAATGCTTTGGTATTCTAATTCCATTATCTTTTATATTCAAGTTATTCTAACAGTCAAAATTGCCTTCTCAGTAATACTTTGGAAAGAAATGTGCCATCATCTTTCCACTGCCCGTGTGCCGTCTGCCCTGTCTTGAGAGTCACTTCTTGGTTCCTTTTCTGGAGACTGTCTTTCAAGTGCTGTGATTTTTGTAGAATGCTGCACTACAACAGTGGATCAATAAATAGGACAGTACAATTTTTTCCCAAGAATCTCTTGAACAGCTTGATTAACTTACTCCTTTGCTGCCAGCCAGTGTCCAGGATGGCAGAGGGCATCATTCCTCCTGTATCATTTCTCCCATCTTCACAATCTGAATAATTAGGTGATTGAAACATAAAATTTTAAAGGAACTTGGATCTCACTACCACCCATTTTCTGGTCTTCGCTTGTCCTTGAAGGTATATGCCTAACTGATGAGGTGGAACCAAACCTTTTTTAAAGTTTCCAATGAAAAAGTTTTATCTCACTAGATCTCAGTGTTCAAAATGTGTTCTTAGAAACATAGATGATTTGCTGACAAACTTGTTCTTGTAGGGGGGGGTCAGCCTATTGTACTGTTGACCTTATGTAATATTAAACTTCAGAATTTAGTTTTGGGATCCTATCACTACTGCATTTTGAGCTACAGCATTTAAATGATGTAATAACAGACAAGTAGCATGTCCCTATGCTTGAAGTTTGAGTGTTTCTCTGGCATTTTTGTGGCACTTCAACAATGTTCTGTTTTTTTTCTGTAGGGGGAATGTGGGGTGTGGGGGGAAGAAAGCGTATTTTTTTCTATTTTTATTGCTGAAAAATGCTTTTAACACACTTGCGCGATTGGTCCTGTATGCTACTGAGTTTCATAGGAAACTTTGTTACTGATGATATATGTTCCATATTGGGATTGATAGCACAACCTTGATTAACTTCAATTTCTATGATTCTGATTCCCAGACTCCCATGGGAATGGAAAGGAAGAATGAAATAGAAGCACTGAGATGTATCTTCAGGGATTCTTTCAGACCACCGGGAAAATTCTTCCACTGGCTGAGTTTGCTGCTTAGCGCTGGCAAAAATTATGTTATTTAGTTTTATCTCACGGCATACCAAGTATGCACCTAGCTTTCAACACCTCTTCTTATATGTACAACCCTCTTCCTGTATGGCTATTCTATACTACCAAACGTGTGGATGACATCTTGTGTTTTTCTGATATGGGGGTTGTTTATGTCTTTTTTCCATGTGTAAGTGATAGAGTTGGATAATGATGGTTTGGTGTGCTCTTGTGACTTTCTCCTCTCAGGAAGTTAATGAGTCCCTTTTCCAGGATAGGCTGCAGACACTCACTTAGATACATAATATAACAAAGCATAAAAACAAGGTTTCATCTCAAACGATCTTTACTTTTCTGTAATAATTTATTGTGATAGAAGGCTTTTAAAATTGTCTTAATTTTAGTAATGAATAATGGATGGTGTAATTACATAGAAATAGCATTTAATTATGCTTTTTTTCTTTGCACAATATGGCCTATTAGCTACAGTTATTGAGGCTCATTAAACTGCGGTAGACAGTAGCACTCACACAGTTAGTCTTGGTCATGCCACAAACCTTTTGTACCATTCTGTACTGCTTGACATTGCTTTATTATATTTGAGTGACTGCAGTGAAATATGAACTCTATTGTAGCTAAAATTAAAAATTCAAAACTAATTAATATTTGAAATAAATCTCACTTCGTAATCCTAGCATTGCTCTTGAATGTTAGCACTTTATGCTCTTTCAGTATAACTTTCTAGTGTATTGAACTAAAAGGAGTAATTATTTACTAATGGAAAAGCATACGGAATGTTAAACACACTTAGCTAATTCTACTCAAGAGCCATAAACCACCCTTTGCCTCAAATAAACACAGTCCTTGAAAAATGTATAGGACAGCAAACAGTTAAAGAAATCTGAAAATATGAATATGAAAATGAAGACTCCATTCAGAGTGACAGGTATCAAATTTGGAAAATGAAAAGGATTTTTTTGTAGAAGGAACAACCCTATGGATGAGGAATTGGTTGGAGGATAGCATCCAGAGGTTAGTGGTCAATAGCTCAATGTCCAGATGGCGATCAGTGACAAGTGGTGTCCCTCAGGGGTCCATATTGGGACCAGTACTGTTTAGTATCAATCCCACTGTGGGATTGAGTGCACCCTCAGCAATCTTGCTGATGAAACCAAGCTGACTGGTGTGGTTGACATACCTGAGGGATGGGATTCCATCCAGAGGGACCTGGACAAGCTTGAGAAGTGTGACCACGTGAACCTCATGAGGTTCAACAAGGTCAAGTGCAAGGTCCTGCACATGGGTCGGGGCAACCCTTAGTATCAATAAAGGCTGTGGCATGAAGGGATTGAGAACAGCGCTGAGGAGAAAGACTTGGAGGTGTTGGTTGACGAGAAGCTCAACATGACACAGCAATGTGTATTTGCAGACCAGAAAGCCAACCATATCCTGGGCTGCATCAAAAGAAGCGTGGTCAGCAGGTCGAGGAAGGTGATTCTCCCCCTCTACTCTGCTCTCGTGAGACCCCACCTGGAGTAATGTGTCCAGCTCTGGGGCCCTCAGTGTGTTGGAACAGGTCCAGAGGAGGGCCAAAAAATGATCAGAAGGCTGGAACACCTCTCCTATGAAGAAAGGCTGAGAGAGTTGGGGTTGTTCAGCCTGGAGAAGAGAAGGATCCAAGGAAACCTTATTGTGGTCTTTCAATACTTAAAGGGGCCTTATAAGAAAGATGAGCACAAACACTTTAGCAGGGCCTGTAGTGATAGGACAAGGGGTAATGGTTTTAAACTAAAAGAGGGTAGATTTAGACCAGGTATAAGGAAGAAATTTTTTACAATGAGGGTGGTGAAACACTGGAACAGCTTGCCCAGAGAGGTGGTAATTACATCCCTGGAAACATTCAAGGTCAGGTTGGATGGAGCTCTGAGCAACCTGATCTAGTTGAAGATCATAGAATTATAGAATCATAGAATGGTTTGGGTTGGAAGAGACCTTGAAGTTCATCTAATTCCAACCAACCTGCCATGGGGAGGGACACCTTCCACTAGACCACATTGCTCCAAGCCCCATCCAGCCTGGCCTTGAACACTTCCAGGGATGGAGCTGTTACAGAGGCACGCACAATCAAATCCAACAGGTGCTAAAACTCAGATTTACTCTTCAGTAAAAAGTTAGTTAGAGCTCTGATAACATTTGTAAACCACAGGATCAATGATGTAAGGGGAATTAGTGCTACACAGCCAACAAGAATTCTTAAGATTTAAAATGATGACTCAAAATGTGCATATCACTCATCTAAAAGATGAGGGCTCTCAATCTCAAGGAGTTATCTTGGCTGGCATCCTGACCCAAGGGGAGAGTCCCCAACTGCAGACCTGCTGCTCTGAGAAGGACTGATTCCAAAATGTCCTCTGGTGGGACCCCGTTTATACCCTTGTTGAATCTGATCTATGGTCATTTTAATCCCTATTGGCCAAAAGGTCACTTCAGTGTACCTGGCACATCTCAACAGGTCAGTTCAATTTTCAACCTGCGGCCTCTAGGGTTTGGGTTTTTTTCCTCTCCTCCCTGCCTGGAAAAGTTTCATTTTCTGTTGGGAGGGTGTACTGCCAGAGGGGCATCCACAATTTCTCTGGGCAACCTGTTCCAGTGCCTCACCACCCTCACAGTGAAGAACTTCTTACAGCTAATCTAAATGTAGACGTTACGTTTTGCCCTATCACTACATACCCTTGTAAAAAGTCCCTCTCTGGCTTTCCTGTAGGCCCCCTTTAGGTACTGGAAGGCTGCTATAAGGTCTTCCCGGAGCCTTCTCTTCTCCAGGCTGAACAACCCCAACTCTCTCAGTCTGTCTTCATAGGAGAGGTGCTCCAGCCCTCTGATCATCTTTGTAGCCCTCCGCTGGACCGACTTTAATATGTCAATGTCTTTCTTGTACTGGGAACTCCAGAGCTGGGTACAGTACTCCAGGTAGGGTTCACAAGAGTGGAGTAGAGAGGGAGAATCGCCTCCCTCAATCTGCTGGTCATGATTCTCTTGATGCAGCCCAGGATACGGTTGGCTTTCTGGGCTGCAAATGCAAATTGCTGGGTCATGTTGAGTGTCTCATCAACCAACATCCCTAAGTCTTTCTCAATCCAGTCTTTGCCCAGCCTGTATCTGTGCTTGAGATTGCCCCGAAACACATGCAGGACCTTGCACTTGGCCTTGTTGAGCATCAAGAAGTTT
Organism: Haliaeetus leucocephalus; assembly: GCF_000737465.1. Taxonomy (NCBI): domain Eukaryota; kingdom Metazoa; phylum Chordata; class Aves; order Accipitriformes; family Accipitridae; genus Haliaeetus; species Haliaeetus leucocephalus. The sequence goes on along the minus strand of NW_010973023.1, from coordinate 3,143,733 downwards.
GCACAGGCTCACTTCTCAAGCCTGTTAAGGTCCCTCTGGATGGCATCCCTTCCCTCCAGTGTGTTGACTACACCACACAGCTTGGTGTCATTGGCAAACTTGCTGAGGGTGCGCCCAATCCCACTGTCCATGTTTCCAACAAAGATGTTAAACAGCGCTGGTCACAATATGGACCCTGAGGGACATGACTCATCACTGGTCTCCACTTGGACATCGAGCCATTGACCGCAGCTCTTTGAGTGCGATCATCCAGCCAATTTCTTACCCACTGCGTGGTCCATCCATCAAATCCATGTCTCTCCAATTCAGAGACAAGGATGTCATGTGGGACAGTGTCAAATGTTTTGAACAAGTCCAAGTAGATGATGTCAGTTGCTCTTCCCTTATCCACCAATGCTGTAATCCCATCACAAAAGGCCACCAAATTTTTCAGGCATGATTTGCCCTTAATGAAGCCATGTTGGCTGTCACCAATCACCTCCTTATTTTCCCTGTGCCTTAGAATAGTTTCCAGGAGGATCTGCTGCATGATTTTGCCAGGCACAGAGGTGAGACTGACTGCCTTGTAGTTCCCCAGGTATTCCTTTTTTCTCTTTTTAAAAATGGGCATTATGTTTCCCCTTTTCTGGTCAGTGGGAATTTCACCAGACTGCCACGACTTCTCAAATATGATGGATGATAGTGGCTTAGCCACTTCATCCACCAGTTCCCTCATCTCATCATGTTCCATGGACTTGTGCACCTTCAGGTTCCTTAGGTAGTCCCTGCTCATTGCAGGGGGGGCAGTGGTCTACATGACCTTTAAAGGTCCATTCCAACCCAAACTATTTTATGATTCTACGATACAAAGTAAAAGAATGAGTAGGGAACCTTCTTGTATTGGTAAATAAGAATTCATTCACTCATATCAGTGAAAGTGCTGAAGGACTGATAAATAAATAAAAAACCTTCCAGTGAACGGAAATGTAATAATTGCTGAAATGTAATAAATGGCAAAACTATAGAAAGTCAATGCCAATGAATTGCTATGAGTAATACTCTTCACTGTCTGCCTGAAAGAATCTGATTTGATTTCTGGATTTGTTCTTTTTCTTTATTAGGCCACCAAGTAACTGCAGGATTCTAGCCAACATCCCCTTTCACTAAAATAAGCCTATGTCTCTGGATGTTGTCCAGCCTTTGTTGAAAGCATAGTGACTGCTTTATTTTTCCATGCAGTTGCTGTCCCTTCAGTATTTAACCCATACTTGGTAAAATATGTCTGAGTACCATGAGTGTGAGAAGTGCTATTTAGGAACCAAACTATTCCCCTTCAGTCACTTATGGGAAAGGATGCTGGAAAAAGAGGTATAATTCCAGGGTGTGAATACTTCAATAAAACTCACTCTAGGAAATCACAATCTGACTTTAATGAGAGCAGGAAAAGTCAAGTATAGCCTCCATAATGAAACATTAAGGTACAAAGCTGTGAGGTCGCTATCAGAAAACTGTGTTTGTACCCTACAGTCGAGCTAGTTTGCCAAGCTTCACAAGTTATTTATTGCGAGTACAAAGTAGCTAATACACAACTACAATACAAGTAAGGCCATACTGCCTTTAGCACCTCATCTCACTCCACATTTTTGAGAGCCTGATGCTGCAATCCCAGCTCCGACAAACATCCTTTGTAACTGTGGCTAGCTCCATCCTTTGCAGTGGATGTCAAACAGATGAGGAACAATTACTTCTGTGAGTAGAGTGCACAAAGGTTTAAATATCTCATTGAGAAGGAGTTGCTCAAACTGAGCTGAAAAGTCATAGAAACATTTAAATATGACCATTTAAATATGTAAACCACACACAGAGGTAGAAGAGTCAACTTAGAGAAAATCTTTGCAAGGTCTTGGAGCCTTACCGAGTAGATTAATCTCTTTAAGGATGAGCCATCTTCTTGAAGTGAAACAAACCAGTGACCGCAAATATTCAGGGGTCTGAAGTATTTCAGCTATACTATTCCAGTCTTGTTTTACATACACCAGACTCTTTATATATTATGCAATAAGCAAGAATTACCAAACCGAACTGTAATTTGATTAGAGTATCAGTTAAGTTTTAATCTAATTTCTATTTAAAAAGTCTAAAAAAAGTGTAAATATCTTGGAATCTAATCTTCAGATTAGACAATGGCAGACTCAAGTCTTTCATTTGCCACTTGGATTTTTGTCATTACATACCACAGTAGTGTTGGGGGTAAAACAGGCAATTTAGTAGGAAATGCCATTTATGCTAATATGAAACAGTAGCTTAGAGTTGCTGCCTGCCTGTAGCACTGCATGTAGATGTCTGGAGAATTACTGTTCGCCAATGTAGTTCTGAGGATTCTGAAGATTGAACAAGGATAAGAATTTCCTCCATTTTCACAAATTTACAGGTATTGAATCAGAATTTTTTTTATGACTTCAGTATGTTCTCCTTGAGAAATAATGGTTTAAAAGAGTAAGATAGTTGTACTTGCTAGTTAATTTTATGAAAAAGCACTTTAAAAAGCCTAGAAGAATCTCTCATCTGATTATCTTTTCATTTGAAGAGCAACAAACCAAAGTCACTCGTACAAATATTTGGCAGTGATGTCGGCTAAGATCATTAAGAGCTTTAAAATCCCAATGAATTCTTGAGGCTTGGCAAGCTGCCAGTATGACTTTCCAAACTCACAAGCCTAATGCAGGTTATGTAAGACAAGATACAGACAGAAGACTAGATAATTCCAACTGTTTGACAGAATTTATCCATACAGAATTCAACCATACTGTACAAGACACAGTTACTATTTGGGATGCACTTAGTATGCTGCAGGTGCTTTGGTGCTAAACCACAACCTTCAAGTAATGACAGATATGATGCAATCTGGGATGCAGCAGCTGCTAATGAGTATTAATACTGCATAGGAAAAGCAATTGTTTTTCTTGGCCTGTCAGGCTGGCTTTGATTAGAGAAACGCAGCAGAAATATTCAATTAAACAGTTCTTTCAGAAAAATGGCTTGTGCACCTTATTCTTTGAGTATTTCCAGTGTACAACTGGACCTGTATAATTTCCTGTCCAACTTGCCAACTCCTGTTGAGTTTTAGCTTTTGTGTTTCTTTCTTTAAATATTTTTCTTTTGCAGGCTTTTTAACAAGCTGAATTAATGTGTCATCACAATCATTGCTGAGTGAATAACACAGCCACACCACAAGGACCACAGCAGAAGGTAAGGAGACTGCACTAGTAGCTATTGCAGGGATCTACGTATTTTCAGTCACATTAGTCTTGTCTATATAGTGTGTACTTGTCTTTCAGTTTTGTGTATTTTTATAAGCAGTGGATGAAATGCCTTGTTATATTTAAGTTGTAGCAATGATGACATATAAATCTCCACTTCTCTCATCAAACCTCCACTATACGACTGGGTTGCATTTCCCATAAAGTGAGAAGCTTTTTTCTAAGGGTCTGAGACATGACTGACCTTAGAGCCCAGACTCCTAGTCCAGACACAGCAGCTGCTGTCAGGCACATCAAGCAGTCCTTTGCCAGCCCCTGCTTGCCAGCTCACTTGGGAAAAGATTTGAAAGCGCAAGTCCAGAGCAACAATACTTCAGCAATTTCTGTTATCGGGGCTTGTGAGTCTACAAGGAGCCTGTCATCTCCTCAGAGGTTTTTTTTACACACTTAACTCACAGCTCAGCATCTTGGTTACAGGAAGGTTTGGGGTCAGAGACAAAACAAAACTCAGATCCTTCTTCTGTTTCTACGTAGGCTATATTTAGCACATTTCTCTTCAAATGTTAACTAGAGATAAAGACAAGGAGCTGCCACCTAGGCTGTGTGATCCCTCACCGTAGTTTGGCCCTCCTTTGAAAATGCCTTTGAACATAGATTTTCCTCCTTCACCTTGGGGTAAAGTCCTTCTAGGCTAGAACTCCATTCCTTGACAGGCTGGCACTGGGCTCGCCTACCTAACTTGTAAACCAAAGACATGAGTTTGTAGAAGTGCATGCTTTAAACAAGTTGTATAAATAATTGACTACTTTCCTTCCCACCTGTCATCCCTGGAACAAGTAACTAGTGTGTGCTAGAGTTAGAGGAATGAGCACAAGTGTGAGAGTGCATCATTGTGTATTTGCAATGGGTAACACATATATTTCTTGAACTACTTAATTTCTTTTGTAAGCCTCTGATTTGTTTTTTCCTTAGTATTTACCTTGTCATATCTGTTCTACTTTTAACTGTGATAATATTGCAATAATCTCTATGGAGATGTATGATTTTTACAAGATAATAGACAGCAGCTGTCAAAATGGAAATAGCTTCCATTTGTGGCATTCCAAAAAATCCTTTCTGAGTCTGAATTTTGTATAATATGTGTATATAACTTGTTTATTTCCTAAATAATATCTTTGTCAAAATCACATGCATTGTGGAAACATCTAGATATATTTTGTTCAGCTTTGCTAGCTTTGTTGAGCATGATGGGGTGAAGGATGTTAATTTTAGCAGAGATCAGCTGATGTACATTGTTCGTTATTCTTGGAGAACTTTGGTCATGTGCCTAAGTCCTTTCATGGTACAAAGCACAATAAGTAATGGTAAAAAACCCTCTTGTTCCTTGTGAAGTTGTGGCAGTAGATCTACTCTTTTTCTTCACGGCACCCTGTGTCTTCCTGCTAAATATTTTTCAGATTCCTTTACTTGCCAGTCTTCTCTGTCAAGGAAAAAAAATGTAAAAAAATGACCAAAGTGTTCATATCTGTATTGTGTAAGTCCCCCCATATTCAACTTACATGGAGCACAACCTTGTTCAAAGCACTGCAGTATATATACACCATTGTGCATATGGGATATGCAGAACTAACTGAAGTTTCTCACTTTTGCTTCTCTTGTAATTTAAGAGTGCCAAATAGGACTCAGATTTTTGGACATCAATTGTTCATACCCTTTTCTAGCCAGTATGGTATAAAATTGAATAATGTTCTTTCTCATTTTTCAGTTACCAAAAGGCTCAGTCACCTGTAGGAGGGGAAAGTAGTAACTTAGAGTGAATCCTTTAGACAGGAATGTATCCTAAAGGGCCATAAAAATTGGAGACTTGATGTCTTGCTGTGAAAAGGTGACAAGGCTTTTTCTCTGAAAACTTTGTTCAGTACAAAGTCCAAATTCTTGTATTAAAAGAAAAAAAAGTTGTCCTTCCTTAAACCTTTTAAACACAGCTGTCTGTCATGAGATTCATTTGCTGCTAAAATTGGAATCACTTTGAGCCTGAACAGATACCCAGGATGCTCTTTCTTTCAAATGGTCTCTGTAGAGTCCTTAACTGTAGATCAATGTTTCTGAATTTTTATACAGGCTTTAAAGGGAGCATTGAAAGGAAATGTTCTGTTTCCTAGAGCTAGTCATGGGCTGTTACATTTGGAGAGATTTTACAAAGTGGTTTCCTTACTGTTTTGTCAGTGTTATTACCTGAAGGACCTCTTGGGCTTAAGTTGATTTACCTCATTCTTTCCCATCTGTCCGCACTAATAGACAGGGATAATATCCCCAAATTCTTTGTAAACATGAAAAGAACTCCCAGTGCTAGAAAGACGGCTAGAGAGAGCAAGCAGAGCAGGTACGGGTCACCAAAAATGAAGGGATTCCTGATAATAAATGAGGAGTGTTATAGAATAGGAGGAAGTGCTCTTCATATTGGTTAAGACCATGTTTGAAGGGCTTTCTTGAATCAAGGTCAAATCTCATTTTGTATAGAAGTCTCAATTTTTATTTAAAGTGTCATCCTCATTTTGCTTCTGACCTGATAATTTCAGGCAAGCAACCTGAACAAAGAAAATTGGATAAAACACTTATTTTAGATTTTTCAAGAATTCCAAAAGTCCTTATGCTCCCAAATTCTAGTTCATTCATAATCTCATCAACCTGGTTACCAAGAGATTTATTTTCTCCTCCAGTCCCAAGAAATAAACCTTCATTGTTGTAATTTTCTCTGATGTTCTTTGAATGTTAGAATTCCAAAATGTTAGTCTAGTAGCACCTTACATCTTTTGTTATTGGTTCATACAATCGATTTCTGTATAATATTTATGTAGGAAGTCCGTAGGGCATATACTGCCAGCTTCTGAAATAGCAGAAATAGCACATGTGCCTTCAGGTTTCAGTTAGCAACAGAAATCACTGAGGAAGGCATACAGAATTAAAAACAAAAGCCTATGTCAATGCAAATTTAAAATAAGATTCTGGTTCTTGACTACACACAAGTTAATTCAAAGATTCGTGCTTACTGACAGCACTGTGTAAACCTTTACAACTGTACTCCCTGATTATATAGTAATGAATCTGAATGAAATCATTGCTACAACATCCTGTCTATAATTTATGGTGGTTGGGGATTTGTGGGGGGTGGGGGGGGGGGGGGAGTTGCGTGGTTTTTGTTTGGGTTTGATTTTGGATGGGTTTTGTGGTTTTGGGGTTGTTGGTTTTTTTTTATTTTGATGTTTGCTTTTTTTTTTCTTCATGGCCTAAAATCTAACTGAGTACAAATATAGGCAGCTTTATATGTACGGTGTGCTGATCTAAAAGTTTATATGCAGACCTTTCTGAATTTCAATCTTTTGCATACTTACAGCTCTGGGTGTGAATGTAACTGTTTGGGCTGATTTCTATGGCACTGGGATTTGTCAACTAATAGAAGTATTTAACTTCTTTTTCTCTTGCATTTTCTTCCTCTTTTTCATCCACCTCTCCCAGTGGAAATGGAAAGAAGAAAATGTAGAAAAATAAGACAATACACTTGTCAGTACCTGTTTTTTACAGGGTTTTGCACAGTTTAAACTTTTAGATGAGGAGTGATAAGGATCCAAACCAGAAATCTATGTGAAATGGGAACTGCAGTGAAATATTACATTACAAATAGGAAGAAATATGGTAAAATTATTTACAATTTTATGAGTTTTGTGATATGATACTCACTACCTATCTCCAGTGAGTTCCATAGGAGAAAAAGTATTTTATTTCCTCATAAGACTCAGTATTAACAGAGCAATACCCTAATAAAGGAACAATACTCAGTGCTTGCTGTTAAGCTAGCAAGAGAAAAGCTGATGTGCCCTACTGTATTGTCACAACTGAAATCTTCTTAAAGAATTGAATTTGATCATTAAGAGAAATTACCTTTTAGATAAGATCAGAGAAGTACCAAGTATTTAACTTGTGCTTTGAAGGCAAGCAGGAATTTGTCAGTTGATGTCTGTTCATATGGGAAGCTTTGTGCTGACAGTTTTGTTCTGTATGACAAATACAACTGCAGATAAATGACCTTGATTTCCAGAGTTTAACTCGAGTGCTTTTCAGCAACCTAAACTGCAATTAAAGAAAAATAAAACAAAGAAGTGAGGATCACAGCTCTCTGTCGAGTGATTGATCTGAATAATCACCACCACTGTTTCAGTTTCACTGATTCAGTAAGATTTCTGGAAGGGCAACACACATGCATGCACACGCACAAGAAGGTCGCTTATCTACTTGTCAAATTGTTTAAGCCACTGGTTATCAAGGGACCCAATCAAACATAATGAAGAAAGAAATCTCATTAGTTACAACAGACAAACAGATACACACACAGACGGATAACTAAAAGGGGAATGGTTTTTCTCTGAGATATCAGGGACATCTTTAAAAAAATTTAGTTAGTTAGTTATTCCACAAAGAAGGACATAGAGATTTACTGTGGTGTTCCCACGCTCAGATTTCCATTCTACATGAGCCGCACACAGAACTTCAAATCTGTTCTCCCAAATTCCAACAAGTGCTTTAACTTCCCTGTTTTGGGGCTATTGTCCTTGAATATATGTAAATAATTAGTCCCAACAAATGGGCAAGAGTCACGTCTCCAGGTCAAATGTATTCAGTTTAATGACTCAGCAATACACCACTTCTGAGTCTTGCCTTGTCAGCTTCCCTTAATTCTGTCCTGGAAGTACATGAAAGAACAATTTATTCTCCTGTTAGCTATGTTGTTGACCTTTGCTAAGTGAACTCACAAGATACTTAATATCAACCATGGTAATAATTTTTTCAGCTTTGATTTACCCTCTAGGTAGATCAGTGAAACACTCACATTGCTGAACATATTTTCGTGGGACAACTTCTGTTTATAATCAGCCTGGATAAACTTTGAACCAGGTTCTTGAAAAAGTTAACAAACAGTTGTTCCTTTGTGAGCCAGCCAGTCGGTTCACAAAGGGTATCCAAAGACGTTCCAAAGTTACTGTGGATTAGCCGTTCAAGTGGACTAATTAAATTACATTAAACCTCTGTGTGGTGATGCTTAATCAAAATTACAAGATTTCAGTTCAGTTCAGTTTAATGTATTTTGAAGTGAATTGCACCAAATCAATTATTCCATTTAAATTTTGAATGAACATGTTCATATGAGTAGTAGATGGGGTTAAGTAATCTACTTCAAACTCACACCTTTGGTTAACTTAATTAACTTTTTGACCATGCCCATGTAGCCTCAGTCAATTTAAGCATTTATACAGGCACAAGGAAATCTAGCCCCCATTCTTTTACCTTTTTTCAGGCCAATATTTTAGAATTACTAGAGAGAATGTAGTACTTTTTTTCTGAAAATACTTTCTCCCTCTGACTGCTTGATCAAATCAGATCAAAGAGTTATTGAACATATCTCACAAATTAAGAATTACAGTAATGATGTCTTAGGCACTTGATCTTAAAATAACTAAAGAAATATACTTCTTACTGAGATAAGTAGAATTCACCAAAGTTGATAGTCAAGGGAAAAATAAACCTTTCTTAAGTTTCTGTTCTCTTTGCAGAAAAATTAAGTGTAGAATCTCCTCTCTTAGTAATTCTCTCTTAGCCAAAACCAGTTTTGAGTCAGGGAAATTAAATCAATTTAATTTATTGCTAATTAGCAAACTTTTCATTGCCGATTCTTCTGTTGAAAAATAAAAACAAACAAATAAGCACTTAGGGAAAACATCTCAGCTTCCATCTGGACACATCTCCTCCCCCTCTTCCCACTCTCCAGTCGCCTCCGAGTGCAGGTGACACTCGGTCCCTCCTGGGACGTGATGGGTGGCACAGGAGATGGGGGTTAGCGCATTGTGGTTCCTCCTCAGCTGCTCCAGTGTGGGTTCCTCCACTGACCGCAGTGCCTTTGCGGTCATGCCTCTTCCTGGGTCTCCTCTTTGTCGCCACTCAGGTGTCTTTTTGGCTCCTGCCCTGCTCGGAGCAGTTAGCTTTGCTTTGACGTTTCTCCTGCTCTACCATCCCTCCTGCCCTGGCATGTTTCTTGCTTCTCTCGTGCCCCTGCCCTGCCGTTGTCTCTTGCATCTCCTCCGTTATCCAGCATCCCTCCTTTGGCGTTGTTTTGTTGGTGTTTACCATCATTACTTAAATGCCTTCACAGAGGCACCATAAACTCATCACATTGATTCAGTTTTGGCACACGGTGCGTCTATGTGTTCTGTTAAGCAGCTGTGTCTGGCACAGGGCAGCAGCTGGCCCCCTCCCGCACAGGCTCCCCCTTCCCCCCTTTACTACCAAACCCCTGACAGTTACGTCCAATACAGTAATGGGCTCCTAAATTTCTTGTTTGGCTAGACTCAGACAATAAACTTGTCAAGATTTTTCCTGTGAAAGACCTTTAGAGAGCCAAAAGGTGTACACTCTAAACAACAGATTTCCTGTTATTATTCTGCATCCTTGTATGCCTGAGGCTATTCTGCTTCTGTCAGTGACCAGTTTAATAACTCATTGACCATTTTTTATAGTCTTCATTCAGACAAAACTTTCTTGGCTGCTAGCATGCTGATGTTTCCAAAATGACTCAGAAATATCTCTTTATAAGCAAATAATAAAGGCCTCACCATGTTTGAGACATTTGCTTGCAAAAATGGTATCTGCTGGGAAAACCTGATCTGTTAAGAGTGAGATGTTCATCAATTTCCATACAGAAATCAACTGAGAATTTTTTTCAGTTTTGAGTTTCACTTAGACCGTGGCAGTCCTTCCCTAAACAAAACCAACAAACATTTCCTGAGAGGATGGGCATTGCCCAAATCAGATTTTCACCATGAGTTGATAGTTAACTAGTGAACTAAATCAAGAAGAAAAATAAAAAATAAAGCCAGATTGGTTATTACATCTGGTTCTTTGTCACACAAAGGTAAAAATTAATTGCTAGGCTGAAGAAAAGGCAAGGCTTCTTCTTATGGAGACAGTGATACCTTATGCTGTCTAATATTTTAATGAAGTTTTGGGCTAAATCTTCCTGTTGCTTCTCCCTGGCAAATTTTCCTTTTTGTTGTTGTTGTTGTTGTTGTTGTTGTTGTATTCCCAACAATCACTTCAAACTCTGAAGGCTCTTCAAAGCAGTCTACTTACTACAGCAGGGCAGTATGTACCTCAGGATTTTCAGTGGGAAATATATGCCTGCCCTGTCTACTCATCACTGAAGACCAAAATATTTTCTCATGGGTTAAGAAGTTGGAAACAATAGCTCTGCTAACAAAATCTGATCATGAATCTAGACCAAGTCATAGGTAAGAAACTTAAAAGGAGAGAAAAGATGCACTGGGAAGAATGAAACTCAGAGGGTTTCAGCATAGTTCAAAACCTTAGAAGTGGAAATCAGATCCAGAATTAGCTTTTGCATTTCATCCTTAAGTTAAATCACCTGAAATTAGCATTTTCATATTAAAAGGTGGAGGATTATAAAATTAAATTTTGACCCACCAGTCACAGAATATCTGAGTGGAATGCCAGGGCAACATGCCTCAATCTTTGCATGTCAGTTCCTGACAAACCTTCTAAAATAAGACAGGTCAGTAACTTACTGTGGCTATTGGTTGATAAAAAACGTGCAGGACCTCCCACTACTTTTTTCAAGTGAAACAACCCTAGAATCTCCAAATATCCTTTCTACACTTACATAATCTATATATAAACACCTTTTTCATGTTTTCTATAATAGTTCACATAGCTGTGTAATCATGAACATTTTATTTCAAATTAAGTAACATGTATTCTTAATTTAAGTATGTTTTTTTACTTTACTGCATGCAAATGCATCCAATATAATAAGAGCTAGACTAACTGCACAATGTATTTAGGTTTTTCACAGCTTTTAAAGACCTTTACAAAACCAGTTTTAAAAAGTTTTCCTGCCCTTCTCAGTGAGTGACTCTATTGGTTTGTAGGGCAGCAGCCAAAGATGGTTTTGTAACGAAAGCTTCCAACGTGTGAAGGAAACTTTAAGTACCATTATGCAGATCATCATTTAGCAGCCACTCATACCTGAACAGATGGTGAAATCAATTCAAATGAATATGTAAACATATTTTCAAAGATCACAGCACCCTAAAGGAGAGTGCTAGAGTTTATTTATCTTGAACCATTTTTGATGTCTTAAAATAAGACAGAGATAAGACTACTGAGACAAAGATTTTTCACTGATAATTGCCATTTTAGATGTCTAAATGCAAAGTTTAGATCCTTAAAATATCTTCATAGCTGCAGAGGTTCCAGAATTTCTAAAGTGCTGAATTTTAATGCCAAAAAAGACCCTTAAAAGCCAGCATTTCTGAAATGGGGCATATTTCTATCTGACTAAATTTGACCACTGTTTGATGTGTAGTTTACACTGAGGGTCCAGTGACACTCACAGCTTGGTGATTTAGATGTGTTTTCTGGTTCAGAAGGCATGACAAGCACTACCTCTTTACTTCTCTAGCCAAAATTTGAGAGGATGCATGCTTTTCTTATAAACTGCAATCCACCTATAATCCACCTGGAGAGCTCACCTGGAACATATGAGACCCAAGACTTGTCTTGTCCTCTCCTGCACTTCCCTCCTCTTCCTTACCTTTCCTCCTTGGCACTATTTTCTATGCCCTTCTGTTTTCTAAATTCTGGTTTTAAAATCAGTTGTGGGCCACTTATGACCAACTGAAATCATAAAACTGCATTTTTCTTATGATGATAGACTTTAAGTGTTGCACTCCATCATTTTGGAGCCAAGCAAGTCCTTGGCCCTCTTAAGAACACTTATGGTAGTTGTATGCAACTACCATAGAATCAGTTTGTCATAGGATTCACTAAAAATCACATTTATTATTGCCAAGTACAGTCAGACTGGAGTTTGATTTAAAGCAGTAGGTAATTCCATTAAACATTGAACTACCTCTCTGTGCGGTGTTAGCAGATGACACAAACCTAAGTCCTGTTTCAGGCTTGCACCTACCCTACCTCACTACGGTGAAACCACACCTATTATATCACATTAAGGGCTTTGAAGGTTCAAACTGATGATCATAGAGAGAGGTGAAAAGCTTATCACTTTGATGAAACCTAGTATACATGTAACGACAGGTTGCATTTAGGATATTGATTCTTACAGAATGATTGACAAAGTAAATAATTTTTCAAAATCCTCTTCCTATTTTCATTGAGTCTGACTTGCCATTAACTATTTTAAGGAATGTGATGCTTGCTTATATTTAATTAACTCTTTACATAATGAAAAAGATGTGAATCTTAGTATTTTCAGTGAGATCTCTTCTTATTCTTGAATAGTAAAGCAAGGACATTTGTTACAGATTGCTCTTGCTGAATTAAACTTTTTTTTTTTTTTTTTTTACTAGTATACCAAGATGTTTGACTTAGAAGTGATGCCATTTATGGTGTGAATAGCAGCTCTGTGCTGGTTTTGTCTCGGATAGATTTAATTTTCTTCCTAGTAGCTGGTACGGGGCTGTGTTTTGGATTTGTGCTGAGAACAGTGCTGATAACACAGGGATGTGTTCGCTGTTGCTGAGCAGTGCTCATCCAGAGCCAAGGGCTGTTCTGCTTCTCAGCCCACCCCACCAGCGAGGAGGCTGGGGGGGCACAAGGAGCTGGGAGGGGACACAGCCGGGACAGCTGACCCCCACTGACCCAAGGGATATCCCAGACCGTATGACGTCACGCTCAGCGTCTAAAGCTGGGGGAAGAAGAAGGAAGGGGGGACGTTCAGAGTGGTGGTGTTTGTCTTCCCAAGTGCCCGTTAGGCGTGCTGGAGCCCTGCTTTCCTGGAGGTGGCTGAACACCTGCCTGCCCACGGGAAGTGGGGAGGCAATTTCTTGTTTGCTTTGCTTGAGTGCATGGCTTTTGCTTTCCCTATTAAACTGTCGTTATCTGAGCCCACAAGTTTTCTCATGTTTACTCTTCCGATTCTCTCCCCCATCTCACCATGGGGGGAGTGAGCGAGCGGCTGTGTGGGGCTGAGCTGCCGTCTGGGGTTAAAACAGGACAAGCTCTTACATTCTTTAAAGCCTCAAGGCCACTATATATTTTGCCAAACAAATAAGGAGTCCATTCTCCTTTCCTCTTTTCACTGCCTAATCCCCAGGTCCTACCAGAGTGCCCCTGAGAAGAAAGCAAGTACCAGCTTTTATATGGATTTCGCAAAAGGCACGTTAAATCATGCACAGTCCTTGCACTAACAGGCTGAACAGACAATTTAGCCATGGTGAAAATCTTTTGAAGTATAACTGACTAACATATCTTTTCATCTTCTCCATAATTCAGTCACATCTGAAACATGTCTAGTTAACAGGAACAAAGACCCATCATGTCATATTCTTTTCAACTCTCACTAAACCAAGAGTTCCTGTGTCAATTCAGAGCATCTTTTTTCTATTCCTTGTGCTTTTCTTCCTTACTACCCTAGAGCTGCAAGTACAGCGATTCAGAAGAAGTTGGCCATAGAGTTTGCATATGGAGAGACAATGCTAGCCAAGGAAAATCACCCGCAGTTAAATAATTGTTCCTCTTGGCAGTGGTCCGTATCTAAAAGCAGTTTTCCTGTGCAAAAGCAAACCAGACTTTCTGATGTCAATGATAAAGTGTGTATTTATGAACACACACACACGTTTATATAAATGGACAGTAAGCAGAAATCTTAGATTGAAGGAATAATTATGAGTTTATCACCAACTATAAAAGAACATGACTTGTATGTTAACAAGTTAAACAATTTACCTTTAAAATATATTGTACAATAGTTGATTGGAAAGAAAGGTGAACACTGAAATCATGTTTCTCCTACTGTTCCTGTATAATCAAGATTTTAACCAGGCCATGCAGTTTTATCATTTCATTTGTCACGGTGTATGTCTTCTGCAGTCCTCACTGTAGACAGAAGAGCTTCCAGGGATCTGCTGTGTAATGTAACAGTAATTGTTTGAGGTTAAGAAATCCCTTGATCAAATGATCAAGATGATAAGAAAGATTGCAAAGGCTGAAGAGTTTTAGGATTCTAGAAAAGTAGTAAGTAGTAATAGCAACTTGAGGGAATAAATCAAGAAGAACCCATTAATTGTTCATATCTTAGCAATCTTAAAAAAGAAAAAAGTTATATTTTAAGGTATACTTTTCCACTCACTTTTTATTTATTTTTTTTTCTTTTTCTAAAGCTTTCAGGTTTCTTTTGTATCTGATTGAAAAAAGGCAAATCTCATATCCCATATATGTGTTGTAGCTCTCTCAAAGCACTACTGTAGCTCATCTAAGAGCAGAAAAATATGAAAGAGGAAAAAGTATGTATTAAAGAAGGAGCACTTTACTGCCTGAAACTGTGGAGAACTTATACTGCATATCATGTGATTATACTACCAAAGAATCTTTCTTTGGCATGTGCAACAATCTGGCAAGATAATTGTCAAAATATTATTGGCAAAAAAATAAATATAAGCAAATAATTTTGGGAAATACAAAGCACAGATATTTAAATTTTAGTTTGATTTGCCTGTAATAATCAAGGCACAGAAATGCCACTGTAAGTTTACACTTGTTGCCAAAGGCCTGAAGAGAAATAAGGTCAACAACAGCTGAAACAGTGTCTGCCAGTATGTCTCTGTTAGATTTATATTTGATTGGTTTGATAAATCCCTTTTCCTGAAATCAGATCACGGCAAGATGTGGTAAGATCTTTGCACCAAAATAAGCCTAATAATCTAAAACCCAAAAGATGCAGAATCCTTGAGACAGACTCCTCATTTACGCTCAGTATGAACTGAGCCACTATATTAGGGATGGAAAGAGGAAGACATTTAGATAACAAAACTACTATACAGTAGTTCATGAACAGCAGAAGTTAAAGGAGTTCCGGTGTATTTCACCTCACCTTGTACAATATAACAAAATGATTTTTACAACTACTGCAACACAGCTGGAAATAGGGTGCTGAATTTTTACTGACTGAAAATCTGCTGAAAACCAATGATTGAAAATGTCATGAAACTAAGCAACAAATGCAATGTATATTTGGGTAATTGAACTTTGAATGTGCATGACAGATGATTTCTCTAGATATTAGAAACCTGTGTTATATAGCACCAAGACAAGTTTTCTCATTCTTCTTTCCAGTCAAGAAGTTTCTGTCTGCCTACAATTTAAGGAACTGACTTATCCGATTTGTCTATTTAAGCATGCTCTCTGGAAAACCTTAACATATGGTTTATTCTTTCTATAATGTTTGATGGCTTGTGACTCATTTTTCAGGTGGCCAATCTACAGGCATTTGTTAATAGGAAGATTTGTAATTTTGAAGAAAAGTTTGGGATGCTTACAATACATAAGCTGTAAAAATTAGGATAATGAGGTGAAGAGAAGACTTTTTTATTAGTGGATTTTTGTATATTTTTTGTTCACATAAGCGCTTCATTCATTCGGATCTTTTTACTTGTGCTGTTAAGACCTGTTGGTAAGTTCAGAAACCTGCTTTAGTTGTCACTGAAAAATTACTGGGCATTGTCTTGGCCATAATCCCCATTCATCCTTCCTGACTGTCACTGGACAGAGAAAGTAAGATGGCTCAATAATTTATATTAGTGCCTTAAAGCAAGTACCTGCACAACTTTGTACCCTTCTGAAACCAGCAAAAATGGCATAAAGTTTTAAACAATTTCTATGGATGTGTTTCTTTAATAGGATAAACATTTTCATTTGCCTTGATTTAATGTTGATTTTTCCCTTAAGACTGCAATTATCCAGCTGGCAAACACAAAATGGTCTCCTTAGTTATTCCTCAGCTTAAATTTATAGAGATTCATCCAAACTGAGTCTAGCAACTGAAACATGAAGCTGCTTTGGAAGATCAGGGAGAAGATAGCTCTTAATACTTCCACCTCTCTTTTCTCAGTGTGTTTCAAAATAGAATGGCATGCATGGGTAATAATTCCCATATGAGTGAAATGCAAGTTATGGTGCATGGAGTAATGCAAGCTGGGTATGTTGGTATTGCCTGGTAGCTTGAGCTCCTGAAGAGAACTTTTGAGGTCAAATTTGCTGTGCCATCATCTGCACATGCAGGGTCCTTTCCTAGTCATAAGCACATATGTTCATAAATGTTTCAGAAAGTATTTTGAGAACATGAATAGAAGAAGATTATGTAGCTTTTTCCTGGATCCTAACAAATCTCATTTATGTACTTTTACAATTCAGTGTCCTGACTGACTAAAGTTGGAATGAATGGAAGTATAACCCCTACTGACAGTAAATATGATCAGACTTGTTTCTCTCTAGACTATTAAACCATACGACAGAGAACTTTTGCTTTATTGCATTTGAAAGAAAAAAGTTCTCGCCAGGAAACATATATTGGCTGTAACTTTTAGCGTTCTTCTGAAAGTGTTTGGATAAAAATAGATCAGAGTGGAGACTCTGAGACAAAAATGTGCTCAGAAAGAAGTAACTGTGACCTCATGTTTTGTCAGAACATTTTTTGTTGTACTGCATTGCTTCCCTATGTTGGTGAAAATATTATCTCAGGCTGATTGCTTAAGGTCCCGACCTGCAGATACAAGATATTTTGAGTGAGATTTTTCAGTGTAGACCAAAAACTGTTTTGAATATTATCATCCAAGTGAATACCCTAACCTTTACACTTAAAAGGTACACACTTAAAGCACTCAGAGGCTTCTATTTTATTTTGAATGAAAAAATGAAAATAAATCATAAGAAGAACGCTATTATTATCTTCTGCTGTGTTCTATTCACAGATCTTGCAGCTTAAGGCAACGATCTATATCAGCTTTACAGAGGATTACAGCAGTCACTTGGTAGTTCATAAGACACTGGAAATTCAAGTGGTAGCTTATTTTCAACTTGTAACAAAAAAAGGCCCAAGGACCTGCTATTAATATCACTTTATCATTTATGTCACCATTATTATGCTTCCCTTAACAATATTCTAAGTGGTATTTACCCACAAACTGGTACTTGAACAGCTTGTATAATATGCGCCTCCTTCAAAAATAAATCACTATGAAAACTTTCATATGCCCAGACATGTGACTATACCATTAGCAATGTCTGTTTTCCTGCATGACCTTTTTCAATATATTCAGAACCGCCTTATTATTCTTGACACCACCAGCATTTGACACCATGTGAAAGGCTTCAAAATGAGCGTCTGCAGGTGTAATTGCTAAATGAAATCTTGTCTGACTTTTCATTACCTCCTGGAAGAGCTACATTCTCTTTTTGCAATGGTTATCCTGTAGAAATAGTAGAATATACTGCTCAAGGGTATTCTGAAGACAGAAAGGTATTTTCTGCACAGAGTGTTTTTACATTATGGAATACCCCGATGATTTTGAAACTCTAACGTTATGTTAATATATCTGACAATGTAAGACACTCTTGTGACCACATGAACATTAGTCGCAAACCTAGATATGCCTTATTATCTCATTTTTCAAGCTACTAAAGAATGCAGAGATAAATCGCCACACACTGCTTGCCCCAAGGACAGTGAACTGTAGGTGTCAGAGCAGAGAAGACTAATTAGTCACCTTTCACTACCTCAAGGTCAGAGGAACAGGTTTTTTGTAGTTTGCATAAAGTGATCATCTACGGTCCCTTATGGTCAGAATGTCTCTCTCTGTTTCCCCCCCCCGTACTATCAGTATGGGCAGCCATGAAAAAAAGACTGCGATACTGAAGTCCTATTTTTACAAAGAGCTTTGGTCATCATAAAGTCTTTGTATAATAATTTATTTTTGTCATGGAGTCTATTGATCATGCAGTCATTTTGGCTGTATTTTGGTAAGTGGGTAGTCTGCTACTGAAGTCTGTTTATCTTCACATGCATTGTCATGTGTTTTGGAGCTTTTTGATGCATGTCAGGATTCTGCAACTTTGAAGGCTAAAGACATCTTGTACTTCTATATGTTTAATGTGCATGTGTGGTAAATGATTGTCCATCCTCATTCGAGCTTTCATCTTATGATGTCTTTGAAATAGCTTAATGCTACATTAATGCTGAAAATAAGTTCTTCATCATTTCTAATGCACTGTGATGTCTGTTCATTCACAGACGTTTAAAGTTTAACCCAGTGTAAGCTTTTTCCCAAAATTATTTTCTTTAAAGCATCCTGTAACAGTCACATTTTGCACCATTCAGCATTTATCTAGCCACAACTATTGCTCAAGTAAAAATTTCACAAATTAATAATTAAAAAAAATCTCACTGTACTCCTGTAATTGATGACACACAACTACAATGCAGAAGCACATATTCTTTTTTTAAATGGCTTCATTTTACCTGTGAAAGTACAACTCTTCAAGCTTGGCCATGCAATTCAAATCAGATGGTCCATAACCATATTATACTTTAAGAAGGGTAGATGGGATGCATATGGCAGATTTTCAAGAGAGAAGGGGCTTCCTCTTATGCTGTAGGAGAATGAAAGCAAAGTTGTGACAGACACTTCAGAAAGGGTTCTGCTTATTCTGGAATATGGCCAAACCTTATTAATGCAGTTCTCAAAAATGTCAGATTCACCATGGAGCAAACACTCCCTTTCGTCTATGACATCTATAAGGTGCATAACAAAATAAACCTACTAGCTGGTGTCTTCATCATGCTTTTATTTTTGTTTCTATTCTGTTCTCTCTTCATTTAGTCAGTCATACAAATAGAACATTTTCCCCCATCCAAACTGCAGTGTCCAAACCTAAAGTAGTTTAAAAAAAGTCTATAATTAAGCACAGGGGAAAATATGAATATCATATGAATATGAATATCACTATGGTTCCATGTTAAATCAAGAAGAGAAAGGAAATTCAGGCTGTGACTGAGGATGACAGACTGGCTTTGAAACCAAGAAGAATTAAATACCTTTTTTTCTAATGTACAGTTAAAAGTATTGCATTGTATATTGTGGTTATAGCAGGATTTGGGGAATATCATTCATTCAGTGCATTCAAAACACATGTAAATGCAGAATACATCATGGACTAAGTAACAGCAAAACTTCTGAATGAATTGCATTTCTTTTCTTTTGCACCTTGAATCATACAATGCAAGTGAATTTCATTAGTTCTCTTTCAAATATGGCCTTTTAATGCAGCTTTACGAAAAGAGACAAAAATTAAACAAGTTCTATGTTACTCAGGATTGTGAAACAGAGAAAGGAATTGGCTCAAAAGGCAGCTTTTATTATAGCCAAACTTCTAACTTTTCTGTAAAGTTCTGTAAAATGAGTGTTGATCTGTTGGTTTTAAGGGATTTTGTTTGGTTGGATAAGGTTTCTCTGCACTCTTCACAGCAGTGTATCAGAACTGAGTTGTAGAATTAACAGTTCAATCCCTATATTGATTAAATTTAAGCTGAGATTTTGACTCTGGGAATGTAAATGAATCAGATCAAATAATTGAGTATATATTTCAAGTACTAAAGCTCTGTAACCGGCTACAGGTTTTTACCCAAATTGCAGAATAAGCACGGGCTGTGAGACATTACTGGTACACTGATCATGAGTCTGGAAGCCAGGATTTCCAGCCTCTGTAGCTGCTCAATGTTAAATCAGGGACTCCAGAAATCCCAGGAAGGATGTTTGGCCAAGAGAGGAACTTCCTGCTCACCCTTGGAGTGGGAAGAACCTGAAAACTCCTGACTCTTAATCTCATTCAAGGACACTTAGGAGGACTAAGAGCCCTTGGGACTTCCAAGCACCTCAGGGAGCCTCCAATATTGCAAGAGCTCTGTGGTCACCAAGGCAGAGGAAGATTTCTTGGCAGGACTCCCTTGGAGCTTGAGAATCAGAATACCTCCAAGTCCTTGTGACCTCATCGAGAATACACAGGGAAAAAAAGAATAATCTTTCAGGTCTTTTGCAGTGGTTGGTTTCACTAGGTGCCTGATGGGGAAACAGCTAGCTTTGAAAGAACCAGCATCACCCAATGGAAGTCTGTACCAGCACATATTAGTACCTGACCAGCAATTTATGTGACATGATCTACTCCAGGTAAAAATTTCCTTCTTTTTAGATTTATCTTGCAGATGGCTGTTGTGGTTTAACCCCAGCCAGCAACTAAGCACCACGCTGCCGCTCACTCACTCCCACCCCCCACAGCGGGATGGGGGATAAAATCGGGAAAAGAAGCAAAACCTGTGGGTTGAGATAAGAACGGTTTAATAGAACGGAAAAGAAGAAACTAATAATGATAATGACAACACTAATAAAATGACAACAGCAATAATAAAAGGATTAGAATGTACAAATGATGCGCAGGGCAATTGCTCACCACCCGCCGACCGACACCCGACACAATGGCGATTCCCCGCCCCCACTTCCCAGTTCCTATACTAGATGTGACGTCCCATGGTATGGAATACCCTGTTGGCCAGTTTGGGTCAGGTGCCCTGGCTGTGTCCTGTGCCAACTTCTTGTGCCCCTCCAGCTTTCTCGCTGGCTGGGCACGAGAAGCTGAAAAATCCTTGACTTAGTCTAAACACTGCTTAGCAACAACTGAAAACATCAGTGTGTTATCAACATTATTCCTATCCTAAATCCAAAACTCAGCACTATACCAGCTACTAGTGTCATGTCCCAATTTCCAAGGGCGATGACTCAGATTTGCTGATTTCCAGGTCAGGATTAAGGTGAAATGACACCAGGGATCCTTTAACTCACAAAACTCAACTTTTATTTGCTCACAACAAGAACTGGCATGCTCACCACCGAATTTGGTATGCTCAGAACAAAAATTGGCATGAAACTATGTCAGTAAACGGTGTAACATGTGCTAACCATGCATCACCAAACATATACTACAGGCCTGGCTTATCTGGGAATCAGTTGAGGGCAGACAATAAGGCGAGCCCTCCCGTTGAGTCCCGAGGTTGAGAGCAGACCCCGTTGCTTTCTAGACTCCTTCTCAGAGAGGAGCCTGGGGCAGCTGGACCCACTCCCCATCCCAGCCTTGGTCAGTGGTTTATGTCTAAAGGGATGAGGTGTATGGACTATGGAAAAGGAAAAAGAAAGAGAGAAACAAGACAGAGAGAGAAAAGGGAAGAGAGAAAGATTTCACTGGTCCTGGGTCCAGCATTGGTTTAGTCGGCCGAGGATCCAGTTCTGGTGGGCTTGTGCCCATGGGGCTTCAGTTTGTGTCCTTTTATCATCCTTGCCCCTCCTTTGGGCCAGCATTAGACTAATTGGGTGTCTTGAGCGGTTTGTGAGCCTCTGGGCTTGGGGGTCGTTTGGGGAGCCACTTCCCCTTCCCGGCAGGGTGAGCTGTCCCCCTCAGCGCATCAGAACAGCGCTATGGGAGCCGGGAGCTGTGCGCCCTCCGGCACGGCCTCCCCCTCCTGCTGCTGGTTGATGGGTGCCGATGGGCACCTATGGGTGCTGATCGATGGGCTGCTTTTCACCTGGCGTTCCTTGCTGGGCAGAGTTCCTTGTTATGTGGAGTTAGTCGTTAAGCAGAACTTGCCCCACCACAATGTTTGAGATATTAACTGCTTCAGTCCTTCACAACTAGGAAGAAAATTAACTTTATTCCAGCTGAAACCAGGACAACTTCACGTTCAGCTTTGACTCTTCTGCATGATTTTATATTCTCAGCAAGCTATATCAAGTCATTGCTTATAAAATTTTCAGATTTATTTCTGAACATATTTAACAACAGATACCCAAAAACGTTCCCCTGAGAAGTGCCTATAATTGTGAAAACTGACCATTTAGTGTTTTGCTTCTTACCATGAGAAAATCTTATCTGATATCTCTGACATCTTAGTTTATTTAGGAACTTTTGTGTAGAATATACTGAAAAGCCAAGAATAGTCTATTAACCAAATGGCCTTTTGTTTTCTCACAAGTTTATTGCTGTCTTGGAGAACTCTGGTGGATGTATCAGACATGGCTTTCTTGTACAAAAGCTGTGTTGATTCTTTGTAGCATGCAGTATTTATCCTCAGGACACCTTTTCCTCTTGTTTCTACCATTTTGCCTACTGTGGAGCTCAGGCTGATTTATAGTTATCCAGATCATTATCTAGCTTTCTTTCACAAGCTGGCATTGCCACTGTCACCTTTTACTCCTCTAGCACCAATTCCAGTTTAAGGAGTACTTTAAACCCACCCATAAAGAGTAGTTCCAGAGAAGGAACTTCTCACCTCCTCTGTGATGAAAACCAATACGTAGAATTTATCTGCTTCTTTTTCTGATAAAAATTTAGTTTTCTTGCATATTCTTTATATGTTATCTGTATCTGCCTTATATATATATATATATGCCTTATATATCTGCCCTGTCAGGTTTTCATTAAACTATGAAGCAATGTGCTGGTTTTGGCTGGGATAGAGTTCATTTTCTTCCTAGTAGCTGGTATGGGGCTGTGTTTTGGATTTGTGCTGAGAACAGTGCTGATAACACAGGGATGTGTTCGCTGTTGCTGAGCAGGGCTTACCCAGAGCCAAGGGCTGTTCTGCTTCTCAGCCCACCCCACCAGCGAGGAGGCTGGGGGGGCACAAGGAGCTGGGAGGGGACACAGCCGGGACAGCTGACCCCCACTGACCCAAGGGATATCCCAGACCATATGACGTCACGCTCAGCGTCTAAAGCTGGGGGAAGAAGAAGGAAGGGGGGACGTTGGGAGCGATGGCGGTTGTCTCCCCATGTCCCCGTTAGGCGTGCTGGAGCCCTGCTGTCCTGGAGATGGCTGAACACCTGCCTGCCCACAGGAAGTGGGGAAGGAATTCTTCGTTTTGCTTTGCTTGTGCGTGTGGCTTTTGCTTTCCCTATTAAACTGTCGTTATCTGAGTCCACGAGTTTTCTCATGTTTACTCTTCCGATTCTCTCCCCCATCCCACCACGGGGGGAGTGAGCGAGCCGCTGTGTGGGGCTGAGCTGCCAGCTGGGGTTAAACCACGATACAATGGAAACTAAATGGACACAATGGAAACTAAATGAAAACACTCCTTTTTCCACTACATCATGTATTTCTGATTCTGAAAGTGGTATGAAATCCAATGCTAATCCTATTAAAATTTTCATCTTATAACTCAGAATGTGCATGTGGCTTGTGGTGGACTTTTTTGGCAAATACAGCATTTCATTATATGAAACCAGTGGTATGTTTATTTGGTTCAGATCTACTATGGAAATTAAAGCTGATCAATAATAGGATTTTTTAAATTGAAATAATTTAATCTGAAGGGGTGAAGACAATGATGAATTTGGGTCCATTTATTGAAGTGCATTTCAAAGAAAAGTTAAGGACAGTATAAATTTTATAACACAGGATCAACAGACTATAACTCTCAGAGCATTCTTGAATTAATTTTTGAATGATCTCAGAAATGTTATCACCTGTAATTACTCCCTTTCTGTATGGCAGGTGAGTTTCTGGATATTTTGAAAGTGAACTGGTATGATTTATGAGGATTATTGCTTTATTATTTTCACAAATGCCATCATCTGACTGTTCATGAGATTTATTAGAAAATTTAGGGATTATCTGGGAATTAGTTAGATTCCAGAGAGCATGTTCTGATCACAGGCCCTTGTGCTAGACTGTAGCTTAATATTATATACTGTGGATAAAGCATAAAGACCTTTGTGCTTACCTTGTAATTTATCTTTTTTCTTGCTTATTACAGCTTTATGAAGAAGTGGGCTGTAAGAACCAAACTCCAGTTAGAAGCAGCAGCCAAAATGGGCAAGGTGAGCAATAGTGAAGGGCACCATCTCATGTGCTGCTCTAGGCAGCCAGGAGGGAAATGAGGAAGGAATACTCGGCACTCCAAATGCTTCAGGTATGCGGTGTCATATTGTATCATACACCACAAGCAGCATAAATGGTGTAACTGAACTAAAAATGCAATGCTTTCCATAAACCACTGAGAAATCACTTAAAGTATCCCATATATAACTTGCCAGGGCAGTAGTTTGGCAAAGAGTTCCTCTGAAGGTAGTTTAGAGGGAGGAACTATGATTGTTAAGCCCACAGTTTATCTTTTGGGATATCTCTTTTTTGCACTCTTCTTTTGTGATCTTTGTTTGAGCGAAAGACTAGTGCAAAATTGAGTTCCCTTATTGGAGGAATAAGCTTCAGCTGAGCAGCATCACTGCACCCAGAGCAGCATAAGCCCAGACTCGTGATGCTTAAACACACTCGGCTGGCCCGTGGCATTTTGTCAGTATATGGGTGGATTTGCATCCAGAAAGATTCAGGTTGGATATTAGCATAACTGTAATAACAGGGTTATTGAAGCATGGAAAGAAATTGCCCATCAAGCCTTTGTTACCCCCTTCACTAGAGAATTTAAGGACTGGCTACACAAACGTGTATGAGGAATGACAAAGATATAGTTCATCTTGCCTTGTGCCAGAGAACTCCGTGACCTCTTAAAGTCCCTCTCAGCTTTATTTTCCTATGATTCTATGAAGATTTGAAAGTAAATACAATAAAAGCTTCGAGATGCTCACAGACTGCAGTAAAGGAGCCATATAATGTTTTGAGTAGATGACACCAATGCTGTCTTCCTGGGACTTTTGCCAGGTAAGTGATTTTGAACTACAGCTTTTCTGAGCACTTATACTACTGAATCCCTCAATTTATTTCCAGTGAAGCCTTTATTCTTAAATCCATGTAAGTAAATTAGGCAACTGAACAGAAGGGAACACATTCTGATTGTCAGGAATTGATTAGTATGCTATAAATGCTAATACATGCAAATAACTCTATAAAGAAGATTCCTCTTATTTAGTCCACTTCCTTTTTGACCTTTGGAGACCTCTTTCAATTCTGATAGCTGAGCAGGTCATCTGATTAGTAATGTGTACATGCAGATCTCAGAGGGCTGCATGAGTCTTTTCTAGCTTTCAAGCCTTTTAATATTGTCAATGGAAAAAGACAAGTTTTCTGTGGTCAAAGGCTCATTATTGTATAAACTTTAAAGATGAAATCCAATCAATAGTGTTAATTACTGCAATGTAATTCAGTTGTAGCAATATGTATAAAATTGAAAATTACCGTAAAAAGTACTGAAAACATATATGTAATATACATTCAGAAGTTAGGTATGCTATATGTGAGATTATTTGATATCCTAATAAAATCCCTTGTTTGTATAACAATAGTGTAGACCCTAATTAACTTATCACAATCTATTTTTTTTCCAAAAATTTTTTTTTTTCCACAAGAGCGAAGCAATAGCACCATCTAGAAGAAGTATACTTTCAGTTATGTGTTAGTCCTTTTCATATCTTTTTCCTCTTTCCTTCCTACTGGATGGAAGATAGCCCTAACGTGCTTCTCAGTCTCCTAATTTGGTCAAATTTGGGTAGACTTTTATTATTTTTATTATTTGACTTAAATTAATATCCTTCTATTTAAAATAAGGTCTTTATAAAAAATTTCAGTGAAATGATTGTCATAAAGATAAAGAATTAACTAGCAGAATTTTCTTCCTTTACATCAGACTGAGAAATGGCTGAACGATTCTTGACATTTTTCCAAAGTATGAAGATAGAATCAGATACTTGGCAGAAAAAGCCTACACAAATTGATAAAGCTTAGAAAAGTATAAGAAACTGAGAATGGACCTTAAAATTGAAAATGCTGAAAAACTTGAGATAAGCCTTGATACACCATCCAGGATTTGTGTTCATATCAGTAACACTGGGCCAATATTCACATCACATGACAATAGTGTAGCTTGCAAAAAATTCTGTCTCATGTAATACCATGATAATCCTGATAAAATTTTCTCCCATAAAAAAAGATGATGACAAAATTTTATCTGTAGGCAAAGAGCAGTTACTCAAGCGTGCAGTACATCAAAAGCAAGTTTCAGTGATCCTGGATCAGTGAATGGCCAACTCATTGAATGGTTAAACTCATTCTCTGAGCAGAGTATGAATGATTGAACATCCCTCTCTGGGTATCTCTGCTGGTAATGTAAATTCAGGAGCCAAATTCAATAATGCTCTTGGTATGGATATTTATGCTTTACATTTGGAGTTTCTGCAGTTGATCTTACCTGATACCTGAGATGGAGAAGCCTCATGGACTGTCCAACATAATTTTTGTGTTGCACCAATTAGCGTGACTAACATCATTGGAGTATTTGATATCTCATTGTCTTGAGTATGCAGTGGAATGCTTTGCATTGTTTTTTCTAGCTTGCAAACATATTACCTTATATTTTGGAAGGGCTATGACTTTTTCCGTGCAGCAGTTTGATGGAACAGGATTGTTTGTTTTTTTTTTAATTGAAACATAATGACTTGTTGAAGTGAAACTTATTCTGGCAGTGAGCTAGTTTCAAGAAAACAACTTTTGGGAAAAGTTTCTTATGTCCAGCATTGGATTTTCCAGGGGAAGTAAATAAGTAAAACAAAAGGCCATGGTCAACATCTTGATAGTTACCTAGGATGCAGCACCCCTAGATTAAATCTGTAGTCTCAATCAGGAAAAAAAAACACTTGAACTAATATTTCTCAGATTCCAGGTGCAGGTTTCCTGTCCAGTTCTTTAAAAGTGTATTAGAGAAGACAAGGTCAAAGAGATTAACCTTGTATCTGGGAAGAAAGGGGAGTATTTTTCTGTCCTTTGCTTCATAGTGATGATAAAACCTTGCATCAGTTTCTTAAACTTATCTGATGCTCTTACAGGCTAGACCTATAATCTACAACAAATTTTGATTTTTTTTTTTACTGGAAGAGTAAGCCTGTTGTCTGTGTCTTCCTCCCCAAAATTTGAATTGATCTTTTAGTTTCCATGGGCCCTGGCCATAAAGTAGCAATTGAATTAGAAATTATAGGGAAAGTCAAGTATCATTGGAGAGAGAAGGACAAACCTAGTCTGTTGTTCTTGACAAAAATATGTGCCTTTTAAATCTTCTTGCACAAGCTGGAATTTTCTCCACATGGGAAGTTTTGTGGTGATGCTTATTGCACTACTGCAGTTCAACGACGAGGTGAGGTAAGAATGACAGGCATGAATAATCAGGCAGATCTATGTTGTGCAAAGCAGCTTCACACATAGATACCTGAGCTAGCCCCAAGCAGTGCTGATGCAATCACGTGGCACATACAGCATCCTGTTCTAGAAAATAAACCATGTTTCCTATGGGTGCCTTGTAGCTCAAGCTTCTTCAGGCCATTGTGATTATCCTGTCGAAGATTCCTGTTTGGCGGCGAGTGGGATCGGTGCTAGATTGGGAGCAGCCATGCTGTGCTCCATGGCACACCGCAGACATGACACCGCTACTCCACAGCTTCAGATAAGAAGCTGGACCTTACTTCTTCTGAGGACCTATAGGTAGCAATTGTCATAACTGCACAACTGAGGTGTGGCATCTTATGCAATACGAATATGGTGAAAAGACCTATTACGTACCCGTTGATTTTCCTACTCAGCACAAGTTGGAAGAGAATAAGTAAGAAAAATGGCACAGCATAACCAAGAAATGTGGTATATGATGTCTCTAACTTTTGATTTTTTCTTTTGAGTCAGTTTATAAATAGCAGGAACAGGACATAGGCCTTTAATGTATTTCAACTTACATTTAAAATGTGTTAAATGTAACTGATTTAGACTTTTTTTATTTCACGTTCTAAGTACAAAGAAGCAGGACATTAGTATTTAGTGTTCTTTTAATTAAAATAGCAGTTTACTCTAAGCCTTGGAATTAATTACTTTTCGAACTGCTTCTCTGCTTTACTAATAATGTTTGGCAGTTTTAAAATAGAATAGCTAAACTTGAGGCTATTCATTTTAGAAAGCTGATACAGAATACACTGAGCAAGCCGAACTGTAATTTAAAAAACTGTCATGTGTAAGTGCATACTATTCGTTTAAACATGAAGACCTCTGTGAAAATTTGCATATGCACACTGTGAATGAAAGGCCATTCAAAAGATGGAAATCAAAGCTAATTTTAACATTATTGACCTAATGATACTAAATTTTGTCCTAGCTATGACTTTAACGACAGCTGATTATTTTTCCACAAGTCCAGCCCTTGAAAAGAAATAGTTTGCATCTTACAGGAAATGTGCACTAAAAATGCTGGGGTTTAACATATTTTTCTTAACTATGAAGAAGTGTTATAGGACTTAAATGACAGGACATGCATTTTAAACCAGAAATTGAGAAAAGTTTTCACCTCATAACAACTTACTGATGTAAATAATAGTCAATGAAGGACTCTGCATTTATAGTTATCTTCTTGGAGAAATTACAACTTTAATACTTACTAACACTTTGTCCCAAACCGTAATACAATCATTTTGCCTCATTTAGAATATTGTGATGCCATGTTCCTAAAAGTAAAATGCCCATGTATGCAGAATAAGAAAAACACCCCAGATAACATCAGGCATTAATAAAGTAGGCTCCTACATAAGGCAACTGACTTCTGGAAGCAGTAAAAAGACCCAAGTAAGGACAGACGTGGCATCGGTGTGTCCTATGCCATTAGAAATGGGGACTGGCTGTGTGAACCACATGCAATACTGTGGTGGTTTAACCCCAGCTGGCAGCTCAGCCCCACATAGCCGATTGCTCACTCCTCCCATGGTAGGATGGGGGAGAGAATCAGAAGGGTAAAAGTGAGAAAACTTGTGGGCTGAGATAAAGACAGTTTAATAGGTAAAGAAAAAGCCATGCATGCAAGCAAAGCAAAACAAGGAATTCCTTCCCCACTTCCCACGGGCAGGCAGGTGTTCAGCCACCTCCAGGAAAGCAGGGCTCCATCACACAGGTGACTTGGGAAGAAAAACGCCATCACTCCGAATGTCCCCCCTCCTTCTTCTTCTTCCCCCTGCTCTATATGCTGAGCACGATGTCATATGGTCTGGGATATCCCTTGGGTCAGTGGGGGTCAGCTGTCCCGGCTGTGTCCCCTCCCAGCTCCTTGTGCCCCCCCAGCCTCCTCGCTGGTGGGGTGGGCTGAGAAGCAGAACAGCCCTTGGCTCTGGGTAAGCCCTGCTCAGCAACAGCGAACACATCCCTGTGTTATCAGCACTGTTCTCAGCACAAATCCGAAACACAGCCCCATACCAGCCACTAGGAAGAAAATTACCCCAGCCAAAACGAGCACGGATACACACGCAACAGCCTCTTCTAGAAATTTTGGGTGCTAACGAACACTCCCTGTAGCAGCAGTTGCCAGCCCCGCTTGTGTAGGTGCTGCTGGGACAGTGACTCTCTGGAGTGCTTTTCGTATTCTGTCCAGGCCAACTGTCCCCATTTTGGGGACACTACCAGTTGAATTTGCTTGTATTGCTGAGCACCTCAGCATGATTCTCTTGTCACTCGTGGTTACTGTGTTTAAAACCCAAAAACCACCTCCTGGAGGGTGTAAGCTGGCTTGTATGATCCTGAATGAATCCTACCTTGGTGGAAGTTGTCTCCGAGTACTTCTGTCACATGAATTCATGTCCTCAGAAATATTTAGATTTCTATGCCAGATGTTGAGCTGATATTTAATAGTGGAGCTTCCTAGATTTTTAAGTATTTGTAATGAAGCAGTTCTACCTGAGAAGAGTTAAGTCTGCAATGTTATCCATTAATATCCAAGTATCTCCATTAGGAGTATGTCACACTTGCCTTCATATATGTACTCTTTCCATCTCCTGCCAACCTTCTCTTTTCTCCCCACCTCAAGATTAAGAACAGAACAATACGATGAAAGTCTAAACTATGTGTTTATCTGGAAGCTAGTAATTAAAATAGGACTTAATTTGGACTGATAAATGTGTATCCACCATCTTCCGTGAAATTTTGTTGATTTATACCTGCTGACCAAGCTAGGCTTCTGCTTCTAATTTAGTGTTCCTGTATAACTCCTCCTCTTTTACTGTCATCTCAATCTAGTTTTCAGTACATCATTTATTTATTTGTAGTTTTGCTGTATATGCTACATATATAACTTGTGTGCTGGATATAGCAGAGATGCTGACTTGGCAGTTAGCAAATTGCATGCAGCATTCAAATTCCTTTTCTCTAAGAGATTATAAATAGAGTGCCCTTTTTGATCCAGGTCTACAGTAATGAATATTTTCATGGTATCTAACAATAATTAATTTGAGTCCAAATTGCGTGACCCGCCACTGCCTCTCTTACTGTGTCACAAGGATGAAAAGTTTGGTAAGACAGCACGATTTGTGCTCTTCTTTCCACGCCATGATATAACAAACATTCCATTTAAATAATAAAGAAGACCTACTCTGTCTCCCTAGTGTAAAAAAGAGTATTTGTCTTAAAATGTAAATTGACTCCTATTAACAATCCCCTGGAAAAATGCATTTAATCACAGTGTTCCACTGGAACACTAATGAAATAAAAATTAGTTGAACTTTCCAATTAATCCTTTTAAGATTCCATACTATTAGGTAGGAGAAACAGTGCTGTTTTGTCTTAATGAGGTCATTTCTTTCGTCAATGCCAAAAAGAATATTTAATGAGCTTCAGGAAAACATGCAAGTAGATTTATAATTAAATTAAACTTTGCCTTAAGATGCAATGAAGAACAAAAACATACAGTCCCTACATATGTCACATCATTTTTAAATACAGTTTTCAGGTGGGACCCCCATTTGGCATTTGGATCTATTTACCCTAAATACAGTTATAGGAAAGAGTGGAGGGAAAGCTGCAATGGCATGGCTCAGAGATAATTGCAGATGAATCAGCTAATAGTTAATGTCACCAGAACACAGCTATACAGTCTACTTTATCTGCATATTGTGGTGATGTCCCAATGGAATCAATCATTAGGCTATAATTTATTTCCACAATAGATATCTGCCTTATTTCCAGACCTTTTCTATTCACACATGGCAGACCAATAGGTAAATGAATACTCGCATTTGCATATAACTAGTTAAAGATGATACAGGAGGAATTTTCTATTCCCCCATGACTCAAAAGGGAAAATTCTTCTTCAGAAGAGCAACAGGAGTGAAGCCCAGAACTGTCTTATTCGCATGAGCAGAACGCTCCTGCAGTTCATCAGCAGCTTCTTTTGGCTGTCCATTGGCACGAGTCCTCCTATGGAGCATGCAGTCACTTGATTTTATTGAGAAATCCATCCTACAATTCACATTTCACTCCTCCACTTTGGAGCCTTGCAGTTTTATGAGATGCTTTCGTTTTGGATTAACATTTTCTACAGCTGGCATCATATGGGGAGGATTCTTTTCTTCCCCCTTTTTTTAGGATTGAGCAAAATCTCTGCAAGGACTCCTTTAAATTCCAGTAAATATGGAAATGAATGCTTTGACTTGTATGAGTATTCATACTTGAATTGGCATAGTTCAAAAAAGATGAAGTTAGAAACCTCAAAGTTGGCTGATTTCTAGTCTTCATTACACAAGGCAAAGTACTGCTATTATGAATACCTAATTCCAAATTTCTGCATGTTTATGCATATATGTAGCATTTGATTTTAGGAAGATTTAAAAATGTGAAATATAGTTTAGGATATAAAAGTGAAAGATAGCCTAGAGATTTTACACGTCTGAAAAATTCACAAACTTCTGTTTGTGTAAATATGAATCATAGAGGAGCATATTCTCCCATGCAAGGGATTACTTTCACGATTTAAAAAGAGGTAGGTATATCAGCATTTTGAACCATTCTTAGCAATTTTTTGAATCCTTTACTATCATACTGTTCTTGAACATTCTTAGTCTTAAATAGCAGGTTTAATAATAATTACAGAAGAACAGTTAAAATATTTACCATTAATACATAATGATATTTCTGTAATTTATTATTTCATAATAAATATCAGATCATTTCAATTCTTTAATGCATCTGCCCAACATAACATTCTGCTGAAAACAGTGTTGTATTTGATTTTGCAATAGACCTTAATTTATTATACCAATTATTGATTATATGTGGTTATCAGGTTTAAAGGGTCACCCTTAACTGTGACAGAAAGATCCGAGTCTTCCGTCTCAAAGGTGGGCCAGTCAATGTTATGTGGTACCCAAATTTAGTAGCACTTTGTTACTGTAATATTAGCGATTTGCATTAGATCGATCTATTTAAAAGAGATTTTGACTTTCACACAACACGCCCATTGTGTGGAAACTAGCTGGAAGTTATTCTTTACAAAAAATGTAAGTAGCAAATTTTAAATAAGTTTTCATTACGTGGTTGTAATGGTTTTTTGTGGCAAGGTTTTGGTAGCGGGGGGGTTACAGGGGTGGCTTCTGTAAGAAGCTGCTGGAAGCTTCCCCTGTGTCTGACAGAGCCAATACCAGCCGGCTCTAAGACGGACCCGCTGCTGGCCAAGGCCGAGCCAATCAGCAATAGTGGTAACGCCTCTGTGATAACATTTTTAAGAAGGAAAAAGAGTTAGGACACATGGAAACGGCAGCTGGAGAGAGGAGTGAGAACATGTAAGAGAAACAACCCTGCAGACCCCCCAGGTCAGTGAAAAAGGAGGGGGAGGAGATGCTCCAGGTGCTGGAGCAGAGATTCCCCTGCAGCCCGTGGGGAAGCCCATGGTGAGGCAGGCTGTCCCCCTGCAGCCCAGGGAGGTCCACGGGGGAGCAGATCTCCACCTGCAGCCCAGGGAGGACTCCACGCTGGAGCAGGTGGGTTCCCGAAGGAGGCTGTGACCCCGTGGGAAGCCCGTGCTGGAGCAGGCTCCTGGCAGGACCTGTGGCCTGGTGGAAAGAGGAACCCACGCTGGAGCAGTGTGCTCCTGAAGGACTGCACGCCATGGAAAGGACCCATGCTGGAGCAGTTCGTGAAGAACTGCAGCCCATGGGAAGGACCCACGTTGGAGAAGTTCATGGAGGACTGTCTCCCGTGAGAGGGACCCCATGCTGGAGCAGGGGAAGAGTGTGATGAGTCCTGCCCCTGAGGAGGATGAAGCGACAGAAAATAATGTGTGATGACTGTAAACCCCATCCTCGTCCCCCTGTGCCACTGGGGGGGTTTGGTGGAGAAATCCGGGAGTGAAGTTGTGCCCGGGAAGAAGGGAGGGATGGAGGGAAGGTGTTCTGAGATTTCGTTTTATTTCTCATTACCCTACTCTGGTTGATTTGTAATAAATTGAGTTAATTTTCCCCAAGCTGAGTCTGTTTTGCCTGTGACGGTAATTGGTGAGTGATCTCTCCTGTCCTTATCTTGACCCACAAGCTCTTTGTTATATTTTTCTTTCCCCTGTACAGTTGAGGAGGAGGAGTGATAGAACGGCTTTGGTGGGCACCTGGCATCCAGCCAGGGTCAACCCATCACAGTGGTAAATTATAGAAGTTTTGTAAGGAGTAAGTTATCTATTTTAAAATTAGTTTTAGCTTCTGCCATTTCAGTTTTCAATTTTCAATTAAGCATATTCCCATGGTTTATCTTCCACAGTTGTCTTCAAATTCTTAGCCTGTGATTGATGATTCAGAACGTAATTTTTGGAAAGGTTTACCATAAGATTCATGTACTCTTACAGTTGTTTCTTTGAAAACTGATTATTTGTAAGATTTTCTTGTTCATTTTTTTTTTCTTTTTTTTTTTTACATTAGTATTTTGGGCAGAGAGTAATAATCCCAAAATTCCTACTGGATGAGTTGGAAAGAAAATATTTTCAAATAGTCCTGTTTAACAGCTTTCTTCCAGATTTTGCCAATAATAAGCATGGAATTTCTTGAGCTCTTTCAGAGCGCTGTATGTCTATGTTTAATTCATAAACCAACTCACCAACATGTGAATTACAAAAAAATTCCCATATTCTGTACTAAGAAATTCCATTAGGAATGACCCTTAATCTTGAAATGGTAAAATCAAAGGTTCCTGAAAGCCTTAATTTAAGTGCCCAATACATCTCAGCCTAAAAATTGGAATCCTGGCTAGCACTTCTGCAAGTACCATTTGCTCCAGAGAGGATAGTTGACAGTGGTTTTCTAGGTCAGTGGTCTCTGAATTTTTTTGATCACAAACCCCTATCAGTAAAAGTTTTTTTAAGCATGCACCTCCAATATATATATATTTATTTATAAATTATATTCATGTACTACTGTACTAATGTATTTTGTAAATTATAAAACATATACAAAAATAGACATTAAAAAGGATAAAGATGAAATAAACACCAATTTAAAAAAATACTTTTATTTTTCTTATTAATGGTGCAAAAAATACTTTCTTCCTGCACCCCAAAAGGTTGCATTGTACGTCCTGTAAGAGCATGATCTCCCCCTATTTTGGAGACCACTGTTCTAGATAAAGCAAAGCAAACTGAGTACAGTAGGCAACCTTGCCAATTCCTGTATCACACAACAAATACTTTTTAATTCATCCCATTTCAGAGTGAGACTAAGCAAACAGGAAGGGGGAAAAAAAAAAGAAGAAGAAAAGTAAGCATCCTATAGAAGAGAAGTCTATTATCTCATTGAAATCATGGGGTATTGTGTAAATCCAAATTGCACTTAGAAAATCCTAGGCTAATTATAAGTTATTCTGCAGATAAAAAGTATCGGATTTTTCTTCTTGTTTAAACTGCTTTCTTCTCATATTTAAGTGTTACCACCTAGACTGGCTTGTAAAAGGGAAACACACTTCAATTTCCAAGAACACTTTGTGAGAAGTGGTGTTCTAACTCTGTTGTGTTCAGGAAAGCCTTTGCTGGAAGGGTCCCCCTGCACTTACAGGAGACAGGTCTGCGAATGACCACAAAAAGGATAAGGAGAGAAAGTTTTTATTTTAAAGGACCAAACGGTGCCATTATCCTGATATCAAACAGGTATATATATATATATATATCTCATGCCTCTCGGTAGGTG
This sequence comes from Haliaeetus leucocephalus, assembly GCF_000737465.1. Taxonomy (NCBI): domain Eukaryota; kingdom Metazoa; phylum Chordata; class Aves; order Accipitriformes; family Accipitridae; genus Haliaeetus; species Haliaeetus leucocephalus. The sequence goes on along the minus strand of NW_010973023.1, from coordinate 3,108,626 downwards.
TTTAATCACAAAAAAGAATGAAGCATATTTCAGTTTTTCTTGTTTCAGTTTCTATCCCAGTTGAAAGAAGTATTCGATAAGTCCACATTAATAAAACTCAGTGCAGAAGGAGCTTATCTGAAAGGTGAAATGGTTGGTACTGAGGTCTCCACACCTTCTCTGTACCTGTTTTAAGGGGTATTTATTTAGCACTAGTTTTACTCTGTTCCTACGTACCACATGCCCTTTAGAAGCTGGAAAACAGACTCTGCTCCTGGAACACATCTCTCAGCTTAATTTCATCCATAAGTAAACCAGCTCACACACTCAAAGACTGCTCAAATTTGCAATCCAAAATGCGGTAAGTGGGGGCAATTGGGAGATTCACTTCAAAACCACACTCCTAATCTGAACTAAAACATGAACATAGATGTGCTCAGTGATTCATTTTAGCGTTTCCAAATGTCACACTGTGTATAGATGTATTACTCTGAGCCTGTAGTTTGGATTTGCTACGTTCTAGCAACAAAAACCATTCACAAAGAGATTGTGACAAAAAGTGCATCTGCGATTACATACATCAGCACAGAATCCATGCTGTTTTTAAAGGAAGTGTAGAGAAGTGAAATATCACCCTCTTATTTCTTCTTTCCCACCCTCAGATGGGTAGATTGCTCTCCATAAATCAGGAAGCCAATGTCTCCTCCGTTTCATTACTTCACTGTTTCTTGCAGTTCAAGGAGTCTTTCAGTAGGAATGTAGGAGTAATTCGTGGCTACTTTGAATCCTTTGAGTCTTTTACCTACACAAAGAGGAATTAATTCACTTCACTATTAAGGGGTGTAGTTAGAACAGCAGTCAATGGCAGAGCAGGGATAGGACAAGGCTATCTGAAATGGCCAAGAAAATCTGCTGGACAGATTCTGTTTTCACAAGAAAGATTTTAATGGACAAAAGTACAGGGGCAATTTACCTAGGATGACTCCGTGTTGGGGAATTTTTAACTGAGACTAATCTTCTGTTTTAACGGAGACTGAATAATCTCTGGTTGAAGGAGAAAATAATCCAGATATATTGTCTAATTCTATTATATGTTACAAATGAAAGCAAGCTGACTCAATCCTGAATATTAAGGAGTTTCTTTCTCTCACTAACCGTAACAACGAAACTGTTCCCTTCCTTTATGCTCCCTTGTCCCCCATTTCTTACAGAATCACAGAATCATGGAGCAGCTGAGGTTGGAAGGGATCTCTGGAGGTTGCCTGGCCCAACACCCCTGCTCAGGCAGGGTCACCTGCAGCCAGTTGCTCAGGACTTACTTCTGCTATTTGTCATTTACACACATAGATTAACCACAGAAAGGGGAAAGCAAGGCAGATTTTTTTTTTATTTTCTTGTGATTGAAACACCAGCATAACACAGTTCAGAGGCAAAAGCTTTTCTTCCGTCCGTTAAAAAAAGTGTCCACTCCTTCATTTAGCTCTCAACAGGAGACTGTACTCTACTGTTTCTGACAAAACTGTTAGAAATATTTTCATACTTGTCTTTTTTTTCATTTTGTAATCTCAGTTTGAAATGTTCCACAGTGCTCAAATTGGTCTCCAAATGGTTGATCTCCTTTCTGCCATGCTAACCATCCTCAGGCTGATCAGTGTCTTAGGTTAGCCTAAAGATGTTAGACTACAGGAAGGAAGTGCTTCATATCTTGCTGGATAAAATATTCTGGGTTCAAACAAACTCCTGTAAAAATCAATAGAAAAACTCAGCTGTGAAAGTGAAAGAGAGAGGCTGACAGAATGCGCTATATGAAGAGATTACCACGTAATGGATGGTTTAAAACTACAAAGAATAACATTGTATGTACTGAATCAAGGAACATCATTGTGTTTGGTTGTCTCGCTTATTTTTAAAAATAAGATTTCAGCTGACATCCAATAAAGAACTAATAAAAGTACATTTCTAATCTAAAAGTGTAGCTGTCATTCCATGTAATAAAATAAGGCAATGTTCTTGCTCTAAGGAAAATGCAAAACTTAAAAAAAAAAAAAAAATCAAAATCAATAGGACTCTTACCAAATAAAATCCAAAGGGTTCCAAACAATACTAAGATGTCATTTAAGACAATTGTTTATGGCCACTATTCTTTTCCTTTTTTTTTTTTTAACATTTCATGTTTTATTAAATGTGAATCCCTTTCTCCCTTTTTTAGTTTGCTGCCTAATAGAAATGTAAGTGTATGGTTATTGGCTAATTAATACACACAAAAAAATACACACTAAGTATATAAATATTTACCCATACAAAACCAGGGTAGTGAAAGGTGCATGCTGGCTGGTGAGCTACTACCTTTTTAGAAAGAGTATTTACCAAAACTCACATAAACAGATTTTGCAACAAAATGAGCTGTAAAGCAAAAAAAGGTGGTGGTGAAGACTTTACAGTTATATGAAGTTCAAAATTTCAAACTCTCTACAGGAGGGAGAACTATTGAGGTAGAAAGTGATTTTGACCAGTCTCTAACTTACAAACCCTGTGTGCTTGCTTATAAACACATTTGAACAAGCTTTTAGCATCCAGCTATGTAGATCCTGAGATATCCCCTTAAGGTCTCATTAGCAGAACATGCAATGGCCACTGTGGCCGTTCCTCAGGTGTTTTGTGGATGTCTCAGTCCATAATGATGGTGACTGATTACATTTTGGCATATTTAAAACGTACCTGGTATGTACCACATGCTATTAGTCAATACTATTGCAATGGTGTCCTTAAAATTAAGAGTGCCAATCAAAAGAGATCTAAGATTTTTAAAGATGAAAACACCCTATTTCAGAAAAGGAAAAATGTTGAAGCTCGCTGTTATATGATGTGACACAGCACATTTTCCCAGAACAGCAAAATCAGCTGTTTTGTGCCTACTTGTTCTATAACCTTTTTTTTTTTTTTTTAAGTAACTATAACTTGAAACTTAGCCATATGGATGTCTGCATCATCCTGCAGAAGAAACATCTGACTGTCTATAAACACTCCTATGACTGTTTTCAACACTATCCTTCTTCAGTTACTCTACTGTTGCTTGCTGAGGCAGGCTGCACATCTGTATTGTAGAAGTTTATCCTATGGATAAATCAGGTGACTTTCAATTACTGCACAAATAAAGTTCTTTAACTTGAGGCGGGAGAGAATAGGGAAGGTCAGAGAAAGTGCTGAGAGGGTTAGAAAGCAGAGTAGGACAGTTTATTAAGATTAACAGCTGCAGACTTGATGTTGCTAATGGCAAGACAGATTACACACAACATAGGTGAATCCTTTCATGAAGTCTGATATCTGCTATATTCCTTATTATAAGGAGCTTACTGCAGAGCCCTGTAGCTGAATCCTGTGCCCTTCTCACCCAGCAGGATTTTTAAATGCTCAAAGTCAGGCTGGCTGGGTGGTGGCTGGCTGGCTGGTCGAATGGATGAATTCTGCTAGCCAAGATCACCTCAGACTTACCCTAATGTGCACGCTGCTATGGCTGTCTGCATTCGTAAGCATCGATGGCAGATATATTCTTGATTTCAGAGTACAGAGCAGACAATCCACAGGCTGAAAAGAAAGCCCTGAGGTTCTTTGTTAAAACACGTCGATTCACTGAAAAAAAAAATAATCAAAACCAAAAAAAAAATCGAGGCTTCCTCATCACTCACCTCCTGGACTAGCAGTTGTGCTGTCCCAGAGGGAGTGAGGGCACCCGCCTCATTAAAAAGCCGCCCTCAAGACAACGGGTGGCCCGGCTCCGTTCTCGCTGCCCCCCAGGTAGCCGGCAGA
>NW_010973023.1:3103337-3104830 GCF_000737465.1 Haliaeetus leucocephalus | reverse complement strand
TCCAGACACACTTTTCTCGTCGCGAACGGCGTGAGCATCAGGTGCGGGCAGGGAGGAGAGGGGCCGGCCCTGCCTCCCAGGTGCTGCCTGCGGCGTGGGGAGCCGGGGGAAGGGGCTGCCTGGGCCCCGGGGGCCCCGGCTCTGCCCGCCCTCTCCCGCGCCGGCCCTTCCGGAGGGGCCGGGGGAGCCCATCCTGCTCCCCTCGCACTTCTGTGGCACAAATCTTCCCTTCCCCTCGGCCCTCCCCGTCGCCCCAGCGCTGCGCCTCGCCCCCTTTCTATGTGCCCCCCCCTCACCCTCCCTTTGCCCCGGCCGGGGGGTGCCGGCTGCCGCGGCCCTGCAGGGCCAAGAGGGGACAGTGCCCTTCCTCTCCATGCACTCCCTCCTCCTCTCTCGTTTTTCGCTGAGATCATTTCAGCTTCTCGCAGTACTCTTATTATTAATATGGGGTTTTTTCCCCTACTTTACTCTCCCCCCCTCCCTTCCCGCGAGCCCTCCGCAACCTCGTCGAAGGGATGGGTGTTCGGGGTGGGCTGTAGTTGGGGAGAAAGATAAGCCCGAGAAAGGGAGGGGGGGGGAGAGAAAGGGAGAGATTTTGCTGTCGTCTCTGGGCTGATTGGAAGAGGCAATCATTGTATCTGCGGCCGGAGGATTAGCAGCTAAACTTTTATTGCTCCCTTTTGTGCGTGTCCGTGTGGTGTGCGTGCGCGTGTGGGGTGTGTAAATGGAGAAGTCGCCTCTCAGGGGGGAAAACCTCTTCGGTTTCCCTTTGGCAGGTGCAGTTCAAGGAGGAACTAAGTCATGAGCGTTTTGGCTGATCCCTGACCCGGGGAGGGGAAGCTACCCCTCTCCTCTCACTCTTCCTTTCCCAGTTTGGAAATCATTCTTCCCCCACCACCGCCACCCTCCCGCCCTTCCCCTCCCCTTCCCCTTCCCCTTCCCCTTCCCCTGCACTGAGTGAACGGAAGAGTCTCTAGGGTTTTCTTCTGCTTCTCGCCCTGGACCGGAGAAGTGAGGGGACATCTCTGTAGCCTCCTCCGTCTCTGCCTCGCTCCATCCATTCCCGAGAGGATTTCAGACGGCGCAATGTGTTTTCAGCCTCTCGCCGCTGCTACCACTTGATACCATGCTACGCGCAGGGAGAGGGTTTTGCAAAAATGGATTTGTTCGATTTTAAAGGATTTCTTCTCTAATAAGGATCGCCTCGCACACAAATATGACTAAATCCCCTATTTGGTAAATCTTTCTTCCCCCACCCCTCCTCTTTGGGTTCCCTCCCGCCCGCCCCCACCCCTTCAGAGGAGCAAGCACAGGGAGCTGATGACGGACCCATTAATCCCTTCTTCAATGCATCAAAAGAAGCCGAAAGGCTGGAAGTCGCTGGGCTCGGAGTCCTGCAGGAAATGCTTCGACCTGCTTTTGGTTTTGTATGAAACTGGTGACTAGGGGCTCGGCTCGCCCCGCCGACCGCCGCCGCCGCCGCCCGCCCGCCC
>NW_010973023.1:2981991-3103019 GCF_000737465.1 Haliaeetus leucocephalus | reverse complement strand
GGGGGCGGCCGGAGCCGGCGCGGATCCCGGAGGGCTGCGGGGCGGGGGCGGCCCCCTCGGGCGAAATCCTCCGGGAGAGCAGCGGGGAGGCACGGGGACGTAACAATTGTTAGTCGGAGACCCCCCGGGGGGCGTCAGGCCCCCCCCTCTCCCGCCTCAGTTTTGCAGAGGGTCCACTCTCCTGAAGGGGTTTGCGTGGCCACAGTTCCTCCCAGCACCTGTCTCTGCGCCCGCACCTGTAAAATAGGAGCGCTATGGCCAGGTATTGCTTGTCCGACAACTCTCCGCTCGGGCTAAGCCATGTCTATGCCAAATCGCAGCCTCCAAAAAGCTGCCTGGCCGAGGGATAAATCTCTTAATGTACAGCTTGCAATGGAAAAATGCACAGATCCCAAAAGATGCAAAGATGCGTAATCAGAGCGGCACTAGAAAGCATGATTATAATTACACCCGTGATTAGGAGGGAAAGGGGGAGGAGGAAGGCAGAGAGAATGCAACAAGAAATTGGGTGGAAACTTCTCTAAAATAATTCCCAAACCCAGATAATCACACTACTGTTGCCGTACTGTCAAAGCTTCCCAAGCGACAGTTTTTGACAAGTGAAGATTGCATGAGTGGTCTCTTTGGGGTCTTTTTTTTGGTTCTTTTTTCCTCTGTGAGAGGCACTGTTCTTTTCCTATGGCTTGAGAAAGAAAAAGGCAAGGGGTCATAGAATAAAATGGACCACCTTGACTGCTTAAGTAAAAAATATTGTATTATCTTTTCCCATAAAGCCCACAATTTTAATTACTTTCTAGCTATATACAGATTTTGGTGATGCTGGTGTTAATGCCACCGAATGAAGAAGCTTTCTCTTTTTTCGAAATACGGGAGGAGTATTTCACTTCAGCTATCCAAATGTTAGATGTGATACCTCCAGAAAAAACTTAGCCTTTTAGTCTCTTCTTGTCTATTATGTTTTATGATCAAGATTATTTTGATTCCTTATTAATAATCAATACTGACACGATGATATGTAAGTATAGCTCCCTGCTTTGGAATAACATAGCTCTGCGACTTGGAAGCATCCTTTCTAGCGGTTACAGCTGGAATTGAAAAGATCTGTGTTTTTTCTGTCATCTTGGTAATAATATCTCTGTGACTTGAACCAACTCTCTGTACTTCTCTGAACTTCAATTTTTTTCTACATAGAAAAGGAGGGGAGAGCTAATAGGTAAAGGCGCTTGAAATGAACCTGTAAGAATCAGGCATGAATAGTTATTAATTGCCTAAGAAGAAACATTTCTCACATGGGGTTTGTTTGGCTGTTGTGCGTCCTATTCTAGCTTCCATAAATCTGTGGGCAGAAAGAACGCCGGCAGCTGGCTCCATATTCTAACACCAATCCACCTTACACTATTGAGAAATTAGGTTTTGACTGGTGAGGATTACAGGCATAGATGCAGTATGTTCACTGCATGAAACCCAGCTAACGTAAATGAGCAACTTGGTAAATGAGCGAATCCTGCATTGCCTTTAGATTCTGACACCGCTGGCGGGCAGGGTCCCAGCTAGCATGTATTGCCAGAATCCATCCCCGAGGAGAGTAAGGGCATGAATGGTTGGGTAGTATTCAGATCCAAGCAGAAGATGTAATGTTCTCACTGAATGCCCATGACACAGAAGAGTTTTAAACTACCGGCTCTGCCAACATCCGTCTCTGTTAGCTGAGGGATTCAAAAAGACACAGGGGCTGTGAGCCTGACCAAGAAATAACGAATATGCTGCCAAGCCTTCATTCTCCCAGAACTTCAGCCTTTCCCTGCTTAATAAGGTAGCCATCATCCATGCCTCAAACCCTCTGTCACACCGGAAGGGTCAAAGGCATAGAAATTGAGATCTCAGTGCCATCAGAATACTGGAAATATGGAGATTGGCTTCCTTCAGGGTAAAAATTGCACACAATTTGCAGTATAAAAGCTGAAAATGATGAGAGCACCATCTTTGAAAGGATCATTTACGTAGCTAGTTACTAGCCCATGATGACTTCTGGTGTCTCTTGGGGATAAGAAGAGGAAAGTATGCCATTCAATTACGTTTGTTAAAGACCACAGGTCCATCAGTTCCTCATCATAGTCAACAATACGAATGGCAGCTGATCAATCCAAAATGCTCAGAATAAACACACAACACATCCCCACTTGAGTGCAGTCTGGGCATTATTTCCGTGTTTAACGCCAAACCAGCTGGGGTCAAAACCCCGAGCGCTCCAAGAACTGACGGATCTGTTCTCTTATGCTTTTTCTATCCCACTTTCTCCAATAGCCAAAGAAGATATGGGTGATGACAAGAAAATGCTATCATCAGTGCATGATTTCTTCATCAGGTAGCTAGCTAGTCACTTTGATCTTCCAAAGGACTCTCATTATGACTGGCCTAAGTGTTTGCCCCTTAGCCTTTTCTAGTTAAAATCTTATATTCGGAAACTCCCAGGAACTCAGGAGTTATCTCCAGGTTGAAGTCCATCTCAGAAAGGTCACATTTGTTCCCCAGAGGCATAGCTGTCCTATCATGGTGGGAATAGGAGATTTCTATTTGTAAAATGGGCTGCAGATTCACTGCAGCACAAAGCAACACCCTCTCGACAAGTCAAACAAACTAGATCAATGAGACTGTTAAGCACACACAATAATTTACTTCACTGGGGATTTGCAAATGCTTTGATAGATGTGAAGAACCCAGCCCCTCACTTCTTTCATACTCCCAGTCCTCATTTTCAAATTTTGTTATGCCATAGCGAGAGACATTAGTGAGTCCAGTGGCACTGAAACTTAGCAGGCCTTTGTCTCTCTCTGTTAAAAGCAGCCACTTTTCTATCACTGGCCCAAGCTACAATTATATAAATAAATATTGGTAACATGTTTTTCTCTAGTATTAAAAAAAGAAAAGAAATAGGAGGGAAACATCAGTGCCTGGGGATTTTGTTTTAAACCCAAAAGATCTCCTCTTTATTTGGATACATTTATGAAGATAAACACCTACAAGGACAGATCACAAAGAAACTTGTTTATACAAAATGTAAAATTTAAAGATGCAAGTAAACATGAAACATTTTTCTCACAGTAATTCTATTTAATTTGTATTCTTCTAAGATAGATGTTTACAATTGATTTGATCGCAGGCACTATCACGCTGTGATATCTAATGCATATTTCTCTTTCAGTTGTAGCAAGTCTAATCATCCTACATTTGTCTGGGGCAACCAAAAAAGGAACAGGTATGTAAATGTCAGACATTTTTTTCAGACATTATATTAGAGTCCCAAGTATGGATTTGAGTTGTTAGTTTAGTTCTTGAAATTTTTAGTAGTTCGCCTACTTCCGGTGTCTGTCCTTTGTTCATTTGTTCTGGGTATTAGTGTGCCTGTACACACACAAAAATGCAGTGGTGGGTTTTTTTAGCAAGTTAGTGACCTGATCCGCAGCTAGATGTAACTGAAGACTCAGCCTGACTCTAACCGAAGACTGTGAAGAGTCCCCACTTTCAGACTGGGAAGTCCAGTTTGGGCACTGAGCTATCAACACTTAAGATCTTTTTGCTTGTTAAATTAGAAGTTGCTTGTTGAAGTAGAATTCGAAATCTGAAATTGGGTATCATGGGTGCATTTGTGCAGGGTGGGGATACAAAGAGGGTCTTAAATGCCCTGGGTGCTAAGTGCGGTGAGAGCCGAGCAGGGCGAGCTGCTGAGCACAGTGTGTGTCTGAACTCCTTTGGGTCTGAATGCTCAGTCCCTGCGGGCCTGAATTCACTTCAGGAAGTTAGGATCCGTGTCCTACTCAGACCAGGAAGAAAGAGAAACCCTTGCAGAGCATAAGGCGGATCTCAGGTGGTTAAAATCATCCTTGGAAGGTGCCTGTCTCCCTCCATGGATCGTAAGAGGGAGCCTCAAACAACTCGGCTCTACACATCAGAGGCTGAAGTTAGATGGGACACCCCATTCAGAGCAAAACTCGGGAGTCCTCTTTGGACACCTGCGTGAGGTCTAGGACCTACTGTCCATCATTTTAATACCAGCCTAGGTATTTTTCCCTACGAAGAACCCATCTTATTTTAGCCTACTTGTTAAAGCACGATGCCCAGGAAGTGATCCTTCACCTTCTTCAGCCTGAACAGACTCAAACCTCTGTCTCCAGGCTCTCTGCCAACGTGCAGAAAGGAGTGCAAGAGTTTCAGGCTAGGAAGAAAACCAAGAAGAAGGTCTGACTCTGCTCTCCGATGATTCACCTAGGAGGAGGAGAGCTCTGGGCTGTGATTCCTGGTCCCAGAGCTATTTATTAGTTTTACAGCAAACAGCAAGATAAAAATAATCTACAAACCAGAATCCAGGAATTCCCCCGTTTATCTCTGTCCGGTGAATATAGAGTCAAGCTGCTGTGAATTTCAAACCATGTGTATATTCTATCATAATTCTGTGGGTTTTTTTCTTGATTTTGCAGCTCTGATGTCTTTCTGTATTACAGCACATAGCTTGCTGATAACAGCGCATGCTTGAGCCTTTTGAGGTACACAAGTGGGAAACTCATGTCGCCCATTTCTTGAGCATGTGCTTTTCCTACAAGGTTATTATTTAAAAAGCTATATAAATATGTCTTCCCCTAGACATCCAAGCCTCTTCTCTGCTTTGAAAAAATGATTTGAGTAAGAATTACATGTTTGTACCCCTAAAGAACAGCCTTGTTTTCCCCCAGGTCCATGATCATACTCTTAGTCTCAGCAGAAAAAAGCTGAGGCCACTGACAGAAGGTGCTGTTTTATTCTGTAAGAGTTCTAAGTGTCATAGGGACATAATAATTTGTGAGCTAATTATATAATGCTTAATGTGATCATTTCACAGAAAAGCAAACTACTTCCGAAGGACAGAAACCAGTGCAGTGTGGAACTTGGACAAAATATGCAGAAGGAGGCATCTTCACTTCTCCCAATTACCCCAACAAGTATCCTCCTGACAGAGAATGTGTCTACATTATAGAAGGTGACCAGTAGAAGAATCTTTATATACTATCATCAACTGTATAAAAAAAAAAGTGTTTTATTTTATTATATGTGAAGAGTAGGTAAAGCCTATATGATCATGATAAATCTTTTCAAGACACAAGATTTAGCAAAGATATTTTTCTTTTTTTTCGTAAAAAATTTAAAAATTTTGTAGAGCATACCAAGAAATACTGGAAAATACTTCATTTATGTCCTGACATCACTCATAAATTAGTTCAGGTGGTAAGTATGCATGAGTCACTTAGTAATAAACACAGTATAATTTATTTCAGGATATTCAGAAAACAAATAGAACCTAAAATGCTGTAACATGACAGAAGAAAGAATATTTTGAAATGAATAAAAAAAATGAACACAGGAAATGAAAATGCTTTTGACTTTCCTATAGATATTTTAAACTTATCATAACTGAATCAGGGATGACAAGCATAGCTAGGCAAAGTACAGTAAAGACAGTCATACAGAAAATATCCATATAGTGAGTGTAAAAATTATTTTCCATCCAATTCTTCATAAGAAATGAAAATAAATGAAAAACAAAGCAAAACAAAACAATAGCAGAAAAGAATAAACATTAACACCAAACAGCTGTAAGACATGGTTTTTAAAGAGTAGACAGTTGCAGGTATGGAGGTGATGTGAAAAAGGCTAGAGGTGTATTACAAGCAAGTTATGCTGTTTCTTTTCATCAGTCTTAGCACAACAGATGTTGAAAGGATTGTTGTAAAAATGAATCTGTGGAAAGTAATAGAGATTAGATACTGTCAGAGCTTAGTCGCAGAAAAGATGAATCAGGTACAGAATGGTAAGTCATTGGAACTAAGAAAATTCATTCATGAGTTGTGAATACATGCAGAATACAACACTCACGCTTGTTCTATGCATGCTTGGTTGGATAGAATTATTAACTACAAATGATTGAGCCAGGAATTATAGAAATATTTATTTTCCTAAGGATGCAGGTAGTATCAAGAGAGATTTCTAAAGGTGTATAGCTGATTCAAGTTAAATTAGCTGCTTTAGAACTCCCCACAAGGCCCTTTTAGAAAACAGTCTGTCTCTCCAAATCTAGTGCTGAGTTACTAAAAGAAATATATTTCATAAAAACCTTCCAGGGAAATGATGGATAGTAAATGTTGTGTTTATTGTTTAGGAAAAAAAAATCACAGCAAAATGACTGGGATCTCTGAATTCCACTTTAGTGCTAGGTAACCTGACAGAAGTCAGAAGTAAAGTGATTATAAACCATGGAGTCAAACAGGCCCTTTAAAGAAAATTTATGCTTGTCCAGTCTTCCCACTTAAGTCCAAAATTTAAGCAGATGTATGGTAAACATTTAAGTTCTTTCATAGTTTAGCAATTGATTTAAAATGAAAATTTAAAAAAGATAAATATATACCTTCGATATGTACTACTTAGCCTTATATTTTTTGTTACACTTATGTTGCTAGATCCAGGTCTTTTTGCATATATTGATCAAATTATTTTTCTAACATTCCTGTGAGGCTGGGAAGAAGCAAGCCTGTTTTACCTTCAGGGATCTGAAACATAGAGATGCGTTTTATCATTAAAGAAAAAGAGTGTGGGGGAAAAAAAAAAAAAAGACCATTTTTGTAAACCCTAGTCCAGTATCTCAGGCCATAAGGTGTTCCTCCTCTTAGTAAGAAGGTGCCTGAAAGCCTTTGACTGTAAAGACCTTTGTCTTTATTATAGTAATTAGGTACTTATAAAAATATAGTTAAGAAGCTGAAAGGTGGCAAAATATGCTGTTGAAATAACCTGATTTAGAGTAGCTCAAATTGGAAATGCCTAAGAACAATTTAGGAAGGAAAGCTTTAATCAACCAGCTTCTATGAAGAAGATGAAATTCCATGTTGACAAGTTTGGAGCAATGTATAGTAAAAAGAGTAATCTGAGCTCAACAGACATCTTGTTATATTTTATGGGAAACGTCAATCTGGCAAAAACCAGTTGCACGTAATTTCTTACAACACTGATATTTTCTGCTTCCTGTCCAGCCATAATCAACAGTTTGGATTGCAACTGGTATTTAAAACCTGTGTTAATAGCAGCTCTCTCAGTATATAATTTGATGAGAACCATGCATATTGCACAACATTTTCAGCTCTGATCTCCCCATGTCTATCTTCTAAAAAGATCAGGAATAGTCATTTCTGAAAGATGTCACAAAAATAAACAGAGGTGTAGTAAGATGTGTGAGCAATGATATTTTAAAAAGTGGCAGTTTTCAAAAGAGGCAAAAGGAGCAACACTGAAGGACAACAAAATTATTTTGTAATTACAGTCAATTATTTGTCCATATTCTTTTTACAACATGTAAAAATGGCAGGAGATTATAAAGAAGGCTAGCAAGTAAAAACTTTTCCCCATATCTTTTATATTCCATGGAACTCATTGGCATAAGATATTGAAGTTAAAGGATTGCAAAACAAAAGGATTAATTATTTTACTAATAGCAATATCTTTGAGGTCAGATAACAATTTATGGAGTGGCCAATCCTTGCTAATCCAGGATATAAACATCCATTCATTTTTAGAGTAAGACAGAAAACATCTCCATATGCATCTTATTCCTATATTTAGTATTGAGATTCCAATATGCTTCAAATAGCTTCTGGTTGCTGTTGAATACCAAATGCCAAACTAGGTGGACTGTCGATATGACCACTATAGCATTCCCACATTGCTGTCTCCCCTTTGTAAGTCTTAGAGAGTTCAGCATACCGGGACTGTATATACCGTACTGACAGCTGTATGACATGAGTTTAAATACACATATGAATCACCAGGTTCCTTCCTGCCTGCTTGGTTTCATTTCTTCATTTTTTGCTATCGAACACAATCTAGGGCAAATTCTGATGGCTTCCCCCAAACACATTTCCTACTGACTTTAGCGGTCTTGACTGAGGACTCGAGCATGTAGTGTGTTGTAATAAAATTGAATTTCATCTCGATACAATTTTTTCCCCCACGTTGTAGCTCATCTTAAATGTATGCAAGCCTTTTATCATTTCAAAATTACTTTGGTGAAGTAAAGGAGCTGGCAAAAATTGCCATGATCATAGACTGTGAGTTTCTAAAAGAGAAGAGGATTTCTGACTGCAGAAGCTTCTATCCTAGCAGTCAAAGGCGTAAGCAGATCAAACAGCTAGAAGTTTCCTTTTCTCTTCCTTTTTTTTTTCTTTTCTTCTATTTTAGTAGTAATGATAATTAACTATTGGAACAACTAGAAATTTTAAAGTTCAGATTGGATGCCTTTCTAAAAGAAATCCTTTAGGTCATCCAGAAGTCATGGACTCGGTACAAAAATTATTATGCTGTAGAGGAGCTTCTGGTGAATCCCATCTGCCTTTCAAAATGCATTGAGAATTTGTTCTTTTTTTTTTCTTTCAGTCTTATTGGGCATATAAAAAACGTAGGAAATAGCTGAGTGTACACATTAAATTCCCTGTTGGGCTCAATTTCACCCTTGTTTTGCATATTCATGACTCTAACCTGGCAAAATTCAAAGCTGCCTGGAAAAAACGCAGCAGTGGCAGCATTAGCCTTTGCCAGACTGCAGAAAATTTGGCATGTGTGCTCCAAAGGGAAATTTGCACAGGAGATTTTGTAGGAGCAAAGGCTTTTGTTTGTGTTAAAAATATTTAGGGAGTGGGATAGTCATACTTTACATAATATATCTTAAGAAAACATTTAGAAATCCTGGAAGTGAAATACATGTAAGATTTTATCCATTCTTCAGTTTTTAATAACTAAATGCTTATTTATAAATGTAAGTATGGACTAGAATTGCTTTACGGAGATATGAAATAAATCTTCCACTTTGTATGTTTGTGGACATTTAGAGTTAGCTTTCGTGAAGGTCCTCCACGATTTCACTAAAGACCATTAAACTCTTTAAGCCTAGATATTTCACAGGTGTTAGAAAATGGTCACGTATCACTGTACAAAAAACCTCTGCTCAAAGGCCTTTTGTATTTCGCAGTGATTTTTGTGTTCAAAATGTTTTCATCAAAACAAGGAAAGAATCTTCTTTTAAAAGGAGGATATAGGTGGCTTTCTTATTGATAATAGCTGGACAACCAGAAAGACCAAGGATTATAGAAAACTATTAGTACAGTAGCAGCTCAGATAGATGGGGGTAGGTGTTGAGTTCAATGTCTCATTTCCATGCAGTCTGGTAAATTGAAACAGATTTTTCGCTTAACTTCAGCTGTCAGCTACACAGACTTAGAGGCTGATCAGAATTAAAACCTTAACTGTGTGGTTTTGCTGCAACTGTTCTACTGCAAGTTGGAACCCAATGCCTTTTTTTTCATTCAATCTAAAATCTCAAGACAGCACTGGTGTAAGATAATTAGATGAAAAATATGACAAGACATGCAAGCATTAAGTAGTCTTTCCATGGTATTAAACATTTTTGAAGAAACAAAATTGGAAGCTAAATATGGAAGATTTCTGAGATTTGAAGTAAAATCATTTTATGAGACAGCTTTGGTATATTTAATTTGGACTTGACAACAACTTTTCCTGACATCGTAGCTGCAGAAGTTGTTCTGAAGATGTGTAATGGGCTTTACCTGTGAATAAGAGAAATGACCGCTCCATCTTTTCTTTTCTGATTAGACGGCCAGATTCCAATCCAGTCTGGAAGAATTGCATATTCTGGGCTTTTTGTTTGGTTGGTTTGGTTTGGTTTTCTGTAGCTATACATACCTTATTATTAGTCATTATTCTGGACTTGTTCTTACTGTGTTTCTGTAGGTTTTACTGTGACCACATTTGCACACGCTTTGTTGCAAAAGCTGTGGCACAAGATGCGTAATTATACAATACCTGCTTGTTTTAGCTTGCATTTGGCAAAGAAACCCTTTGCTAAAGCCAGAGTGTAAGTCTGAAATGATACCTTTTTCACTGAAAGTAAGTCAAAGTTGGGAATTTGAATTGTGTGTTTTCATCCCTTACGGTCATTTCCAGGAAGATTTGAATAATTTTGTTTCTTAGGTAGATCATTGCAAACAAAGCATTTAACATTTAACTCAAAATATTGTACAAGATGAAGCACAGAGGTGCGTTTAAAAGCACATGATGAAAAGGTGCATGGATGTGTGTATAGCAGCCCTTCCTCCCTTTGCCCAACCTTTTGTGATTACCACAGTTCTCACGGTCACAGAAACACCAAGTGTTGCATTCCTCGGGAGAGTTAGGAGAAAGGACCTCATCCTGTTTGGACTAGCTTGCAGAGCAGGCTAGGACAAGGGCAGTACCTATACTAATACCTAAAACAGGTCAGATGTTCGCTGGCCTTAAGGCACTATCACACACGTGCGGATTAACTCCTTTCACCTCCCCAGTCAAGAGAAGGGATACAAACTGTTTGCGGTGAATGGTCCTTGACTGATGCGAACCACCACATCGTGCCTAAGAACTGGTTTTGTCAGTTCTGCCTGGCATGGCCAACATGATGCCAGCAGGTGATTTTAACATTTAAGGAGTGTAAATGGTCAGTGGTTCAGCCCCCAGACTCATTCCCCGGCGTTGTTTTATTTAGCAGTGGAGAAAGGCTGCTAATGAATAGTCGATGCTCCAAAGTGGAGCAGCCTCTACACATGGGAGCTTTGGGGCAAAGTAGAAACTCTTTCTTGAGCACTCCTTGAGCTGCTGTGATTCTCTCCAATCCTCTAGCAAGAACTGAGCTTCACTAGGAAAAGCCTCGTCTTGACTTTGTTGAAAAATAAATAAAAGCAGAGAAAACTATAGCAATATTCTGATTGTAAAACTAGTTTGCAATGTGAGATTCAGAGAGCCACATGGAGGGTGTGGAAATTGTGCAGTTTTTTCTCAGGCCATGCTTTCACCGAGTCAATAGATCTCATGCGTAACTCTGTAGGCCTGATTCCCTTTTACCGACAAAGACTCCTTTTATAGTACCATGAAGCTATAATTGACTTTAGGGCTCCTTTTTAACACCAAAAAACCATATCAAATGACTGAGCTACAACTCAAAGGGGGCCTCATGCCCATTTTTATCATCTGCCACATGAGTCTTGGATTCAGAGAAGACCTGTTAAGGGTTTAACTATAGGCCAGCACTTATAAGCCTCATTTTGGTATGAAATAGAGTAGTGAAGGCCTAACACAGGAAGTTTATGAAGGACAAATATATTACATTAACGGCGTAAGCCATTTTTGAAGCAGGTATCTCTGTTGACGTGGAAAGCAGAGCAGCTGTACACTGTGGTATGATGCTGTCTGACACTAACGCTCCTAGCAGAATTCATCTTCATATCTAGTTTGCAACATTAAAACATTACAATAAAGCTTTAGGTAGGTTAATAGCATAATAATTGAATAGTGAGTATGTAAGATTTTCAAGCCTTGATGAGCATTCTTAAGATTACCTAAAGCATTGTCAGGATGGAGTTTCTGACACCTGACTCTGCAGTCCCTAGGTGAATGAAGAGTAGTTCTCAACAAATCTCCTTAAATAGAATAACAGCATACAAAATATGATCCCAGATTGAAAGGTGCTGATTATTCTCTTCTGCACTAGTAATGCTTAGTTACGTTTAAGTCAATATTTGTTATAAATATGTGAAGTCAAGTGTAGAAACATCTGAATAAAATTAATCAATGATGTCTTCCGGTTATTCACTCTTTTACTATAATCTAAAAGATCTACTTTGGTCTTCAAACCTCACCAAAGGTAGTGTTAATAAGAACTTCTTCACAAGCTTTATTATCTGATTTTAATTTTATAAGGTTTTTTTCATACTTTCCAAGTAATTTCATTTCCATAATCTGTGAATTTGGTGCAATTATATGTAAAGTTTTAGGTTTTGATTTTGCTATTGAATTTGTATGGGGACAAAGATCACAAATTTCCTGTGAGTTGGTATAAATAACAACAAGCCAATAGTAAATACTTCCCTAAATGTGAATTTCTTCAAATTGAGAACAGTAGATAAGGTTTCTTTCTTATGTTAAATTAAATATTTCAGTAAATACCAATCACCCAATTACATTAACTTTGAAAGTAAAGCTATTAAAATAATCTTTCTTCTCAAATAACGTGTTTTATTAACTTCTTCAATGCGTCTTATAAAATGAGGCTGTATTTACTTACAGGAAATAGTTGTAAATGGGTTCTGACTGTATGCTCTTATGTAATAATTATAAGATTTACCTACTGTCATCTTATTTAGTTCATTTTAAATAGTCTCCCTTGTTATGTGAGTAATGAGCTCGTCCCAAAAGCTTCAATTTAAAACATTTTGAAATACATACAAGATCTAGGTTCTGGTCACACTGGTAGTTTTCCTGTTATTCCTGAGGAAAGAAATGGAAGGATACTGACTGCTGCGGTGGCAGCAGTTTCCATGTCAAGCTTATGCGCTTACCTTGGAGTTTGATCTTGCATGTCTTCATGTGAAAAGAATGGTAACTCTGGCAAAGCTCAGAGCAATTTCAACCTCTTCTAATATGTGTGAAGTGTAGGACATGATCCCATGAGAGGCACAGCAGGCAGTGACACAACAAACCCTTGTCTTAGCAGAAGGCTTTGTCTGCAAAAGGCTATATCGCACCATGATCTAGATGCTGAAGGCATACATTTTTTGCTATGGACAGGATTAAGCATAGGAACAGCACACCCCAGGGATGCTGCATCTGTTAAAATTTGTAGACAGAACCATGATTTTTTTTTCTCCTTTTAAGAAAATACTGTAGTTCAACCAGTAACTATTCTGCTTCATTCAGGAGATGCCAGGGAACATTTCTTTTAGAGATCATTCTGACTGCCACTAGCCTTAGTATTTATGAATAAAGATGGGTTTTATGTCTAATTAAGTGACCACTATAAAGTTTCTTGAAGGTTTTCAGTAGAATATTGTTTGCTCTTTAGTTAGATGTTAGTTTTGCTTCATTGTTATCTAGTTTCTTAAGTGAGAATTCACTACACTTGTCCTTATGTTTCAAATGAGAATAAGTAATTCTGAGTATAAGCAATTACACTCAAGCTTGTCATTGACTGCAATACATATAGGAGCAGAATTCTTCCTTCTTACTATAGCACAGTTCTGATCAGTTTTTCCTTCATCTTTGTCAGCATTACGTAAAAAGGTGTTCTGATTAACATTTCCCTCCCCAAATATAAGAAAACATTGGTTTTCCACTGCATAAGTTTCTTAGAAAGATTTTGTGTTTGAACCAATTGTTCCTAAACTGTATTTTCTTTTACATCACAGATATCTCTCTTAGTTCTGTTAAGAACTGCTGTCATGAGCACTTTTTTAGAGGTAAAGAATAGACAAGTAAGCTGATGGTATAAATTCTATAAAAACATAGATGTACTAATTTTCAGACAAGTTTTTAAGCAAAATGCTAAGATGCATACAAAATTGATATAATTGATTTTCTTTAATTTTGTTTTAGTTTTGAAGGGTCTTGGTTTAGAAAATAATAAGATAATTTTCTTTTCATCTCTAGCTGCCCCTAGACAATGCATTGAACTACACTTTGATGAAAAATATTCCATAGAGCCTTCTTGGGAGTGTAAATTTGACCATATTGAAGTACGAGATGGACCTTTTGGCTTTTCCCCAATCATTGGACGTTTCTGTGGACAGCAAAATCCACCTATGATAAAATCCAGTGGCAGATTCCTATGGATTAAATTTTTTGCTGATGGTGAGCTGGAATCTATTGGGTTTTCTGCTCGGTATAATTTTACACCTGGTGAGTACAAACCATCCCACTTTTTGATAGAAAAAGCTTAGCATAGTAACTTTTCTAATGATGTATAATTGTGCTGTTGAATAATGTCTTTAATTGGGACTATGTTTATTATCAAGGAAAGTATTAACAGATCGGAAAATGATAGAAGGTATATATATCTTTTGCATAACAAGTAAGGCTTATTCAAGGAAGAAACTTTCAATATAGTTTTGTCCAAGATGCATATATTCAACTTCTGCAGTTTTTAAAAGAATTGTTTTCAACTGAATTCTATTATAGAAAATAATTCAAAATGTTTCTTGGGAAGTTATGTGTTTTATGCTTGATTGTTACACTGTGCAGCTTTTCTTTCAAAATGATCATTGATTAAGTATTCTAACAAAAAAATGTAATTATCTCAGAAAATTCCATCATTGCTTTTCCACTTCACCAATCATTTCCCCAGCTGAGGAGTGGAATAGTTCTCCCTTTTCAATAAAGCAAACTATTACAAGTATTGCCAGAGGAAGTGTGAGGTTCAAATAGTAAAATGTATTAAACATTTTTCTGAAAAAGATGTAAATCTTAATTGTAATTGTACAATTATTCCTTGTCAATTTTTAAATTTAATTCATTAAAGTAAAACAAAATTCATAGTCATACTTTCCATTAATTCCCCTCCTCCCCCCACTTATTAACAAAAGATTGCTGATTTTAAATTTCATTTTTGGCTGCAGCTACACTATACTGCACTGCACTGCTGGATTTGACGTAGTTCTGTACCTTCTTATGTATTGAGTGATGAGTCATACCTTAATATAGCTCACTCTAAAGCACTGTAATTATTATGTAATTTTGTCAATTATGTTACTATTGTTTCAGCTAAATTGTTGTATTAGGTGGAACAATATGCTTTAGAATATCTGCTAAAATTAACAGGCCCCAAATTCTGCTTGCTGAATTATTCCAGTAGCATCATAGAAGATAGCAGGACTACTTGAATGTTCCTCTATGCGGTTTTCTTTCCCTAATGCAAGGAAAATAGTTACAAAATTACCCAGCATAGTTCAATTTTCTTTTAAGTCAAAGATACTGTCTTCCAGAGGGTAAACATATTTGGGAGGTTCAAACAGCAACAGAACACAGTATTTCTGTAGCAAATAACCTGATAGCCAGGTATAAGTATCTATTGTAAATGCAAAGACAATGGATGAAATTTTACTATATCCACACGTACTTGTCTCTGAAAAGTGAGTTAAATTTGTGTCTCTCATTTACTCTGTGGGCTTTTGCCATTTTCCTCCCCACCTCCACCAAAAGTTCTTTGCTTCAGATTTCATGTCCTTCTTGTTTCAAAGGGTTATGTATTATGGTTGAAAAGATGCTCATAGCACAATCTGCAGCTTATTCTGTCTAAAAAACTCTCAAGTGAAAAACAGTTTCATGGACCATGTTTTATCCTCATTCTTTTTCTACTGATGTAAGGTGGATTTCTACACAGAGATCAATGCTGGTAAATTGCTATAGCAGCATAAATTATTCCAGACGTCAGATGGAATAGCTATATCTTTTCTTTTTCTTTTTTTTTTCTTTTTTTTTTTTCCTTGCCTCCATAGATTTCAATTGGAAGCTCTGCAAATGATAGAGGTTTTCTAGGAATATGGGACAAAATAAGAATATGATTAATCTGACAAGTGCAAACCAGCACTGCTGCCTCCTTGATCCCCAGTAACAGGAAGCAGTTCTCATTCCGCATGATTACTTGACCAGTCCTTCATTATGTAGGCATGGATAAGGCTTGACATTTTGAGATCCGTTGTCCAAATGCGTGCAGTGGGAGGGGTCACTGTCAACTCATCAAAAAGAGTGATGGCTTTCAAGAGTGTATAAAAGAGCAGCATAGAGAGGAATTGCCTCCAGAAATTATCGCCTAAACCATCTAGATCCATCTTGGGCAGTGACAACTTATCAAATTAAATTACGAACAACAGAGAGAGCAGAAGAAAATTTTCAGCTAACGTCTCTTAAAGAGCATCAAGAAAATGATCCAAAGCAAAGGCTCATTTGGAAACTATTGGTGTCTAGAGCAGCTGAACACTCAGGGGAGATGCAGTTTATCACATCCATCTCACTGGGCACAAGCCACACACTCTGCCTCACTGCAGCTTGCATAAGAGGCTTCCTCCATCCTAATGACAAGCACAACAGAGCCATTTCTTTAGTACCAGCAATCTTTGATATTCCCCACCTGTGTGGTCCCCACCCACCCCTGAAATGTTCTTCAGCTGCCACTTTTGCATTCAGTATCTTAATGGAGGCTCTGGTTTTTTGATAAAGACAAGAAATGTGATGTTGAACATGTAGCAAGATTTTTAAAAATTAAGTAAGTAAATTTGACTGAATGGAAGCTGCAACCATTTGTTGTTATTTGAATGGTACCTAGAGAAGCAGGGCAAGAAATTATTTACTCTGTCTCCAGGGTGTACAAACCCAGCTAACTGGATGAAGTTGAAAAAAGGATCAATTAGGGTATCAGGAAAAATGTTCCAATGAAGATCTATTAGTCTGTGCAAATGGAAGGAGCCCTGTCACCTGAGGCATTTTAAAACTAGCTTGGACTAAGTCCTAAAAAAAAAGAAATTATATAGAACAATCCCAAGGAATAGACTAATATTTTGCAATTACTAGAACATTTCTGTTTAGTAATTTCTTTGACTCCTTGGTATTGAAATGGTTGGAACTGCATCCACCGATGCAAAAGTCCAGTGGAGTTTCAACAGTCTCTCAACGGGCTGGGGTTTCAGGCATCTTGAAACAAACATAATTCTCTTGCCATAAATTCTGTTCCATTTAAATAGATTATTTTTCAGAGCACCTTTCAGCACTCTAAAAGGTGACATCTAGCAGAAGAAACAACTTTAATGACAAATCCAGAACTACACACAAAACCAACACAAACACGCTCAGGAAGTGGTAAAACTACTGAAAATTATGCAAAACTTTTCCTTATTAAGAGGATAATTTAGGCTTTCATTTTTGTGATATTATAAATTATAGCATTAAGCAAGATGTGGTTGAATGAAGCTGTATGTATGGTATAAACATTGACTATTTTAAATGTCAAAACTCTGGGTTAAGGGAAAAAGTTGACTTTTTCGTTTATATTATTACAGCTAAATACCAGTAATAACCAAATACAATTTGGATGTAAAGTAAATTTGCAATCATTTTGTATACATGAGAGTTCATAAGCAAAACAAAACATACTTACTTTTTATGTACTATTTTATTTTTTATTGATAAATGCTGATTAACTGTGATCATTTCTAAATGGAACTATCTGAACCTATGAAACCTTCATAAATGTATGCAAACATTTTGTTGTGTTTTTGCAAATCTCATGTATAGAACAAAAAACATATCAGACTACAAGATTTTCAAGTTGCTCTGGTTCATTTTGAATGCAAATATGATTGGCTAGGGAAAGACACGTGAGACAAGTCACATGATAATTCTTTCTGGCTCTTGCTTTGTCATTCTTTAGGCCATTGAAAGGCTTACACCTGAAATTGCATTTCGCATCTCTGGGTGCTTGGACTCAATCCGTTACCCTCATTTTTCCTAAAAAGTTATGTCTCAAGAAGATTTTCCAAAATGGTGTTGAATCACTGTTTTGTGTAGAAAAACTCAAATATTACTTCAAGGGGACTTATTCTTGACAACCATTCTTTAAAATGAGTCAATTTTTTAGTGTAGACAAGGATTCAGACAGAGAGGATATGTTTATTTGAGCTTTCTTACTCAGCTAGAATAATCAGATTTCTGTTCATCCTGGTCCCTGATTTTGCAGGATAGTGGCTTAAGATAGCATACCATTACTTTCACTTCCTTCACTTAGTAAAAGCCATCTGTGTTTTTATTTAGCCTCATTAATATAAAGGTCAGTCAGTAATGTTTCTGTTCAACTGCCTGATAATGGAAAAAGAAAAAAAGCTTTACAGTCTTTCATGTCCTGAAAAGTGGAGTGTAAAACACTGTCTAATCAGAATAACAGTACTTTTACATCCCCATTGCAGTGGTATAAGTAGCTGTAGAATGTCAGAGTAGTAGAATAATGACATCATCTATCTTGAGGAAAAAAACCCACAACCCAAATTATTTCTGATTGGGGAATTTCTGTATTTTAGGACTGATGAAAAAATTAATGTGATTTATTAAATTCAATCACAATTCTAAACAACATAGCTAAGGTACTCTCAAATCATTTTGCCATCTAATGTCCCTGTCTTGCCTTGTGTGTATTTAAGGAAGGGGTATTTCCCGGGCATCTGGGACAGCTGAATACTTGTGGGAGCTTGCTCACTTGCTTTTATTTATGTCTTTATTTATTTTTGTGTTCTCTTCTGAACTTTGTCTGATTGCTTCTAAGTTAACATCAGCAGTGACAACAACTTTTAACCAACTTGTAATCCAGTTAAGTTTTTTGAGAAACAATAAACAATCTCAGAGACATGCAACTTTGAGTCAATCTTTTTCCTTTGGGATCAGAGTTGGTTTGAAATTATGAGAAATTACTCATTATCACTCTTTGCTTAAACTTTTGAGCCAGAACCTTCTGATTTTTTTTTAAAAAAGTGTGAATTTGTTTTATTTATTGAGATTTCTAGCCCTCAGCACTTCAAATTGTTATAACTTCCCTGAGTTATGAACTTTTAGTGTGTTCATACAAGTGCACAACAGTCAGGCACTTCATTGCTGTTTACAATCTATAGGGCATCTGGTCTTGTGAATGGGAAGGAATTTCACTGTAACATCTAGGATGATGCACTTGCATCTAACATTTAAAATTATGGTCAACTGCATAAATATTGTCTTTTCAATGGAATTTGATTTGTGTTGTGCTGTTCTATAGATTCCATTAACTTACAGGAACTGTAGGATTATGCTCAGAGTATTTCAGTACCATAAATGTGGGAATGTAATGGGATAATATGTTTATTTTAAATTTCAAGTAAAAAATAATTTCTTATGTGGAGCAAATGAGTATCTAAAAGATGTCGCAGGATTCTCAGGTCCCATATTACCTCTTGTTATCACATACTTATATTTTTTCTTTCTACAATACACAAAAGGCAACTGCAGATCTTCCTAGTTTAGAAATCCCTGCGTGCTGGGAGTATCATATTACCAACAGAAAGAAGTTGAACACTTAAGTTCCTATCATGTTGAGCTTTGCTGTAAAAATAAGAGCAATAGAAATACAAGATATAGTTTTAAGTATTCTAACATTGGAAGAAAGAAAAAAAAAAAACCAAACCCAAGAGCTGCATTAACTAGGGACTTTAGAGTTGCATTTGTATTGACTGTGTATGAATATTGGAGTGAAGTGGCTCTCCAAGTCATGTAGTGTTGTCTCTCACACTGGGACAGCAAGCATCAAGTTTCCAACTCATCATAAATATTTAAATTCATATCCTTCTGT
Organism: Haliaeetus leucocephalus; assembly: GCF_000737465.1. Lineage (NCBI taxonomy): Eukaryota > Metazoa > Chordata > Aves > Accipitriformes > Accipitridae > Haliaeetus > Haliaeetus leucocephalus. The sequence continues at coordinate 3,083,767 of NW_010973023.1, read as the reverse complement.
TGATAGATCTTAAAAGACTTTCAGGGTTAATTTTATTTGGGTATTTTCTGCTTCAGCCATTGTTATGGAAGACCTGTTCCAGGATCCAAATTATTAGGAATGGTCTTCTGATTTCTTACCGAAAGTTATTCATAGCCAGCTTATGTCTTTGCCTTCTTGTACCGACGTTACTTGTTAGCCTTGAAATGTCTTTTCTCACCAGGACTATACACCTGAGACTATTCTAGCCACTATACATCATGAGCTTCGAGATGGCAGTCATCTCTTTTTTAAGATGTCAGTTTGCTTGTCTACGCAAGTCAAATTCTTGTACTGTCTTTTTACGCCATAGGCTCTTTGTTCCCCCTGCCATCAGTACCACCCCTCGTCTCTCCAAGAATCTCTTCTCTGTAACCATTCCACAACAAGTTAAACACAGACTTCTAGAGGAGGTTTACTAGGATATTGTACTGCAGTACAGGTATAAATAATTCTTTTCTATCTCCACCAGAAATAGCTTTCTTGATATGTAGGTGATCTCAACAATAAAGGTGATTATGCTGTTGCATTGCTAAATATTATTTACAGAGGAACCACATTTCTCTGACAAAAAGTCTATCTTCGGAAGCACCTGGGAGGAACCTTTAGCAAGCTTAGGTGTGCATTCAAAAATAATACTAGAAAATCAATATTTTTAGATTAAGCTGTGTTTTTACACCACCATTGTCATAATTCTCAAAATAGTTTATATTACTACTTGTTACAGAACAATTAAACAAAATCTTAGAGGCAGGAGAGGATTTTCCTTAAATATGGTCTTTTCTTCTGCTCTTTCCCCTAAGGATATACTTCTGGTTTTATGCAAATACTACACTGAGTTAGCTTGACCTTAGGTCTGATATAGAGTGATTACCCTTTGCTTTAAACACTTGCAAAATGTGGAAATAACTAGTGAGCTCTAGACATTATCTTTCCCTATTAATTCTTGATTAAAACACTTGGAAATGGCAGAGCAGGGAAGATAATATGGAATTTGTACCAAACAGAACACCTGTGTAGTTGTCTTCCACATGTGTTTGGAAAAAACTTGTTTACAAAGAGAATTTTCACTACTAATATGCGTATTCAGAATAGCACCTCCATAGTATCTTACTTGGTAGTTCTCATTCAAACATTTAACACCTATTTCTCCAGGGAAAAAATGAGGAACTTTGTGCCTCATATGTAATGAGTAAGGAGTTTCTGAATACTCTTCAAAGTTGTTCCAGATCATCTGACTTCCTTCTCTGGCAGGTTTTCTAATAGCTCTTACTGGGATGCACTTCTGGCTGATTGTGTTGTGGCCTCATCCTGGCAACACTGTTGTCTGTAATAGTTTCTCTTAGTGACCTTGGCGATGTGGATGTCTGCAGAGATTCTGCTGACATTGAAGCAATTCTTTTTCTTTACTTATCCATTCCTTAAGCCGTTGAATTTTCATCTTTATGTATTGTATCTACAGGTTTCTGAGGTGTTACGGGTGTAGCCAATAAATCTTGACAATCACCTCAGTGCTTTTGTCTAATCAGCATGACTGTGGCCCTTCTGTTAGGCAGAGAAACTATTTTTTATTCTAGCCACAGAGTTGCAAGCGGTCTGATTCCTTAGCTGCCCATATAGAAAATGATGCTTTTATGTTAGATACAAAAGCACGTTTATATCACTTGTTTTCAGTCACTCATATTTGTTAATTTGATATTTGCATAAGTTCAAGTAACCATGATTGTTGATTTTTTTGTTATTGTCTGTTTAATGAAGTATTTCTCAATTCTAACGGCAATAAGTAAGGATCTTTGTTGACATATTTAGCTTCTCTTAACAGATTTTTTACTCTTTGAATAGTGCTTCTAGCTAATTCTCCTTAAAGAAATGCACACAAACCCTTGTTAGAAAGCTCCCAGTCCTCTGTAACTAAGAAAAAGAGCTCTTGCCCTATAATTAGTAGCTCTGATTCTGCACACTGTAGTCCTTGGAAAAGTCAGTCATGTTTTTGTTTCTAGAATTGAATATTTTTGCTGTATGCAATGGTTAGCAAATTAGTAGATGTATCAAATTCAAAATACATCCTCTCTCAGCCTTTATTGTGTATACTTACCGACTGTTTATCATTGGTTGATTTTCTGAGCGTACTATTCATATTTTTTGTAAAGAGGTCAATCCAGAGAGTCATTTGCTTACCAGTACTGAGGTGAATGTTCTTGAATATTGTTTTCTATATTTGTAGCTCTCGTAGGTGTACGGTGTCCCCTTAATATATCTTTTGTGATATTGATGGCTATGACGAATGTTGATTTGTTTACTGTCTGTTGAGACATGCAGACTATGTTACTCTTTCAGATATCACATTTGAGCTTCTTTGGTGCTCAGGTCCAAAAGTAAGATCATGCTTTGATACAAATTTTGTCCTAACTATTTTGTAAATAAATTTTTAGCTGGCCCATTGAAGTATCTATCCCTTTGATCTGTCTTCTCTTTCTCTCTTATTATGTGATATCAAAGAGCCTGCAATCTTTAATATCACACTGCTCTCATGGGCTAGAGAAATACTATTGTGCGTAGTCTTTTCTGTGTGGGGATAGAGAAATACTATCATGCATAGTCCTCTCCATGTGAGGACCAGAAATACGAGGATTTCTGAGAGGTAGATGTCATCTGTACGGGTAATTCTAACCGATGTGTGTATTGGTAGACATGAACATCGTGGAAAATCAAGAGCTTGAATCAAGCCTCTGAACACCTGGACTTACTCCTATCTCTTTTTTTCCCTTTCTCTCTTTCACTCTCTCTCTGTACAATTGCAACCTACCTCAAGCTACCGACAAGCTCTTTTACCATATATATCTTTGCCTTATACATACACTAAGGAGTTATGAACAAACCTCATCTCCGTAACGTTAACTGATTTTATGTATACATTAAATGCAGGTATGTTATCCTAAAAATTATTATGACAAATTGAGGAAGTGAGAAGTTCAATTTTTTAAGTTCAAGTCCAATCTTAAAAGAATCCAATCTTTAAAACATGAAAATCTGTAATGAAGAGGTATATAATGGTAATAATGGGTTCATGCAAGAGTCACCTGCTTATTGTCAGTATTGTTTAATGTTTGTGAATGCTGAGAAGATTAAAGGGTTTTTTCCTTATAATATTAATTTACATTATGTAGCGATATTCCTTTAAAATCTCATAAGTAACATATTCTTCTGGTCAGCAGCGTAAGGTTAACAAAAAGTTCAGTCAGCAAATAAAGGATGTCACAAGTGTCGGACATCCCTATTTACAGTTTCAGAATTTGCTAGCCTCCTGTGGTCTGTTTCTATAATGTCAAATAATGTAATTTACACTGTATCTTGTTAGGTATTTTATTAGTTAGCTTTGAAATAATAATTAAAAAAAAATTGTCACATAATTTTCATTCCTGCAAACCTTTGAAATCATCTTTACATGCAGAATGCCACTAGCACAGCTACAGTTTTTCTTTTGTTTGGGAAAGCCAGTAAGTCATTTTTGTTCAATTTATGTTCAATGTGTAGATATTTTCAATTTGCACACGTTTTTTATCATGGCAAGTCCAAATGCTAGGTGTCTTTATTTTTTTCTCTGCAAAACCTGTTCATTTCACTAAGGCCCTTGAGCCAAATAAGAATAACAGCTACTATAACACTGTAATCCATCAAAAATCTCTGAAATTACTTTCTGATATGCCCAAGGATAATTCCAAAGAACAGTTGCTTAAGCTTACTATACTCAAATAGTGCATTGACAAGCCACTAGATCTAGTCCCAGTTTAGCAAAGAACTTCAGGAAGCCTACATTTAAGCATGTGCCTAAATCTGGGCAGTCTCTAGGCTTGGGTACTTACTTAAAGGTAAGTACATTTAAATAATGTCCTCTATCTTTTCATCTATTGAACTAAGTAAAAATGAAATATTTGTTTATTTTGGAGAAGTGAACTATTATTTCTTCAACTCCTTTCATGAATTAAAAACTATTTTACTACCTTTACACAAATTATGTGGTAGATATATATCAATTCAGTGTTTGTCTGTTTGAACAACATCACACTAATATAGCCTTAAGTAGGTTCAACTTATTCACTAACTACCAATTTTCACATGTTTTCATATTCTGTTACAGTAAGTTGAGTTTTTGTTGGAGTTAGAACATCATGGTTAGTGATTTGTCTGTCTTCCTGTGCTATTTTTTCCTCTAGATATTCTTGACCCTAAAAAATCACCTTGGAATCGTCTGAAATGAAATTATTTTCTGTATGTAAAAATGTATAATTTTCTTCAATCATGCTTAAAACAGAATTCATTCAGATAAGTTTTTGGTCCGACTCAGTTTGTCAATCAGGTTTACAAGTTGTAAAATGAAGTTATACTAGTTCTGCAACCATTTGCAATGAGTACTGGTTCCACTCTTTGGATATTAAATTTTAAACGTAAAATAAAGTTTCCAGTAGATTTTTACTACATTCCCACTACTTAAACTTGTGGTAGTCCATCCATTGCCAGATGGGCTTTTTAAAATAAAAATGGATCAGTACTTAAGGATATTTTTTTTAAAAGGACAATTGTTTATTGATAAGAAAAGAGGCATGTGATTTTTTTGTGTTATGATGTGTTCTTTTCTCTAAAATTGGAAGTTAAGCTCCCAGACAAAATCTCCACAAAAAGGTACCTAGGGAAAGCCAAGACGCTCTTTAGTATCTTGCTCTTTCTGCAAAATCTCATCTCATCACTCTAGCTGATTTTGGAACTCAGTAGAAGTCAGGACTGAGGAGTAGTAGCCTTTATCGCACACCTTTCTAATAATGAAGAAACTCAGATCTTTCGAGCTTGAGCTAGCTCAGCTGCAGATCTTCCAAAGAATGGTGTCTGTCTTCCATGCTGTATGTTGGCAGCAGCTATGACTATTTATCACTAGTTTATTTACTCCTACTACTCATTCATTTATTCAGCAATCTGCAGACATTTAAAAGAGCCTACATTCTCTGTTCATTTATTTTCTCAATTCATTTAGGACCAAGACTAAAGACATTTAGGTGGTGAGACATCTGTTGAAATAAACAACCATTTAAGCAAAAGAACTGGATTTAGGAAGACTCAAATTTAAGAAGTTTATTTTCTTTGTGGACCTGCACTTCATTATCTTTCAATTACATTTTTCATATTTGTATTGTCTGCCTTTCCTTTCCCGTTTAGCTAAAAAAACCCCAACAAATAAACCCAAAACTTGATTGATTGTTAGAAATTACATTCTATTAATAAAAATGTGATCTTTTTAGTTTATTGCTCTAAGGAAATATTTAAAACCACTTTCAAAACTTGCATTTATAATTACTGAGCGAAGACTACAGGATTCCTTAACCCCTCTTGTCTTCCTAAAGTTTTAATGTTTTTTCCCAAAGGGGTTTTGCTGTAGCCCAGTGTTTATTTAACTAGTATAATCTGATGCATAAAAGCATTACCTACAACTTCATACAATACAAGAAAGATTTCAGCTAAACAGACCAAATTCTTCTCTGGTTTAAGAATGAGACTTCTGTTCGTACCAATGAAGTTGGATGCACGGTCAGGCAGGTTGGGTTTAGTCTTGTACTCTGGTCTGCCATGATATAACCAATCTGATTCAAGAGTGCTTTGCAATAGTATGGACATACAGTCTAATTGAGAACCTTTCATTAAAAAGATGCTAGTCATTCTTAATCAAACCAGGTAACATTACTGTTAGCAAAATTACTTCTGCCCTTAGAGAGCAATTCTCAAGACAGACATTTTCTGTTTCTTATTAAAAATGCATGACATAATAAATACCACAAATATTCAAGTACGCAAATATCTTTTGAAATTGAGAGATCCAGTGCCCTCAAATTTTTCTTGCTCTGAAGGCTCTTCTCGATTATGTCAAATGCACATTGTTTACATGATCACAGCATAGTGTGCAATTCACTAGGTAAATGAGTGTCTGACATTCGTGTTTCCTCAAATAGATTTGTAGAGGAAATTTAACTTCAGTGAGACAAAATGTTTTGGTCTACACTACACAGTCTAAAATGGACTTTCAGTTAATTTTTTTTTTTTAATGTTTGAAGTGGTGAGATCTACCAAACAATTGAGAATGCCATCGAAAGGAATAAATTAATTGCAAAATTGTGAAAATAAGTAAGCAAATGCTTTTGATCAATGTTTTAAAAATATTGCTTCAGAGATCGTTACACATCAGAGATGTAGAAAGTTTATTTGAATACCTTGATGTCAAAAGGTATCTAATATCCAGCAATTTGTATTAAGAAAGATTGCTTGAGTCCCAAGTAAGATGCTGAGAACAGAATTGCCAAATATTTTCTGAGATTTCAGATTCAAATAAACTGATGTCTGTGGCGCATCCATTATTAAAAATTTGTACTAGAGTGACAGAGGCAGGCAGCGTGAAATGTGTTATTCTAGTCACACATCAGTCCCCTAGATGACACTGAGAAGCCGGAAGATGTTGTGTAACAGGACTTACAAACATCATTTGCCAGATGTTATCTGATAGTTGAAGCTCAAGAGACAATGTTATCAAATCTGCCGGTTGCAGTATGTGGGTTAATAAAAGATTGTATGATACCACTTCTTGTTTTCCCTTGATTTTTTCCTTTTTTTTCTTTCCTGTAGCTCATTTCTCAACTCTAGGTGAAAATCAATATTAAAAGAGAATGCAGAAAATTATTATTAAAAATATTTTGTTCTTTAATGCTGATTTCATTATGTGGATTAGACAGTTGGTTATTAACTGCTACCAACTACAAAGTCCATACTGAAATTATATAAAATAAGTTTGCAGGTTGGTTTTTTTTTAATAAAAGGCATACTGGTTTAGTAGTTTAAAAATCAGATTTGGGTAATTTGAATCTCTGTAATTGTATGTGCTCTCCCCACAAGAATAATTTGTAGCATTAATATAGTTGTTTGTATTGCAGAATATTGCATATCAGTGATAGTCCAATATACATATAAATCAATGATTTACCAAGTACTTTTAAATAAAAGGGTTTATTTATATTTGATTTTTTTTTTTTTTTTTTTTTAATCACTAGAGCTTTAAATGACTCTTTCAAATCAAGCTAGGAAAAATCCTGCTGTTTGGCAGTCAAAAACTTGATCTGGTCAAATTAAATTTAATTATTGCCCACTGCTTGGATAAGTGGCTGACCCATACTTAAAAATCCCGAGTGCTGTCACTGACCATCATGTTTGACCTGCTGGAGCTGAAAGTGAAAACCGTCCTGATACCTCATTTCTTCTAAATACTGCCACATCAGTAGAAGAACTGGGCAATCTCTAATCAGTACCCACTTTGCTGTTCTTTTCCCAGTCTCTTCAGCCAGTTAATGGCAACATTGGCTATTGTATAAAGTAGGCATAAGGACTTACGAACACTGCCTTTCCAAAGTGTGATTCAATGAATCACAATGGCTTTTTCATGGTGAATGTGATGCAAAAGACCAGTTTTCATTCCCTGTATGAGGCTGAGCCAGTCAATCAGTGTCATGCTCAATAAATCAATTGCTAAATTCAGCTCAGATTGTGGGCCTAAACCTGCTTCTGTTAGAATCAATATTAAAACTGTGAGTAAATCCAGTGGAAATCAGATAGTTGCTTCAGACTGGTAGCTTTTGAACAGAGGAGAAAAACTGCAAATCTGTCAAATTCCATGGAAATTATAATTTTTTAATCTAAATTCCCACATTATGATAATAGAATTAAAAATTTACTAATCTATACTGAATATAATCCCTTTTAGGGATAGCTGGATCTGGAGTTTCTGGGGTGAGGAAAAGTCAGTGGTAACTGAGTTTTTATAGACATGCATGTAACTGTATTCAAACTCTAGGTTACAGACCTCCGGTTATCCACAGATCCATTTGTTTGCTGATGTTCATGACAAACCAGTTTGAAAATTGGTTAGTGAACACAGAGCACATGGCATAAATGATATGCAAAGAGGACTGAGGATCCATTAGAAGGATCTTGTTTAAAGAAAAAGTTTAAAAGGTTGAAAACAACACCCTTTGATTTAGAATTTATCATCCTGTTGATTTTTTTCATGTGGGCATGCAGCAAAACATGTCTTACTGTTACTGATGAGCAACAATCTTTATTCATTAATTCAAGGGGAAACCATTTGGAGCTAGGGTTGGTATGAATTATGTTTATTTTATTCAAATACATAGTAAAGCATACAGTAGGGTTTTCCTCATCAAAATAATAGAAGTCACAGCTGACCTAGTGTCTTTTTTCTAACAGACTAAATCTACTCTAGGTCAGTATTAGCAATTAATCATGGTTTGAACTGTTCTCTGGCACTTTTAATTGCATGAAATTGGAGAAAAACAATCTATTTGAACAAAAGGGAATGTCGTCCTCATGAAGTTGTAACCAACAGGAAGCAGATGAACAGTAAGGCCAAAAACCTAGCTGTAAAGCTTTACTTACTTAACCAAAAATTTATAAAAATTATTTCCTCCCATAATCTCAGGAGAAGTTGAATTTCATAATACTGGAAGGAGTGGAAGGGTTATTGCTCCCTTCCCATATATTATTTATATCCTTTAAATATCTGAATGTTATCTTGCATAATAAAATGTAAAATTCATAAGTTTGTGGGTAATTTAAGTAGCAATTCACAGTTTAACACAGAGTTATCTTCTTTCTGACAACTGGACTATACTGAAACTCTTCCTCAGAGAAAACTGCTACCCTATGCTGTTAAAAAAGATGAAGAAACAAAGGAAAGTGCAAGAACATCTCCAAGGAAGCGCCACAGTATACTCTGTAGCTAAAGCTGATGAAAACCTCTCTTCTCATTCTGTAGAGAGGGCTTTGTACATTTGGGAAAACTGCTGAGGTCAACAGCTCAGTGCTCCCTGAAAGGACAATTTCTAGGCAGGAAACCTCCTAGAAGTAGCAGAATGAGAAGGAAAGCTCTGGTGTCACTGAAAGCTATACTGCCATGGATGCTAAAAGGACAGGACAGAAGACTTATTTGTCCCACAGTTGTTTCTGGGACTTGGTGTTGATATGCCTTCCTCAGCAATTCATCGAGCTATGTGGCTTTTAGAGTTCCTCTTCTTGCTCACTGAAAGTGTCTGTGGTGGGAACATATAATTACCATTAGAGTTGACAATTTGGTTTAATAAATGAATTTCACTCTTCCTTTGATATGTTCTAGGGGTTTTTTATTTTTCCTTTAAAAGAGAGCATTCAGGTTCCAGTGGGGATGAAAACCTAGAATTCTCCCTTTGATCCTAAACACCAACAGATTTCTACTCTGGATATAGAATAAATTTTGAAGACATCCTGTGACATTGGCTTTTGGAATCTTACAAAGACTTTGTAATAGGAAAGCACTACAACATAATTCATCCAATAACTTTCAAATATCTAGCAGTTGCACAGTAAACTAATGAATGACTTTTTGTCTACAGCTATTTCACTTGTTTCCACTCTAAGGATCATATTTTCTGGAGTATTGTGTCAGGTTCATCTTTTTCTGGTATCTTACAAGGCCAGATGATTAAGCAATCAGTTGTTTTTATAAACAAAACTCAGTTCCCTTCCAGTGCTCTCTGACATGGTTATTCACTTTAGTGAAAGATCACCTGGTCCTTTTCTAGGTTGTAAGAGGAAAATATTTGGAGGCGGTGCAAGAAATCTCTTGTTAAAGTGGACGGCAATGTGGAAACATGGATGCACGCATGTGGAAACTAGAGGAGATATTTGAGTTTCTCATGTGCGATGCAGTTACCTTCAAAAAGATGCCAATAGCATACATGCCATAGCTGGCGTGGGCAGCTGCAGCAGAGGAATGTTAGGAGGTGTAAAAACTATGTTGCTGTTTCTGTTTGTATTGGAAATGTGTCTTAATGTGCAGTCAACTACAGGTTATTCAGTACTTTATGAAATAGCACAAATAATATATTCTGTTGACTATAATAGCTGAAAAAAGACGGCAGCTCTTCAAAAGAATTGGGAACACTGCAGTGAATGTATTCATTCTGTTGAATGTTCTGAGGTAAAACTAGGAGAAAGCATTTCTCCTATGATAAAATAACAAAGGTTACTTTATATCACCAAGTTATAGGAATAAGTTCCCTCTCTCCTGGGAAATCCACTCTATGGACTGATACAGCATGAATGGCCTCTCTGAAAAGGATATGCAGATTTAACACCCAATGGTAGCAAGCAATAACCATGTATATATTGATTCAATCTGAAGAAGTAACGCCTAGCAACCAGTTGTGGCTAAACCCTCTGGACCATTTCCCCTACGCTTCTGCCATGAAAAGTGTTATTTCCTTGGGCTGAGCTAGGAGTCATCTCTAGCAAACCAGTGAGACAAATCCTGAGCCTTAGTAGTATGGCGCTGAAATTGCATGACTAGGCCATACTTAGTATTCAACATAATTCAGGAAAATCTCCATAGCACTTTATGTTGCACATCTTTCTTCCTAGTCAAGTTCAGAGACTGTTAGTCAATCACAGGAAGCCACTGGGAGGGGGGACGCACACAAGGTGCTGCCCTTGATAGTCAGTCCTGGTGGTCCGGTCAGCTGCACTGTCGCAGCAAGGCTGTATTGCTCTGATAAAGTGGCTCCTGAGCTTGTTCCATCTTGTTTCACCCATTTCCAGGCAACTGGCCAATAAAGGTATATGCAGCCACAGAAATATTTGTCATAGGATCATTTTTCCCTTTGTTTCCACACACCGTGTGGTGCATAAGGGGAATATGATGCCTAATTGGAGCACTCAGCTGCTAGTGTAAATATTTAACATAATAAAAATGATCTGCCACATAATCCCACACATATCATCAAGGCTCCCAGACTTCCTCTTTCCACTCAGCAGCCTGAGTATGACATTGTTGCCCATTCTTGCTCTCCTTTCTCACTAGGTCAGTTCCAAGAAGCACTTCTTACTTCTGGGACTTAGGTGCACATATCAAATAGTCCAAACACCGTTTGAAGATGAGACCCAGGCTCTCGTGAGTCCTCTTACCTTCTAACATGGTTCCAACCCATACAGAATTTACACTAGAGGAAGAACCTACTCTAAACAGTTTACAGAGTAGACACGGGAGGCAAGCAGGCTAAGATCTCAAAGCCTGCCATTTTGTGCATGAAAGGACAAATCTAGGTGCAACCTCTGTAATCGTGTGGTCTGTTTCAGTCATTCAGGCACTTCTTGTCTGCTCAGTTTGACCAGTATTAGCAAGAAGTTGTGCAAAGACATGGAATTTCTTTTTCTGATGATATTGCTTTTTCATCTCCAAATGGATGTTAAAGAAACAAGTATTAACTTTTGGTATACAAATGTCTGGCTATTGCTTAAACTTGCAGTATATCTCATCCTAATGAGGTCATAGCTGTGCAGGTTTTAAATCAGTATAATATATTAATTACACTATAAAGACACCTCGATTGTGAGTATGAGCTGAGATTAGTAAAAGTGACAAAGAAAAAAAAAATCATTTTAGAAATCACACTTCTGCACTTCTGGGCAGCAGTTTGTGTTATTTCAACAATATATGGAATCTGGTTAGAGTAACTAGAGCAGGTTGACTGTATTTTTCTAAATAGGATTTTGCTTCACCTACTGCTTGCAGCATTCATTTATAAAATTTCTTCCTAAGACAAATAGTAGCTTTAGTGTACTTTACTGTGAGTTAGATCACCAAAAGCAAGACAAAGTAGTGTCTCCTTATGGACCTACATTCTCAAAAACAGTTTCTCAAACTTCTCCAGAGTACAAATCTTTTTGCTTTATTTGTGTTTATATGGCTTCTTGTTGATCGAATAGCAGGTAGAACTGCAAGGTAAAACAGCAAGAGTCATATTCACTTCTACAGTTGCACTTACCACCTTTGAATTCTTTCATGACTGTCCTAAGGAGTGAAAAATTTGAGAAGCATTGGTTTAGTTTATAAATATGTAGCCTCCAAAATAGCTGCCCTTTCTCACAATATTGTCTTAAAAGAAAGAACATAGAAAACAAAGAGCAAATACAGTACACACTATTGCCAGCTATAACTATTATAGAACTGTTTTTCAGGGTGTCTAGCAAACTATGGGCTTTCTTTGAAGATCCTTTGGTATCTTTAATACAGATACAGATGTATATATGCAAGTTTCAACAAGACTACAGGGCTGAAAAATTCATCAGAACAAATTTCATTTTTTGCTAACAAGACAATAAATTGTGTGGTTTTGCACATCTATTTCACTTAGTATTTTTTTACTTAGTACTTTTCCTTTACTCTCTCCAGCAGAATAGCTAAGTCCCCTTTGTTTGTACACCTCACAAAAAATGTTTATTTATAGAAATATTTTTCTATTTTAGAATTGCTTTAGTGATTCTTTGAGCAGATTTTTATGCTTTTAAAATCTTGTGGTCATCATCTTCCAGCATTTTTACTTTATCATCAAATACTAGGAGGCAACCACATAAAATACCTTAGAATAACCCTGCTGTTCTGTACGGAGTTCTGCAAGCTTTGCTTTTACAGAGAATTATATTTCACCCCTCAAGAGGGCAGGACTGGTTTAGGCTTCCAGAAATCATTGTAAAAGAACCTGACTTCATAAACTTGAAAATAAATAACTGGAGGCTTGCTGAATAGTGCAATTGTCTTTACTTTTCCATGAGCATTTACAAGTAAAATCAGGTCTCTAATAAGTTCTATGACAGAGAACTACGTGCATGTGTTAAAATTTCTTAAATATCGATAGATAGAAGTTGAATACCTATTTCTAGTCATTCAAAGACAGGAAAATGAAAAGATGTATCTACAGCTATCTATTCAATGAATAAAAATGGACAGTTTCCCTATTTCTCATTGGGAAATATGGTTTCTACATATTGTGACTACTTTGTGTATATATCCATCAAAAAAGGAGGGTTTTGTATTCACAAACAGCAAAAACTCCTTTATGTTTCAAACATCAACCCTTTGTAGTGTATACTTTGATCAAAAAATTTCTTCATTTCTCATCTATAGAAGAAAAGAAAGCAAAATACCTCAAAATTTAATCACAACCAGGTCTCATATCTGCACCAAGATTTTGCGGTACACATTTCCTTCATCTTGACTTCTGACCATACAGCAATTGCTCATATTCTTCACCGTATATACAGTATTTCAGATATAAAAAATTCTCTGTAATTAAGTATATTCTAGTCCAGGTATGCTAAGGAACATACCAGCTTGATCTTCCATTTTTTGAAAGAGATATTGAAACTTTTGTTGACTTAAATCATTTGACTTCCAAGAGTGGGATATCTATTATTTCTATCAGTACAAGCAACAGGTTTGACATTGACAGTGTAAGAAAGTGTCCAAATGAACCTTAAGTGAAAAGCTAAAGAAACTGATGAATAAAATGTGAGAGGGTTTTCTCACAAATTTGTGCGTTGGAAAGAAAATACCGTAATTTTTCTGTATGACTTAAAATTACTTTTTAAAGCCTTGCGGAATCTATCTTTGAAGACAAGTTCAATAATTTGATAGCTGTGGGTTTTTTTATTCCAAATTTGATCTTTTAAAATAGATTTGTAATAATAAGTACCAGTGGAATATCTTGTTGCTAGTAATTAGTTTGAACTTTATGCAGTTTCCCTCTTTCTATTAGATACTATCTACCTGTCTCTTACAGAAATCACTTAAGTAATAGAATTTTAAACAATTTCACCTTCTGTGCAAGTGACTTAAATTGAGAGAGTGCATGCAAACCTGTATGCATAGGTGGGTAAATAAGTTTCTGGGTGGATATGCCACAGCTGGGCAACCATATAAGATGCTGCAGTTTACTTGTAAACAAGGTCATTTATGTAAATAAATACATTCTTCTTCTTCTTTTTGAAGAGTTAATCCAGTTAACCTAAAATCCCCTTTTATTTTACAATTTTCTTTATTTCAAAAGATTTTTGAGCAATCAGGTGCCCTAACTCATTATAATTGTCCTCCTGGTTTTGCATATAAACTCCATGCTTGCCAGCTGCTTAGAAAAGCCAGACTTGTGGTATGTTAACAGTGAAACTAAAAATAAAGAAATGTGGCATGGTTTCCATGGGCCAGGTATAGAATAGATCTCATAGTCAGCATTCAAAACCTTTAGAGGCTCCCATGAAGCCCTAGTGGATCCATTTGAAACCAGTCCTAAATATTACACGTTTCTCCAGGTTGGATATATATGTTCACAGGACTCAAAGGAAATCCCACCAAAACAAGTCTGTATTGTGATAGATTTGTCTAACCTCTGCTATTACCTTAGATTTGTCTTTTGACTAGTTATTTCAATATTAGCCAATTCTGGTGTTTAGTTATTACAGAATCACAAGATGGCTGGGGTTAGAAGGGGCTTCTGGAGGTCATCATGTCCAACCTCCTTTTCAAGCAGGGTCACCTAAAGACACTTGAACAGGACCATGTCCAGATGGCTTTTGAGTATCTCCAAGGATGGAGAATCCTCAACCACACTGGGCAACCTGTGCTGGTGCTCAGTCACCCTCACAGTGGAAAACTGTTTCCTGGTGTTCAGACGGAACCTCCTATGTTTCAGTTTATGCCCATTGCCTCTTGTCCCATCACTGGATACCACTGAAAAGAGTCTGGCTCCATCCTCTCTGCACCCTCCATTCAGGTATTTATAGACATTGGTAGGACCACCTCTGGCCCTTCTCTTCTCCAGGCTGAATAGTCCCAGCTCTCTCAGCCTTTCCTCATATGAGAGACCTTCAGTCCCTTAATCAGCTTCATGACCCTTTGCTGGACTGTCTCTAGTAGCTCCATATCGCTTTTGTACTGGGCAGCCCAGAACTGGAGCCAGCACTCCAGATGTGGCCTTACTAGTGCCAAGTAGAGAGGAAGGATCACCTCCCTCAACCTGTTGGCAGCACTCTTCCTAATGCAGCCCAGGATACTGGTGGCCTTATTTGCCACAAGGATACATTGTCGGCTCATGTTCAACTCAGTGTCCACCAGGACCCCCAGGTCCTTTTCTGCAAAGCTGCTTTCCAGCTGGGTGGCCCCCAGCATATAGTGGTGCCTGGGGTTGTTCCTCCCCAAGTGAAGGTATTTGCACTTTCCCTTGTTGAACTTCATGAGGTTGCTGTCAGCCCATTTCTCCAGCCTGTCGAGGTCCCTTGATGGCAGCACAACCCTCTGGTATATCAGCCACCCCTCCCAGTTTTGTGTCATGCTTGATGACGGTACACTGTGTTCCATCATCCAGGTCATTAATGAAGACATTAAACAGGATTGGACCCAGTATTGACCCCTTGGGTACACCACTCATTACTGGCCTCCAACTGGACTTTTTGTGCTGCTGATCTCCACCATCAAGGGCCTGGTTGTTCAGCCAGTTTCCAGTCCACCTCACTGTCTGCTCATCCACTGCATTTTTTTAATGGTTAAGGAAATTACAGATGATTATTGCCATTTTCTCCTTAGGCCACTCTAAAGTTTCTCATTCTGCTCGTTTGCCTGTGACTCTAAATAACCTGGCACAGATCTTTGCATCTCATACGAAGTTTCCAGTGTAATTCTATGTTTCACAGAGACTTTACAGAAAAGCCAGTAGTAACTGAACATTGCAGGAATCTATTATTTGTGGAATAGGTTGTAATATATCACCAAAGGGAATTTCTGGATATCATTTTGTTGGGTTTGGTTGGTTTTAAAGAGATGTTCAATGTTTCAGGAAAGAGCCACGGAACGTCTTTTGGATGCAAGGTCTTCCATTTATATAACCTTTACACATTTTCTCATTTCTTATGAAAATTCCTGGTTTTCTTTTCACATACTTCATTTCCCCATTAAGGAGATTCCCATAAAAATATGTACATGTCTTGCATTCCCCTCAAGGCCAATTGCCTCCTATTTTTCTCTCTCATTATAGGTGATCAATCTTATTTTTCACAGCAAAATCTTCCTGTCTTGGAGGTTTTCCTAATGGGAACATGATTTTCATCAGGACTATCTGTCTGTCGGAAGATCTAGCCAGTCAGTGTTTAGATATCATGAAAAGGGTTCTGACTCAGCCAGACTGATAATAACAATTTGATTGAATTACATACAGAAGAGCTGCTAAAGTATAATCTGTTTAATGGTAGACTATTTAAAAACCAAACATTTGCTGGGTAAATAGGCTTAAACATGGCAGAATTTTCAGCATCTCGGGTAAGATGTTATTTACAGATTGTTGTTTTTATTATAATAATATTGGTATACTATTCATGTTTAATGAAGGGTGTCAGGTGACATAGATTTTATTTCACTATCCCTCTTGAGATGTTGAAAGGTCGCAAAAAAGATTATTTTTCAAAACTGAGCAAGATCTACCATATGTCTAGAATTTTGACAGACTGTACGCATCTATGTGCATTGTTACCAATGTTACTGTATGGTTAACAAATGAGAACATCCTTTCAGAATTGTTTTGTGGGTCAAATTGCATGGTCTAGATTACTCTTCAGTTTGGATTCTTGCTACCAGTGGTCCTTTGTATAAGAACTCCTTTGTCGTGGTTTAACTCAAGCCAGCAACTAAGCACCACACAGCTGCTCACTCACTCCCCCCCACCCACCCAGTGGGATGGGGGAGAAAAGTGGGAAAAGAAGTAAAACTCGTGGGTTGAGATAAGAATGGTTTCATAGAACAGAAAAAAAGAAACTGATAATGATAGTGATAACACTAATAAAATGACAACAGTAATAATGAAAGGATTGGAATGTACAAATGATGCACAGTGCAGTCGCTCACGACCCGCCAATCGACAGCCTGTTAGTCCCCAAGCAGCGATCCCCCACCCCCACTCCCCCCAGTTTATACACTAAATGTGACGTCCCATGGTATGGACTACACGGTTGGCCAGTTTGGGTCAGGTGCCCTGGCTGTGTCCTGTGCCAACTTCTTGTGCCCCTCCAGCTTTCTCGCTGGCTGGGCTTGAGAAGCTGAAAAATCCTTGACTTTAGACTAAACACTACTGAGCAACAACTGAAAACATCAGTGTGTTATCAACATTCTTCGCATACTGAACTCAAAACACAGCACTGTACCAGCTACTAGGAAGACAACTCTATCCCAGCTAAAACCAGGACATCCTTCTATGGGAGAAATCCTGTCAGGAGCTTTTTCTCCTTCTTTCCACCTCTGTACTTTGTTAATGTGGTGGAGTGTTTTCAGTAAATCAGACTGATCCTTGCAAACTCAGCAAAAGGAAGATAGGTAATGGTTACACTAGACACAGTTTGGAAGTTAATTTGGACCAGTAGTCAAAGTAGGTTTCCTTTAAGTATCTTGCTGTCAGCACTAGATATCAACATCTGAGTACATTAACTGCAATATTTAATTATACTTAGTGTTGCTGGTTATCATATCTATCTACTGATCTACAAAACTGCTTAGCAATTAATGCTAATTGCCTACGCAGTTATATTTGCAGTCCCTTAAGTTCATGAGTATTTACTCACGATTTATATTCTGCAACTGTAAAAGATAACTGGGAAGAACAACAGCAGCCTGGTTATAGAGGGACAGTTTAAAAAAGTGATTTTGCAACTCCAATTTTTGAAGTCAACACATTCTGCCTCTTCAGGTTAAAATGGCTGATCTTGCTTATAGAGCACTAGACTTCTTCAGGATATTATTTGGTTATGATTCTTATTGTCCTGACTCAACTAAGGCTAGAGGGGAACAGCAGTTTTTGTGGTGGGTTGGTTTTGCGGGGTTTTTTTTCATTTGATGCATTTCCTACTTCCAAACTTTCTCTTAATTGTTTTATTTATAGCTTTTTCTGCACTGACCTAATCCTGAAACAATAAGATCAGTTCCATGAGTAGACTACATGCCTCACACTCTACCTTTTTTTTCATCTTGTCCAATCCTTTTGAGGCCTGGGCACTATGTTTGTGGCTCAGGAGAAGCTTAATGCAGAGTGTTTGTATATAAGTGTTTATCGTTGATTTCAGAAGACCAGGTCCTATCAACTTTCCAGAAAAAAAGTAAAAGCCAGCAGATTTCTCTTGTGTTTTGGGGTTTTTTTGTTTGTTTGTTCTTTTTCTCTCCTGAAAATGAGAAAAACAGTGCAGAACATTCATTTTAAGTAGAAAAGCAGTGCAAGTGATAAAAGCCATCCAGACAAGACCAGTCTATTCTGAAGAAATCATCTTCTCTTGAAATACTTTAGCCTCTTTCACATTTCTGGTTTTGGGCAGTACCTTCAAACTGGGCCAAATTTTGTGAAATGATGGTTTGTCTATGGATAGTTGTCTACTGAAGCATAGGTCTAAGACAAAACTGATTTCACTTATGTGTTATATCTGGCTGTAAAAGCATGATACAAAGCATCTCAGTAAATATAATCATGCTTATCTGATTGAAAATAGCACATGTATTAGACTTATTACCTGGTTAGCACAATGGTAAATCCTTATGGGATTTATTCCAGGAAGGCCAAATGGATGCTTCTGACAAAGAAAGTGTCTCCTCTTTGTGAATAGGGATGGCAGAGTATTCATAAACACAGAATGAAATTTAGATTTCTGTAGATAAGTTGCAAAATGCAAAATAGGCAAAAGGATTCTGAATGGATCTGTAAATATATCCTCTTTCATTAGACTGATGTATTAAAATATCATGTGGTTAGCTGTGTGATGTTCTTGCTTGCTAGTGTATGCAGAAATATTTTTGAACTCACTCTTCTGAAAGAGAGATAGAGAAAAGCAGGATTTTGTAACAGAAAAAAAAGAACTTGGTATGATAGTATCAATAATTTCTGCATTAACAGTGTGTTGCCATAGTTTTGAAACATTTCTCATTTCCAAGAAATATATGTATAATTATATCACTGAAGTGCATTGTCAAATTTTAGCACATTGACATTATAGCCAAGATATTGAACAAAACTAATTATCTCTTTCTCAATTTTTAAGATCCAGATTTTAAGGACCTTGGCATTTTGAAACCATTGCCAGGTTGGTATGTTGTTTTGGTTTTTTTTTAACTTGGAGGCCTTTGCACTCTGCTGTAGAAAATATTTTTGTTTGCTGTTCAGGTTTCATTTTTTCTGGTATTTTGTTATTCAGTTTGTGAGTTTGAGATGGGAGGACCTGAAGGAATTGTGGAATCTGTACAAATTGTCAAAGAAGGAAAAGCTTCTGAAACTGAAGCAGTAGACTGTAAATGGTACATCCGAGCACCACCCCGATCCAAGGTCAGTCCTTCATCCACTTGCTGATTTGCCATTTAATTTAAGAAATTGACTTTTCTAATATGTTGTGCATTTCTTAGTACAGTCAGATCTTGTTTAATAACTTTACAGCTTGAACTTGTAAACTATTTTTTTCCTTCTGCTGTGGAAGGGTAATTTGTCATCTCAGCCAAAATAACCTTCTTTCTCTATAAATAATGATGTGGGCAGCGTTAATGTGCTTTTTGTGCCATAAGTAATTTTCTTAAATTCATCTTTAATTTTGCTCATATTTTTAAAGAATCAATGTGTTTTCTTAAGTGGGAGGTAATCTTATCACTTTAATTTTCAATATATTTCAAATACCTCATATAGACACTACTAAGGGAACACTGCTGGCTTCCTAAGGTCTTCATTGTTTCTCATCTGGGAACTGTGAAAATGGAGCCAAGGTAAATTCACATTCCTGTGTATGAGACCTTTAGTTCCTTTGGTTTAGAGCCACAGACAAAAAGAGATAGTGTTCTCATTTCTCTCCCACCACAGTCAGCAAGCCATGCCTTTGTAACAAACAGGAGAGGGTTGCAATTAATTTAACAATTCTTTTCTTGGATTATCTTTGAGTTCCTCTCTTATCTGTGGCTTATCAGTTATTATATGGATTAATTGCTGCTGGCTACATTACTGTTTCTCCTCTCTTTGCAATTGGAACAGCTTTGTGTCTCCCACCTACTTTCATTCACTGAGTTAAAGACAACTCCATATTATATTTATTTCTAGATGTCTTTTATTGGACAGGAAAGGTTTTACAAGGTAGGATTTATATATCCAATAATCTCTGCCGTCTTTAAAGAGATAAGAGTTTTTTGTGTAATCTCAGAGCAGACCGTACTGAATATATCTAACTGTTTCAGCATTTGGTATTGAATAAGGAGGAGGAAGGGTTTCCAGAAGAGAAAAAGTCATTAGTATCAGCATTTTTCTATTGTGAACGTTTAGGAGCGTAGTTGAATAGTTGGCTCATAAAGACTACAGATAAATTATTTCCAGAATATACTTTAATCTCTTTTTTTTTTTTTAACTTTTGGATAAATTCAATATTCATAGAGGTTTTCAATTAAGTAGATGAGTTTCCCGCTTTGCTGCAGTAAGTAGCTATAGACATGAAATGACTGAACTGATGAATTATTATTGCATATGTTATATACTTAGGTATTAATAGAAAGAAAACAGGTATTATTATTGCATATGTTATATACTTAGGTATTAATAGAAAGAAAACAGGTATTATTATTGCATATGTTATATACTTAGGTATTAATAGAAAGAAAACAGGTAAACACAAAACTAGAATTGTGCTTATTAGAATCAGTACAACTAAATAAGCCAATAAAATTGTCCTATAGTCTTAGTTTCAGTTTATGCTTGGTTAGTCAGATAATGTCATTGTGATATTCTTACTTGATCTAACTCTAAAGTTCTGTACGATTCAAAGTCCTGCTAGAAATGTTTATTTACCTGTAGGATTTATCCACATTTCAGTCGTGATGTAAAAATACAAATTGTGTAGCTGCATGACTGTAAACACAGTGTGTAACAGAAGAATGCCACACTACCACTGTTAATAGAGGATTAAAGACTGTTTCGTTCTTCATGAACTTCTGTACCTGCATTTAGTTGTGTATACCAAGAAGTGTATACCAGCTGAAGAGCATCTGGAAGGGAGAGTGATGAGAGAGTTCTAGAAAACCTGTGGAAACACTGGAAGTTATTTAACGTCATCTAGAAGATTTTGTGAAGGAGCATGATACCAGATAATAAAAGGCTTAATACAATGAGGAAGGAATACTGTGTTGTCCATGTCTATGGGATAAGCCATGGTCCTGCACTCCAAAAGAAAGATTCAGGTTAGATACTAGGGAAGAAAATTTCAAACACCAGGGAGAGGATTAGGGATGATTGGTTAAGGAAGTTTGTTCAGCCAGCATTGCTACCCGTCTTAAAGTGCAGGTTAGGTAATGAAACATTACTAATCCTACCTGCATTTAGGCAGAAGGGTGGGGTGGGTCATCTCTTGATAAATCTTGCTGCTCCCGTCTTACAGAATTCTCTGGGTAGAGAGATAGGGCAATATAAAAGCATATAAATCAGTGTTTCCTAACATGTGGAGTTGAAAGCTTTTTCAGCAAGCCAGGAAAAAAAAAAAAACAGTTTTCAAGCCTAGATTCATCTTAGAGGGCTAAGTCCAATTTAGCACTTGAACTGGATTCTATTGTCCATATTTTACAGTCAGCTTCCTTTGTGCTTATCTAACCTTGAACTAGCGACATATTCAGTACAATCATTCAGTGACATCATTCTAATTTATGGCAGCTTGCACCTATGAAAGCAGGCTCTCCTGCTAAGAACAGTAAGAACTCAGCAGATGTCTTTAAATCCACATGTTCCTGTACTCTGGGCTGCACAGTTTGTTGCTGGGAACTGTGCCTAAAAGGCCAGAGTTTCTCAGACAGGGTTTGGGTTGGATCTTTACATCTTTAGTTTCTTAATTAAACTGTGCCAGAATGTGGGCTGCTTGCAATTTCATTTGGCTTAAGCTCATCCAATCTAAACTGTCTGCAGAAGCAAGATGCAAGTCCTTTCCTTGGTTTGCAGTTGCAGATTCAAGCCAAGTCTGAGCTCAACATATGAGCAATGAGATCAGTCAGAGAGTATGAACTTGAGATGTCTATGTCTGAGCTTCAAACTGACAGTCTGGGTGTAAGGTTGCTGCTATCCTCAGCAAGCTGGAATGGGACAGAGAACAGCACGTTTCTTGCACACACTTAAATAGAGCCGTAACTGATTACCTTAGAGCACAAAAAATAAAATGCTGACAATGCATGCAGAACTGAAACTTTTGGGAAGTGCAGAAGACAGTAGAAGGCAGTTTAAACACGACTTCAATCTATACACAGACCTGGAGCCTTATATTTGACAGTGGCTGGTTGCAAAGTGTGTGTTTCTTGTAATCCTTCGAAGTCAGTTCCTGCTAAGATAGCTGTGAATCTGGAGTTCAGAAATACTGTCGGTTCTGCACTTCGTGTAGAAGCTGACTTCAGTTGGTAATCAGAGCGAGAATGGGAAATTAAGAGAGCTGCTGATCGAATGTGCCAACCCACTCAGAACAGTAAAGAGCTGGAGGAACCTCTCCGTCCCCAAATTCTTCACTGTAGAACAAAGCCCAAACGAGGAAGTGGATAAGCTTATTGCGCTGGGATTTGAAAAACTTCAGAGATATCATTGGCTACAGCAGAGGATCAGCAAGGAATCTCTATTTATGAATAGAAAACAAGAAAATGAAAAGAATGATAGTATTTTCTCACTTTCTGTTAAGGGTGAGATGTTGGAGGATAATATTGACGACACGCATTTTTCGATATTGGATGTGTTAGCAGAGTTTGACAAGACCCCCCAGGAAAACAGAACACATGTTTGTGCTCAAGTAGCTCTCCCTTTGGTGGGTAACTTTCCCAGCAAGGTACCATTGTATCATGCTTGTTCCCCAAGAGGTTTTGTAGAAAAAAACAAGACAGCAGAATTTGACAGTAAAAGTAACAAAACGTGTACAAAGATGGTGTTCTGATGCTTGGAAAAAACAGCAAGCAGTGCTTATAATCAGAAGCTCTGGGCAGCTTGGGAAAGAGCATCCAAACTACAGATAGACAAGCATTAATTTGAATCCAGTCCAGTGGACGTCATCTGTTCAGGAGGAACGAGCAAGAGGTACATTTAGACTGAGCAAATAGTGAGGCTACCCTCCACGTGTACACTACACGAAATAAAATGAAGTTGTAAGCTAGTTAGACAAAGAGATGCTTAATTCTCCTGCCCCACCTGAGCATGCTGCTGAGTGAAGAAGACCTCTTTACAGGTTATAGGACGCAAGACTTAACAAAAAGCTTAAGAAACTGAAAGGATTAGTTAGTGAGTATCTAGTTTTGATATATTATTGCAGAGGAGAGCCGGGCAGGCCCGGCCATGGCAGCTGGGCTGTGGTGGTGGCTGGGCTCGCCCGTGGCCATGGGGCCAGCCCCAGCTTTGGCCAGGCAGCAGCTCGGCGATGCGTGAGGCTGGAGTGGAGAGGCGCGAGGCCAGGCGTGAGCCAAAAGCCCAAGTGGGACCAAGATACTTGCATGTTTACAAAGGATAGGTATTGCTACCTGGTAGAGGCTCTAAATCACTTGTCACTGTTTTCACGGTCGACCTTGTATGCGTGTACCTGACCAAATAGAGAGATGAAGCTTTTGGTTCCAGGTGCCTGACTTCGGACTGACTGTAGTCTGGAGAGAGACTGGGTTGTTGGGCATGCATTGCCTAGACAGTTGGGAGGAAACACGTGGTGAAGCAAATTGCAGAGCTACAAGTCTTTATAAACCAATCTGACTAAACCAAAACATTTTCTGTTCTCACATGTGAAGTGGAAGCTTGTGCTCGTGGATGAAGACCTGCAATAAAAACAGTTTAAGCTGTCAGCACTGGCAGACTAGCATGTCCCTAATTCTTGGAGGTTTCTTAATCAGGTGTAGAAGAGAAGCTTTAAGCAGTACACTAAAATTCAATAGAAGCCATTTGAGTGGTAATTCCTGAAATTTTACAGAAAAGTGAAATTTAGAGACTGAAAAACCAATAGCCAGAGACACTTTCACAGACTTCAGATGAGCTCTGTCTCTGAAGAAGCTCTGAAGCTTCCTAATGTACAGATACTGCAAATAGTATTATGAATGAAAAAACCCCAACATATTTATATGGCATCCCTGGAAGAAGGTGAACAAATGATGTTTAAACAAGTAGAAAATAGTGTTTACATATGTTAAACTATTAAAATCACTTATTTGAAACAGTTTTGTTAGATGCAGACATAAGACAAGCATGTGTGTAGAATCTTGTATGTAGAATCTCTTCTAGCAGGCATGGTAATACACATGCCAGAGTAGCACTGAGAAAAAAACACTTTTAAGTTAGCAAGAATCTATTCCATTCAGGTATAGAAATATAACCAGCCTCAGCATCCTCAAACAAAGAATTTTAGGAAATGTGATAAAAAGAAGCTACTGGTAAAAGTAATAAAACATCTGCCAAAGAGAACAGCAGTATCAGGATGTGATCTACAGTTCTCAGTGTTAAAAAGCAGAACAGCACCAAGGAACTGTAAAGGTTGTCACTTGTGAGCATTTTGCCACTGTACGAGAGAAAAATGAGGATGACTTGACAGTCAGAATAAATGTCAGTTACTGGGGACTCACAGAAATCTGAAGAAACAAATAGGACAAGGCAAAGGAATCCAAAGAGCTTCACTTGTCCAGGAAGAAGGTATTTGATGTCTGAGCCTGGCTGTGAATCACAGGCTGTTAGAAGAAGTACCGTATAAGGTTGTCACCTTTGACAGACAGTATTCTCCAAGCCTTAGGAGAGAGGAAAATACAAGGTGTGGAGTTCTCTGTTTGCACAACATGGTCCCAGATTAGGAACAGGAGGCCCAAAAATGTCAAAAAAACCCAAACAAACAAAACTCCACACAGTTAACACTTTTGGGCTGAAATAATGTTGATTAAAAAAAAGTTTAGGATCCAAGCAACAGGACAGGCTACTTGAGAAGACAAATTCAAGTATTGTTAGTAATATGCCTTTTAGGCTGGTATAGTTGTTGTCTTTTTGCCTTGAAGAAGATTAATTAGCGTTGCACAATCTGCTTTAAAAAATGGGACTTCCCAGGCCTAAATATTGGGGGTACCATCTTGAAAGTCCTTTGTTAATCACATAGAGTTGAACAAGATGCAGAATAAAGCAGGCACTGTAACTGATCACTGAGCAATGGGGAAAGACATAGGACCATTTAACCCAGTCCTGTGCTTACAAGAGAATTGAGTGAACCTGGGAGCTGAATGTGCGAAATCTGGATGTTAGGCCCTGATGAAAAGGAGGTTTCTGTCTTACGTCTAAATTACTTTTGGCAGTTGAATGATGGCATTTTGTTTGTTTGGTTTGGTTTGAAGGGACTGAATGTCTGTGTACATATATTAAGTCTGATATGCTGGGATATGGTTTGAAGCTTTTCCTGACTGGCCTGATCAATCATGTTGTCAGCCCTAACCTTCAGTGATTGATTAAAAAGCAGAACTCATCAAAAGTGATTCACTATGAAGAGATTATGATCTGATCATTTTACTGAGGTGATATATTATTCATAGTTTCCAATCATCCTTTTTTTTTTTCCTAATATATGCAGTCAGAGATTTCTGTTGTTTTCAAATTTAAATAAAAAAATAGTGAAACTTACCCAGCATTTCCTTTTTCATTATTATGATGACAATACAAACCTTAAAGGTGACAAGACAATTATTTAAAATGTAATGTGACTGAGTGTAAATTATATATGCCACAGTTGCAGTGAGGCTTTATCAGTTTTGTTGCTAATGGTGTTGGCATTTGCAGTGACATCTCGAAACTCAGTAAAAGCTAATACTTGTGCACTAGCAACCTGTTCTTCTAAGTAATGTGGAACCAATGATTTGAGGAAAGTGTCTTATTAAACCTTTGCAACAAAAATGTGAAAGAAGAAGATATGTTAGTTATGCTGCTTCTTTCAAATAAGATGTTCTCTTCAACAAGAATGTCCTGATTATGCTAATATAATGTGTCAGTATCTATGGCAATCTTATCATCCCAAAAGCTCCCATTGGCATCAATGAAAAATGCTTAATGAAGGCAGATGGTGGCATTTGAGTTTGTGACCTCTTTTTTGTTCACTTGTTTTCTTTTGGGGGAGCAAAGTTTCTTATCCACTGCTGATAGAAGTAATGACTAAGATCTCAGTAAATGAAATAAACAGAAATATTGATATTTTTTCTCTCACTTTGTGCTTGATTTCTTTTAGTGAGATACACATACCAGTGAAAGTAATGAGAATATTGCCACTGATTTCAGAAAACTATGTATCAGGAACATTTTGCATTAGATAAGAGTTCGTCATATTATCAGTTTTATGCTTTCCCTGGGGAACTCAATTTATTAGTCATTTTCTTCTGCTGGTGTGGGTCTTACAGCCAGTGACAGGAACAATGGCAAATATATAGTAAAAACCATAAAAATTGGCAGAGGTGTGCAGATGCAATTAAATTATTCCAGCTTTTTAAAATAAAATCTGATCCAATATCAGGTTGTCATTTTGTGTAATCAGTTTCCAGTTTTTAAAAATGCACTGCAGTCTTAATCCATAGGTCTGATCCAAATGAGTAAATGGAAAGATACCCACTGATTTCAGTGAGCTTTGACTCAAGTCCTCATTACTTTATATAGAGTTCTGGGAATAGTCATCTCCAAAGAAGCCTATGAGAATGAAACTCCAGCTCACCCCAGAATATCAGGAATTTATTTTCTCTAATTTATGAAACTTCATGCCACTGGAGAAGGTGCCATCTTTCTTCTGAAGGATGGACATAGATTTTTAAGTCAAATATTTCTTTCCAGTGGTTCCAGTACCTATCAAGTCTATATATATTATGTTCTTAGCTGGATTTACCACAACGGGAATGAACTGGTATGACCAACAGCAGAATTCAGGCTTGGGAAGAACTGAAAGTGTTGGCTTCTTCACTGAAAGACTCAAACTGAAATGCTAAATTATTGTTCTCCCGGTTCCTTCTCAGCATTTGTAACTGCTGCTCTAAGAAATATCTTATTATTTTATAAGGCTAGCGTGCCACCAGAAACTAGAGAATGTCAAATGATAAGCCCATAGAAATAAGACTTTGGCTGTACTGTTATACGAACAATCTGTTTGAACAGATCAGGAATAATTGATGAATGCTGGAAATTGCTGTGAGAGCTGGTATTTTATAACCACAGTGAGGATTAGCACACATTTCTTGTAAGAATGAAAAGGGATATAAATTACATCTCAGTACTGAAATGGGATACTCTATACAAGATATATGTGTGCTTATATATACATATACACACATACATATGTACATATTAATGTAGAGAGAGAGAGAGAGATATAAGAGAGCAGGGCAGAAATAGAGAACAAGTGAGGAAGTGTAAGAGGTCTTTCCCCCATTAGGTAAAGTATAGTTTTACTATCGTTCTGCAGTCAGAATAAGATAATTTTTTTCTGGAGTAGGTAAGAGCTTTCCTGAAGAGTGGAATAAGATAAAAATATGACATATGCACATTGCATTACATCTGTGTGGTCTATCATATCTATATATGGTATATTGTAACATACAGATGGTATACATACGATACGCATATAAAAGTAATGATCCATGACAATAACATGTCAGAAGCCTTCTGTGCTTTCCTGTGAGACATTTATCTGACATGCTTTACTTTCTGGAAAACAGTCATGTGTATACAATATTGCATATAATCAGCTGCAGAAGGTTTTTATTGCATTACCTGTGACAAAGTTGGCAAGCACTGAAGCGCCCATCTGAAGCAGGCTGCTTCTGTTAGTGGAGGAAAAAAAAGCAAAGTGCACCTTTAACTCCCTGTTGTAAGCGAAACGTTATGCAGGGATGGACTATGGACTATCCAGCCTCACATGAGAGGCTGGGTGCCAAGGTTTCACAGTGATGAGGTTTACCTTACAGGCTAAGGTAGTCAGGTATCAGCAAGACAGAAATGCTCTAAATAGCTGGAAACCACCAAGAACAAGGGTTTGGAGCATGAGAAGGAATAAAGGGTCAGGTGCCTGAGCACCTGGGAAAGGGAGGAAGAGAGCAGAGAATGAAAGAGGGACTTGTAAAGGGATGTAGCCAGTGCAGAGGAACTTCAGAAATGCATTTTCTGCACTCGAGAAATCTTCAGAATTCAAAACAAGCCTTTAAGTATGACTTCACCAAGGAAGTAAGCAAAGATTTAGCAGGAATGGAAACTGCATGTCCCCCAGTAGGAGAGGAAACAGCAAGACATTTCAAGACAACACATTTATAAAAAGTGGTGGATACTGTGAGACAATTTCAGCAATGCTGGGTGACTGAACTCTAGCAATTTTTCATTCCACTGCAGGGGTGGAGTGACCAGTAAATGAAACAAAAAACACTATAAAAAGTATTCCCTGATATAAGATATTGCCATCTGAATATTACTTTGTGTATTGCTGTTAACTGTTCCATTTTGTAGAGATCAATACAAGCAGCTTCCTTAATTTATAGTATTTAAAGGCCAGGACATATGGTGAGAATAGAACTCACTTAGCTGCAACTGAATTGAAATATATTCCTCAGAGTTCTTCTGGAGAATGGGAATGTTGGAACATAAGTAAAGATTACTGTAAGAAATAACGTACTAGAAAAAGGTGAGGCAAGCAAAATGAAACTTAGTATACCAAATTTCATATAATAGTAAAAATTCTTTTACAAATATTCTTTTCAGAGAGACCAGTTGCAAAGCGTAACAAGGAATGGAAAGGTACCATAATATACTACCTGAAAAGGCTCCTTTAAAAATCCGTGCTATTATTAAACAGTGGCAGATTGCTTAATAGCACATAATTCTCAAACCATAAGAGCTGTAATATATTAATGAGGTGAAGTGGTGAGTCCTATTGCTACTAGGATATGCTGTGTTTGTGTACTTTATGCAAATCCAGAGAAGCTTTTTCAGCAGTTGTTCCAGGCATGTAAAAAACTACCTGAAGTTAACAAGATTGTTTGTAAAGAAGTATATCTGATGTCTAATACAGTGAAGTTTCTTTTTGGTTATTTTTTTCAAGTGAACACGCATATAGCTGGGTGCTGGATATATTTACTGGCTTTTTATGTTATTTCTGCCCTACTTCACCTTTCTGTATCATTCTCCTGAAGTCTCCTGGGTACGCTTGGCAGTTTGATTATGTATCATGTGTCTATTGAAAATATTACTTGCCTTCTCTGTTACTGGAATATTTGATGTTGCTTGTATTATCAGTTGCTTTTAAAATGAGTGGGGTTTTCCTATTAAAGTCCATATAGAGTTGAATATAAAATAATAGCATTTTTTCCTCACCCCTGCATCTTTTTTGGGTAGATTTAAAGAGTTCTTTGCAAAGGGCAATACATCTATTACTTTTATGAGAGAACTTAGCTTGTATGCAAGAGACATTTCCTAAAAAGCTTTCCAGGTTTCTAGCAGTTTCCACAAAATACGTTTGATTTCACCCCTGTTAAATTATGAAGATATATACCATAAGGCTTTGTTTAGAAAAGCTGAAATGGTGACCACGTTGCTTGAGGAAACATAAAAAGATTGATGATTGAGTTCTGTCTGGCTCCCAGATTCTCACTTCCTGAATCAGTGTAGCTGAGACATCTCACAAAGATGACACATATTGACTCTGGGGAGGGAGCAGCAATTATTTGCCTTATTATTTTCCATGTCAGGCAAGTAATAGAGCAATATTGTGCCAGCCAGTGAAAGAAGAAATTTCTAGCTTGTCTGTCCTTCAGCTTGAAGGTCTGTTGTATATAATTCTCAAAGATGCCTATATATTTGGAGATTAGGACCTTACTGAAAAGAAGAATAAAAATATCTAGATCTTCCACTAGATTCTACTTTGAAGCAAGATAAAATACCTGGAAGTATAAACAGTGCCTAGTTTCTGTATTAATGCCCTTCCAGGGAAGTGGCCTATGGATCATGAGCTCCAGAAAAATTATTTTGATGGTGGTGGTGTGTAGTTTTTCTCCCACAAGGTAGAGCAAATGTATTTAATGTTTGTTTAGTCATTCTCAATATCTGTACATGTTGCGTTTGTTGTTTGCTTGTTTCATAGATCTATTTGCGATTCTTGGACTATGAGATGCAGAATTCCAATGAATGCAAAAGGAATTTTGTAGCTGTCTATGATGGAAGCAGCGCTGTGGAGGATTTGAAAGCAAAGTTTTGCAGCACCGTTGCTAATGATGTAATGCTGCGGACAGGTCTGGGTGTAATCCGCATGTGGGCAGATGAAGGCAGTCGAAATAGCCGATTCCAGATGCTCTTCACATCTTTCCAAGAACGTAAGACCCTAATCAATACGTCCACCTTTCAGTTTGTTAAATGATACAAGTCCCAAAAACTGTTAATGTTTTATTTGTGCAGAGTGGTCACTGAAGAATGTTCCCAAACAAGCTATGTAAATATTCAGAACAGTTTTTATTCCAAGCATTTATAGTGTGCAATAATTTGTAATGCAGTAGATAGAGCGCAGGATTCAGAGACAGGAAGACAGGTACAAGTAGTCACGACCTGTCTAGTTGTATGACTGTGACTTTTATCTGACACCCAAGCTACCGGGCTGCTCTGTCTCAGTTTTCCCATACATGACATGGAAAATAATAGAGCTCTGAAGGTTTTTATCAAGCCTGATCCTTTTCTATGAATTGGATTTTTAGATCTCATTATGATGGGTGTTTGAAAAGCACCTTATGATTATTTTATCACAGGTGATGGGTGTGTTTGTGCATATTCCAGAATGCATATATCAATAAAAGCATGTGTCAGATATTGTTAAGCAAGGAATTTAGGGGTTTTTTGTAGTAAGAGAAGTTTTGTAGAACTTACATGATATTTTGGTTAATATTCTGTCTACGCACCTTGCCTGCATTCATATGTGTACATGATTTCTAGACTCAGATAATAAGCAAAACAGCCTTTGAAAGAAACAAAAGGTAGTTCTAGCCAGTTTAAAAAAAAATAAACAAACCACAAAAAAACCTCAACAAAACCCAATAACCCCATTCCCTTAAAATGGGTAATCACAGGTAATCACCTGTGAAAGATACCGATTTGTTTTCTTTGATGAAAATAATGCATATTTGGTCTCTTAAGGAAGGAGTACACACATTTATTTTCACATGCTGATTCATGTTGATTTTTAATGTATTTTTTGGTTTGCACATCACATGTCTGACAGGCAGATTTCTGCGCGGCTGTCAGCGGTTGGAATGAAGGCACAATCCTACCAAACACATTCTTCATCTGTATTCTGTGTGTGTGTACTCTGCAACGAGGCAGGGAGACTCTGTTGAGAACAGCCTCTGTAATTCCTTAATTATGGCTCTGATTAAAAATTTCTGACAGTCTACATGCCTGAAGCTGCATACGCCACTGTACTCTCACACTGCAGCCTTAGGGTGGATTATATTTTTCTTGTCTGTAAATCAGGCCAGGGCCTAAAAGATATTGAGAACCCTCAGTTGAGATGATACTGCCCTTTTCTCATTTCTGCAACTGGAGATGTCTTGAATATTCAAGATCTGATTCATTTTTTTCACAAGGCATCCTGGTCTGTTACCTTAGAAACAACTGCACTGGAGGTTCACAGCATATAAAGAACTGGAGAGTGAAGCACTATGATGACTAAGTTGAAATGAAGGTTTGAATAAGTGTGTGTTTGCAAGGCTTTCATATTTTAAAGGAAAATAAGGAAAAATGTGGTTTTTTCTCATATAGTATTCCTAATATATTTACCTGACATGCTACATCTTACCAGCTACTCCGTTCCTGTAAACAGACGATAGTTTATACTGCAGGGTATTCTGACTGGGAAGTTGAAAACATTAACATGATGTGTTTTCTGTAAATTTATTCTGAACAGTCATTGCACGCTAAAAGCTGAAAATTTATTAAGGGCTAAATTGTGCTTTGAGATATGTATACGCAGCCTGCTCATAAATAGCAGAAGCAACTGCATCTGTGGTTTTAATGCTGGGAATTGACTTTAAAGATTTAAAGGTGATGCAGACTGTACTTTCTGTGCCATGTCAGTTGTCCGTAAGTGCTGCCCTATGCCGCAGACGGGTGCTGGCTGTCAGGAGTCAGCTGGAGCAGATGTCCAGCGTGCGCACTGCGAGACACAGCTCAGAGCATGTAGCTGCAATGTCTTTCAGCAGTCTGTGGGAATAATTAGATGATCTGCATGGAAGAGAAGAAATGTCAGACCTCATTCAGGGAGATGTGCATCAGGGAACAGGCACCTGTGTCTCTACTTGGGGACAAAGAAAGAAGAAAAAAGCTATTTTGTTCACCTAGAGCTGAGAAAGAAACAAAATTGATGTTGTGGTTATGTGCATGGGAAAGAGTGACAGAGTAAAATTCCTGTCTTTACTGTTGCTGTGGGGATGACCAGGAGGTGTTGCGATATGTAGCTCCCCAAGTTCCTCTCCTTAGTGTGAAGTTGTCGAGATTGTGAGTCTTCCCTTACACAAAGCTCCTGTGAACTGGAAGTGCTTTTTTTGTGGAAACAGGCTACTTAGCCTGAGGAACGTTTTCTTTCTGTGCCAGTCTGTTCAGTGTTAATTCTTGTTATAGAGCCGTGTCCTGGGGACTTGACATTTGTGTAGAACAGAGAAATTTTGAAGAGATTTCTTATGTGATTATTTTCATATGGTTTGATCAGTGTGCTCCACTTACATTTGAAATACATGTCTTTTTTCGCTGGCGTCCAAAAAGTGGTCTTACAAGTTTCCAAACCTCTAGCAGTGATGCTCTGCAGAGCAGCAGTGCTATAAATATGTCTGAAGGAAAGGAATACAATGCAAGAAGTTGTTAAATTTCCTATGCCAGAAAACCAGTAATGATTCTCACAACATCAAAATAGTAGTAGAGCTCTAAGTAACACTTAATAACCAATTAATTCGTAATAGCTGGTAATTTAGAGTGATGATCTGATATTTCATGATCAGTATTATTAGCTGTTCTAACTATCATTATGGGTTTTGTCTGCTTATGTCCTTACCTTTTTAATCTTTAATATATCTTCTAAGCATATATATCTAATCATACTTTTGTGTATGGTAGTCACTGCCTACAATAGACTTTGAATATCCAATAAATTAATTTAAGAATCAGAAAAAGGAAAACAAGAAAGCTGCTATCATCAAAAGGTGTCTGTTCTTCTGGTAAGAAGACTTGAAAAATCACTCTTTGTTTTTTCACCCGCTGACTAACTGTTCATTTCATTTTCCATGACTCTGAGAGTGATCTCCAGCCTGATTAATGACAGACATGCTACACCTACAGCTTCTTCAAAGAGCTGCTCCTGAGCAGACACACCTACGCTTTAACCTAAAAGCAGATTCGTAGGAGCAGGGTGTATGGGATAAGAGAAAATCCCTCTGTATGCACAACAGGCAGGACATTTGTTCTCTCACCTCTGACTGCTATTTGGTAGCACTGCTTCCTTCTCCATCCCTAGCCCTGCATCACGAACTCCAGACCAGAAAAATACCATTCCTTCTCTTATTTTGTTGCCCCTTTGAGCTCTAATCCTGTTTTCAAAGCTTTTCTAAAGAAGCACAAGTTCTATCATTTTCTTTTTATTAACAAAACCTGTATTTGGATAGAAATCTAAGGCCATGGTTAGAAGAGTAGTGCATAGCTTTATTGAGTAACAGCACTCAAGTCCTTGTTTACAGCCAGAATCCCTGAAGATGCTCACCCCAACTTGGGCAATTCTCTAATGGGGAAAAAGCACTGCAGGTATGCAGTATTAAGGACTGTGTTTGTTGTGGTAATGCAAAGGGAACTCCTGAGAAAGGGAACAACAAAGCGATAAGTGAAACTCATGCGAAGAGATGATTTCCTTTTGCAAGGACTTAGGAGTGTAAATAGTTTGCTGGTTTTGCTCCTTGCTTCCATTCT
Source organism: Haliaeetus leucocephalus (assembly GCF_000737465.1). NCBI lineage: Eukaryota > Metazoa > Chordata > Aves > Accipitriformes > Accipitridae > Haliaeetus > Haliaeetus leucocephalus. Next base: position 3,049,862 of record NW_010973023.1, on the reverse strand, counting down.
AATATAGGAAAAAGAAAACTTTGGGATTGCCTCCTTACTGGTGAGCACTCATCTGTGATTTTCTTCCCCTCTGTGCTATTTGCAGCTATCCCTAGTGAAAAACACTCACTGGCTAAGCATCCCAATGACCCTCTGACCCTGAACAAAATAAATGTTTGTGGTGCCTAGAGTGTATAAACTGAACACAGACTGGAGCTCTGAGCACATGCTCCTGAGCTGCCAATCTCGGGTGCGTTCATGTATCAAAAAAACCCCATGAAACCACACATAAGAGTATTTTAAAGACTAGATTATCGATGTGCATCTGGTATTAAATATCTGTAAAAGTTACATTTATCTTGAACAGAGCTGTCTGAAGGTGGCTGAGAAGGAAAATTCGGTATTAAGCACATTTCATTTTCAAGTTTCTAAGAGCTGTAGTTTAATAAGATTATTTTTTTTTTCATTAGTGGCAAATGAAAAGATAAGTAATTTTACTTCAGGTAATATACTTGTAGTGTATGGTACTAAAACCACCTTAATAATTTTATAATTTTCGTAAAGTGAAACAGTCTCTCAGTATGACTGATGAACTGTTCCTTGGAGAGGCTGAGAGAAAACTTCTTCCTCTGTTTCAAGGATGATTCAAGGAACACCTAAAGAATTTCATTTTTCTTTCTCTTGTGAAGGAAAGCAAGCTCTATTTTGCAGTAAGAAACAGTGGGAAAATCCAAATGATCTACACTTAAAGAATTCATATGCAGAGCGTGATGCAATGAGCTATCTTGAGTGCGTGAGGACTAGGTGTGAAATGTCTAACAAGTTTGCTGTAGAATATTTCTCACATCTAACCATTGTTAAGATTTCAGAATTTTCCCATTCACCCTCAGGAGAAAGCAAGACCTCTCAAAAATGCTATGACAAGAAGGGAAGGGGGGAAAAGAGAGAAGCCTAAAAATAGCAAGTAGGGCAGGGCATTCATCTAAGATTAGGGAGTCACGGACTGAAATCCTTGTCTTGAAACAGGCTCAAAGGGTAAATCCACACGGTTCAATGAAGTACGATGTAGACACCCAAGCCAGCTTGCTCAGAGCTAGTTCACACCCTAGAAGCAAAGGAGTTGCACTAACTCTGCATGGTGCTGAGAACAGCGTAAGTGCACTGGGGAAAGCACTGCACTGAAGTGGAACAGCCAGACTTCACACCAGGTCCATAAGAAGTCAGCTTTTGGCTTCATCTTGTAAACATGTTTTGACCTGGCTGTGTTTGCATTTTATACCCAAAGTATCCTGTAATGCCCAATAAAATGGTGCTCAACACACACAGATAATGTATTTTATTGTTAATGTCATAACATCACAATAGTACAATAATTATTCATAGCACACAGAATATTTAATTGCTGTAGTGTTTTACAAATATTGTTATTTTATAGTATAAATGTCCGTGTATTACTCGTGATTATTTATTTATTGTCTCAGTGAAAGCGATATTTTTTAAAATATAAAATATGACTGCTTATTTCATGTTTGTAAACATGCCATATGGAAGAACTATTAACGCTCTTTTTGTTTCTCTGCCTTAGGGCTATTCACGATTAAAAGAATTTATGATCGTTTTGCCTTGATCAATGAAAAAGTATAGATTATTGGCTCCATGTGTATTCCCAAAACCTTCCAGTAGTAAGAAAACATAGACAAATCCATTGGCTCAATTTTTATAAATTTTGAGAGCAGTAACCTTCAAATACTAACCTCAGGGTTTTTTTAATATTGTGATGGTAACCTTATGGAAATATGATCATTATAACAATCCCCTAACTTGTACTACAAACAAAATATATTTACATGCCAGAAGTAGGGTTATTACTACAGGATTTTTTAAAGTACAGATTTCCTAAACCTGAAAAAAACTCTGCGATATCATGTCTATTCCTGTTAACTCACTTGCTTATATATCTTCTAGGATAAGTGCACCATCTTGTGTTCAGTATAAATACTTGTTGCAAAGCAGATGTTACATTATAATTAATTCAGTAACTATAAAATCTGTTTGTATATTAAGATACACATACGACACAAATTTTTAAAAAGAAAATATTATTGTTAAAAATACTGTAGAATGAAAGCGTTTAAAATTTTTCATTTTGTATATATCACTTTATATAAACTATAATTTTATATAAAAATAATTATTGGTTCAAATCCAAACTGGAAAAAGAACCTTTAATAATAATTTTTTTCTTTAATTAGTGTTTTAATTTAAATTATAGTGTTTTCATGCTGTTAAAATCCAACAATTTATCAAAGACTTGAAGCTATTAAAATACATCAGGTTGAATTATATGTATAGTTCTAATTTGCTTGCTTGTGTTATAATCAATTTGAATTGTTCATTGTGCTGAATATGCTATCTCACTTATTTCTAGGCCAGTACCTTGGCAGAGCTTGACTCAAGGCAGCTTTGGGACACAGGAGAAATAACATAACTGTGTGTTCCCAGCTGTTACTTTAATTATGACGCCATCTCTTCAGAGAGTCACAGAAGGGTTGAGGATGGAAGGGACTCCGGGATATGGTCTAGTCCAATCCTGCTCAAAGCAGGGTCAGCTGCAGCAGGTTGCTCAGGGTTGTGTCCAGTTGGGTTTTGAATATCTTCAATGATGGAGACTCCACAACCCCTCTGGGAAGCCAAGCGCCTGCACAGTGTTTGACCAGCCTCAAAGTAAAAGTTTGTTCTTGCATTTAAGGGGAATTCGCTGTATTTCATTTAGTGCTCATTGCTTCTTGTCATGCCACTGGGCACTGCTGAGAAGAGCCTGGTGCTGTCTTCTTTACTCCCTCCCATCAGGTATTTGTACACATTGATGAGAGTCCCCACAAGCCTTCTCTTCTCCAGGCTGAACAGTCTCAGCTCTCTCAGCCTCTCCTCATGTCAGATGATCCAACCCTTTAATGGTCTTTGTGGCCCTTTGTTGGACTCGCTCCACTACATCCATGTCTCCCTTGTGCTGAGGAGCCCAGAACTGGACATAGTACTGCAGATGTGGCCTCGCTGGGGCTGAGTAGAGGGGAAGGATCACATCTCTCAACCTGCTGACAATGCTCTTTCTAATGCAGCCCAGGATACTGGTGGCCTTCCTTGCCACAAGGGCACATTGCTGGCTTATCGTCAGCTTACTGCACATCAGCACCTTTTCTGCAGACTTGCTTTCCAGATGGTCAATCCCCAGCACATACTGGTGCATGAAGTTATTCCTCCCCAGGCACACGACTTTGCATTTCCTTTTGTTGATCTGCTTGAAGTTCCTGTTTCCCCAGCCTATTGAGGCCCATCTGTACAAACACCCAGCCCAACCACTTGGTCTATCAACCAGGCCTCCCACTTTTGCACTGCCTGCGAACTTGTTGAGGATACATTCTGTCCCATCATCCAGGATATTAACGAAGAGGTTAAAGCGTATTGGCCTCAGTACTGACCCTTGGTGTACATCACTAATGACTGGCCTCCAGCTAGACTTCGTGGTACTGATCACAACTTTTTGAGCTTGGCAGTTCAGCCAGTTTCAGTCCAACTCACAGTCTATTTATCTAGCCCATATTCATCACTTTGTCTATCAGGATATTATGGGAAACAGTGTTGGAATCTTTTCTTAAGTAGAGAAACAATGTCCACTGCTCTCCCTCACTCATCAAGCCAGTCATCCAGTTGTAGAAGGCTGTCACGTTGGTCAAGCATCATTTCCTTTCATAAGTCCATGCAGACAGCACTCTTCTTCTCCTTCATGTGTTTGGAAATGGTTTTCAGGATTATTTGCTCTGTCACCTTCCCAGGGATCGAGATGAGGCTGACTGACCTGTAGCTCTCAGGATTCTCCTTCTCACCTTTCTCAAAGACGGGGCAACATCTGCTTTCTTCCAGTCCTCAGAAACCTCCCCCGATCACCATGACCTTTCAGAGATAATCAAGAGTGGCCTCGTAATGACATTAGCCAGCTACTGGGGGCATCACATCAGAGCCCATGGGCTTGTGTCTGTCCAGTTTGTTTAAATATTCCCTAACCTGGTCCACTTCCATGGAGGGTAAGTCTTCCTTGCTCCAGGCTTTCTCCCTCATGTCACGTGCTTGGAACTCCAAAAAGCAAATCCCACCAAAGAAAGATGGAGGAGAAGGCAGCATTCGGTACCTCAGCCTTTTCCATGTCCCTTGTCACCAAGTCCCCTGCCCCATTCAGCATGACACTCACATTTTCCCCCATCTTGCCTTGGCAGCTGACATACCTGTAGAAGTCCTTCTTGTTGCCCTTTACAGCCCTCACCAGATTCAACCCCAGGTGGGCTTCAGCTTTCCTAACTGTGTCACTGCATGTTTGGTCAGTGCCCCTATATTTCTGCTGGGGTCATCGGACCCTGCTGCCACCTGTTGCATGTGTCCTTTTTTATGTTTGAGTTTAGTCAGGAGCTCATTGTTCATCTATGCAAGCTAACTGCCACCTTCACTTGATTTTCTGCTTGTCTGGATAGACAACTATTGAGGGTGGAGGAGATGGTCTTACAGAATCAACCAGCTTTCCTGGAGACCTCCCATGGCATTCTTCCAAGCAGACCCCTCAGACCCCTCAATAGTGAAATTTTGCTCTCCTGAGGCCCAGAGCTGTGATCCTGCTTTTGCCTTATTCCCTTTTTGCAGCATCCTGAACTCCACCATCTCATGATCACTGTAGCCAGGGCTGCACCCAACATTCACATCCCCGACTGGTTCTTCCTTGTTTATATCAGTACGAGGCCCAGCAGAACTCCCCTTATCAGCTCCTTGATTACCTGTATCACGAAGTTATCATCAATGCACTCTGGAAACCTCCTGTATTGCTCGTGCCCTCCTGTGTTGCCCTCCACAGATAGCAGGTGGTTAAGATCCCTCATAAGGACCAGGGCCTGAGAACATGAGACTTCTTCCAGCTGTCTGAAGAAGGTTTCATCTACTTCTTGTCCCTGATCAGGTAGCTTATAGCAGACAGACACCAACTACAATATTGGTAGCTGTGGGCTGACACTGGACTTCCCACTAATCCTGACCCAAAAACTCTCACTTGGCTCCTCTCCCAACCCAAGGCAGAGCTCTGTGCATTTTCACTGCTCTCTCATATAAAGGGCATTTATATAGTCATGAGGAAGATCATACACTGGTAGAGTAGAGCTTCTGCTGGGTGGAGAGGTTTGTGGTGCTTTATCTAGTTGAAGCTAATGATGGCATATGCTTCCTTTTGTGAAAACATCCACAACCTTTCCGCAGGTTTAAACATTTACATATCGCGGCATTGCCAGAGATGATGTTCAAGACTTAGGTTAAGCTATCAAGTGTTGCTTCCACATACCTTGCCTGCTTGATTCCACTCCCATCCTGGGTTCTGTAACAGCTTCAGGAAAGCATCAGGTCCAGATCCATCTTGCTGTAAAAGAATCCTGTTTACTACCAGTTCATTTATCTTTTTGCTATTACTAGAATGTTCTTGATGTGCCATCCCAAGACCCCTTTGCTGTGCCTCTTCAAGGGCAAAAACCTTAATTCCTCCAATGTACAATGGGACTGACAAGTTTTCAGCTTCCCTTGATGCTTTCATTCATTCCAACAAAAAGCCTTCATTAGAGTGGGGAAAATATATTGATTTCTTGTCCAGCTTGATACACTCCAGGTTCAAGAAACCACAGAGAAGACTTGACTATACTAATTTTATAAACATGAACAAGAGGGGGCTGTTTGTCAGTAGGTTTAGGTATCTTACATTTGGGTTTCTCTCATGCTAAGTTTGCTGTACCTTGAAATTGCTCTGCCTCTCTATTCATCTAGTTTTGACATTTAGTCACATAACATCTCTTTCCTCCATAGTTCAACAGCACAATGTAGAGAAACTGAAATTTTCTTTCTTTTTTCTTCCTTTCTCTTGCCTTTCATTTCCAGATCTCCTCGCCATCACTTTGCTTAATTATCCCTTGCTCTTAAATCTGCAAAAAATATCTTTTGTACTGCTCTTATTTTTTCTCTTATTCCTGAAACATTTCCTAATGTCTTTAATTTGATGTAAAATGTCTTGTCATTCCTTTCAGTGCAGAATGCCTTAAGTGTCATCTATTTCTGCTGTGCAGTTCTTTCTTTCTTCCTCTTCCTTTCATTTCCTTTACTACTTTCCTCTAGTTCTGTTTTTCTACTTACCACCACTATACTTCTAAATTCCTTTATTTCTGCCTTGCACAACTGTCCTTCCTTCCTTTAAATTGTTCTCTATTCTTTTAGAGATTGTTTTCCTACTATTAATCCTTTCTTTGCTATTGCATTCACACTGATTTTAAAGTGGCAAGAGCAAGCCATAGACATCTAGGAGGTTCTGCCTGCTCAAACACAGCACTCTTGTCCTCACCACTTCACTTCTAAGGCCTTTCATGCCACTCTGCATGTTTTTTGGTGTTTTGGTGGGTCTTTTTTTCTTCTTCTTTATGGCTTTATTAGCATAACGTTCCTAATCCTGCACTTCCTTTTTTTTTTACTTGTTCCCCTGTCACTCCTTGTGTTTTCTCCATTTGTCATTTGGGTCTTCTTTTCTTGTGCACTTCCTACTTGCTACCATGTATTTTGAATGGATGGCTACTTAGGTCTTCTTAGGTTTCCCTTTCATAAATTCTCTCCCTTTCTGTTTCACTTTTTTGCTTAGAGCAGGCAATGAGACTCTTCCTGTGTATTGGAAAGAACCAGTCCCAAAAGATCCTTGCCTTGCCCAGAAACAGGGATTGCAGCTAGACTCTGAAAGGATGACAGTGTCTCTGGTGGGTTCCCTATATGATGTGTCACATCATGATGTGACACCGTATCCTCCAGGCTCAGTCCTCACTGTCCCCAAATGACAGCAACAGATAGATAAGGATGGTCCCAAAGCACCCTCTCTTGCTAATATGCATGTGTGTTGCTCTGCTCATTCTGTCTAGTTTAAAGTGAAATCCTTCCTGTAACAAACTTAACACCTGATCAGGGTCACTGCAGCTTAGGAGATGGTATACCATATTTTTCCAAAAATTGAACAGTGGGCAGAACCAGTCTGGCTGATCAGTCTTCTGCTTTGGCTAAGAGATACAGTATACATATACTGTTATATCTGAGTGTATGGTTGCATATTCGGGGGTGTGTACAAGTTTTGATGGCATTTACTGTTTGTTTAATGGACCATAACCGCTCTGAAGAAGCCATTATAGTCAGTTATGGATATCTGAACTTAAGCACTTATTGAAAAGTGGATTTCTTGACATGATGTATAGAATCATTAACTTCTACAATATAAATCCTTTGTACTGTCCTTAGCAAACCACTGAATCAGTCATCTGCTCTGAGCCAGTCTCTGGGCTATGGATATATGTTGTCATAGGAACTGCTTTTAAAGTTGCAGAGGAGAAAAACTGCCATGAAGCATCAAATTCTAACTATCAATAATATAAGCATCATAACTCCTTTCCAGTTAGTTAAGGGTCTTAGGTTATTTTTTAACTGTCCCTTAAAAATAATTATAATAAAGCTTTTGAGTTGTTTGAGCTAATAAAATACATGAACAGTTAATTTTTACTGATTTAGCACTGATAAAGTTTGTAGCTCTTTTTCTAAATGGAGGGAGATCTTCTGGTTTGTTTTTTTATTTCTGGTTTATCTTGACTATGTTATATGATTTTGAAGTAGTATCTGTACAACCCCAACACCTAAGGATCTCCCAACACTTCAGTAAGTAGCACAGTTTAGCAGCGTGTAAAATTCCTTCTGATGGCTTCCAAGCTGCTTCTTCACAGTAATAGTACATAGCCTTCAGTAAAGCCTTCATCCTGCAGCTTTAATCTGCATGATTCTCCTAGACCATGGGCTTCAGGGACACTGAAGACTGTTGCTTTTTTTGATCTTCACACTTTCGATCAAAGGGGTACTTTTTACTGTAGCCTTTCTTATGACCAAAAGGATTTTAAAATAATTTTCTTTTCTCCGTGTATAAATGTTCAGGGGCCATTGATATGGGCACTAAAGTACATATCTTCTTTAAGTTACACAAGTTTTCTCATAAAACTGGAGTTTCAGGAACAAACTTAAAACCAAATTATTTCCTATACACCAGATCTGTCTGGGATACAGTTAACTTTTTTTCATAGCAGCCCATAGGTGCTGTGTTTTGGATCTGTGGCTAAAACTGTTGATAACACATCAGTGACCCCCCCACCAATGTATGGGGGGCCAACCCAGTACAGTCATGAGACTCAGACTATGGGAAAGTCCATCCATCTTAGAACTGAAAATCTCTTGCCACAGCATAATAAACAGTGTGTGACTTGAGTGCTCTTAATGCTGCATGTCGAATATTATATATCAGGAACCTGTGTTGTATAGCTTTTTCCTATTACAGATTACATGATCACTCCTAGATGTGTTTGCTGTGGAGAGCTGAATGATTTACTACTTAATATCAGCTTTTTCTCTCTTGTTTTTAGCCCCTTGTGAAGCCAACACATTCTTTTGCCACAGTAATATGTGTATTAATAATACATTGGTCTGCAATGGACTCCAGAATTGTGTGTATCCTTGGGATGAAAACCACTGCAAAGGTAATGTGTAGAATTGGAAATGTCAATTTATTTAGACTGCATTGGATACAGCATATTATCCTTAGTTTCTTTTTAAGAATGTGCCATATGAGTCAAAGCTCAGAAAGAGTAATACGGGGAGAACATACATCAAGCAATAGAGAAAATGAAGAGAGGTAAAATACCAATGGATACTTTCCGTGTTTGCATTTGTTTTGCTTGGTGTTGATTTGTGTTGGTTATGTCTTTCTGGCAGGCTTTCTGATCACTTAGTTTCTGTTTCCCGTACAATCTAAAATGTAATTAAAAGTCATATTTTGGTTCCTTTGCCATAGTTACCTTTGTAGTGGAGTAACATATGGGTAGCAGGTGTCTTTTAGCTGCATGCCATGCCCATAATGGCCCAGATGGGCTAGAAAGCCAAGGTGAGATGGAAGTAACACTGTAAGAAAGCAACCAAATATACCTATAATCAAGTGAAATAGAAGAGCGAGAAACAAGCACAGGAAATAAGGCATAATGTCTATTTCATAGGTAGGGACTGATGTTCCTAACCAGGTGCTGACAATGGTTTCTAAATACTGCTCTGTGTTTCTGGAAAAAAAAAAAATAATCAGCATCTGCGTTGTCTTCAGGGAAAAGAGTGTAACTAACTTACATTGCCGGCTAGGGAGACAGTTCAGTTCCCTCCCTCCCCCCCTCACTACCAGAGATTTGTTCCTGGAAACATGGGATGTGCCAAATTTAGGAACCAATCAAGAAAAAATTCAGAACGAGGTGGATTAGCAGTCAGTTCATAAATCTGCTGAAGCCTGTAAAATCCTGACAAGCAGTGCAATAGGGTAAAACACAAATGAAAACATGCTTCAAAAGAACACAGAAAAACTGTGGTATGGCATAACATTCTTCAAAGAAACTAAACATACAATTGGGAAATAATTATCTGTTCTCTACTTCTTCAGCACAGAGGAGAAGTGAAAACCTTCCCCACTCTTTAATTTCCAGAATGATTTTCATCTTTCATTTGCCAAGTATCTTTTTATTGGGTCTTGTGCATTTATCCTCTCTTGTTTTTCTGACTAGTAATAGGAAGTTTGCTGATTCCAGCAAAAAGGTTGCTTGCTGCTGTGTTGCTTTTTCTAACTCTGCTGCTTCCCCAGAGTCTGTGTCAGTCAGTTAGAGAAACCCCAGGTGAATCTACAAGAGTAGGCAATTGGGAGTACTGAAAAGTTCATTTTTGGTATCTAGGAGATTATGAAGAGATGGATGTTATTGTCTTGGTGCCAATAACTTTCATTTCAAAGGCTTTTCATTAAGTCTTTTGATATGTTTTACATTGCCAGGAAAAATTACACTAAACTGGGTGTTGAAACTTAATCACAGTTGTCAAGTCTTGCCATGCCTCTGAGAGACTGATGCGAATGCTTTCAGCTTGGATTTCTACAAGGCTCAGTCACCGTCTCATGTGTCTGCAGCCATTTCAAAGCAAATCACAGAGAAATATACACAACAGTAGGGTGAAACTGCTTTTCTTTTCGTTATTTTATTGCATGTTTTCTGTTTTTCTTCATTCACAATGCTGAATTTGCTGGCTAACTTCCTAGAAGCCCCTGAGTAAAGGATAGTAGGTAGGATCAGCTTTTGGATTTTTATGGGTGTTTAGAAAGGTTGTGGTAATTAATAGGTCAGGAACAAAAGAAATAACTAGCACAGATATTTTTTTTCCTTTCGGAAACCTCAGTTTGAATAACTTTTCTATTTTCTCCCGATTTAGCTTTTTCATTGAATATTGTCAACAGTCCCTGTCAGCTCACAAATATTAGGACTTCATCAAAGTTCCCAACGCAAAGAAGAATTTATTTTAAAATCCTGTGAAGTCTTGCTCTTTCATTGGTCCTAATGTCCTAGTTGCATATATTTACTGGAAGAGACAGAAAATAATGAAGAGAACATCTGTAACAGTCTTGGGGGCTTTAGCAGGCAAATGGAGTTCAGAGGTGACACTAAAGCCATCTGCTTGTTATAGTGGTTGCTTTTTATAAAAAATGTAAATAATTCTCTCATTTCATTAAGCTTGTAATATACCCTGAATAAATCACTTTCCAAGTGAATAGGCACACAGAGGACTTGTGTGGTGTTTATTTGGCTTTCACAAATACCTGTTTTCTTCCTTTTCTCTTTTTGTCAGTGAGATTGATTAAGTGAACTCAGACACAGACTAGGCTCAGCTTTGCAGTAATCTGTGAACCCATCATGGTTGGTTTTATTCTTGAACTGCAATTAATGTTGTGCTTTTTTTTTTCTCCTGTCACACAGAAAAAAGAAAAGCTAACCTATTGGACCAACTTACCAATACCAGTGGGACTATAATTGGGGTGACTTCTTGCATTGTGATCATCCTCATTGTTATCTCTGTTATAGTACAGATCAAGCAGCCTCGTAAAAAATTTGTCCAAAGGAAAACAGACTTTGATCAAACAGTGTTCCAGGAGGTGTTTGAGCCTCCTCATTATGAGTTATGCACCCTCAGAGGGACAGGGCCTACAGCTGACCTTGCTGATGTTGCAGATGACTTTGAAAATTATCATAAACTGCGGAGATCATCTTCAAAATGCATTCATGACCATCACTGTGGATCACAAGTGTCTAGCATTAAGGGCAGCCGTAGTAACCTCAGCACAAGAGATGCTTCTGTCTTGACAGAAATACAACCCCAGCCTGTAAAACCACTCATTCAGCCCATGAACAGGAGAAATATCCTTGTCATGAAGCATAGCTACTCACAAGATGCTGCAGATGCGTGCGAGATAGACGAAATTGAAGAGGTACCAACCACAAGTCACAGGCTGTCCAGACATGATAAAGCTGTTCAGCGGTCAGTATCAATAGATTTTTGATGAAGACTATTGTGTAAGGACTTGATTGCCCAAACATATTCACTCTTTATTCAGTAAAGACATATTTTCTTTCTTCTTTATTTATTGCTTAGATTTCTGTTTCCTGATAGCACATACCATTATATTCTCTCTCTCTCTTCCTGTTTCCCTTTCTCTCATCTCTGCTCCTGTTTCCTGAAGGATCCTGTATCTCCGTTTTACTTTTCTACTTTATATCTTTCTTTTTCTTTTACTGTTTTACACATAGCAACATGCATACACACACAAGTCAACAGAGAACAGGTACAATTTTTAAAAACCAAAGAAGATTTTGTGTGACTCTAGTTTTTGAAAGAGCCACATACATGTGGTTTCCATGTAACTGAGGTGGCCTTGAGTATCATCCACTGTTGGTCTAACATCTCTAAATCAACACATCAATAAATAAAAAGTACATGTATCCATTTTGATGCATGGCATAATAATGAGAAAGACAATCCTGGGGTAAGGAAACCCCTTTTCTCATGAAACATTATCTTTTGTATAATGAATGACAATATTTGCAAAACTTTACTGTATCTGTTCCATTATTAATCACAGTATCTTGGCTTGTCATATTAACATATATATATATATTGATTAGAACATGAGACAGCATAGTGGATAGAGAATACTCATATATTTACATATAAGAATGTAGTTAAAAGGAATCTTTCTAATCAATAAAAAAGAAAAGTCAAGCATGATATTTTTAATAAAAGAGCTATTTCTATTGTATATTGCACTTTGAATGACTGTAAATAGGAATGATTAAAAGTTTACAAGTAAAAGAAAAAGAAAAGCAGAAACATTTATGACCAATTTATTTGAAAAAGAACACAGAAACTTTTAATATATATTTGTGTTTTCTCTTGCATGCATTATTTATGCACTCTTGTGACTGTTTACATGCCCTCCATATTTTCTTTGCACATTAAGGCATTTCTGTCTCTTAAAAAGAATAAGTTATTTGATTATTTTAATCTAATTGCATGCCAATGTAAATTACTTCATGAATATTGATCATATATTCAAGATGTACTGTTTATTAAGTATCTATATGCATATATTTCTTTTTTTCTATGCAAACATTATTATTTTGAATGAAATAGCCATAACATTCCAGGTTCTGCCTCATTGGGTCTCTAAGCAAACATGAGTCTGAGTACAACACAACTAGGGTCTAAGGGACAAACTTGAGGTAAGTAAACATATCTATACGACAATTGAACCATCTGTTGCTTTCCATTTTATTTGTTATACTGCTAAAATGCATGTTAGTTCTCAAGTTGTATGTCACCTTGTATGGAGAGAGCCAGGTATGAATACTGAGAAAACTGAAAGACAGATGACCACGTTAGTATTGTAAACTAAGCAAAAGCTATTAATTCCTTATTCTCAACAGCACTATAATCATTCCCTAGCTAAATATAATCTTCATTCCAAACACATTATAAAGACAGATGCTTTGCATGGCTCTGGTGTTTCATTTATTTTTTTATTTACGAAAATAAAATTTAGAGTCCCAGCATGTGAAATAGTATGTAAAACTTGGCGATCTAACCGAAGCCAGGAAAATGTGGAACTATCTGTTTTCAGTTCATTTTATTCATTCAACTTTGTGAAGTGTCGGGGGAAGGGTATGTAGTAGTACTGATAAATTTAGAGATTCTGTAGTACTAATGTTAATGTTTGCAAATTAAACTTCCTTTTTTGAGTCTTTTCCTAGGCTTTTCATTCTGTATAATTTGTTATCAACACTTAATCTCAATAAACATAATCTCAGATGTTTATAATGTAGTTATAGATAGTTGCTAGTCTGTCAATTTATATATGTATATGTGTGTGTATATATATATATAAACATAGATGTGTATATACATGTTTATATGTGTATATATGTATACAGCAATTTTACTGGGAAAGAATCCATCAATGCTTTTATTGCTCCTAGATAGTTTAGGTCAATATTTTTCTGTATTTTTCCTCATAGAAAGAGCATATTTTAACTTTGGTTTACTTTCAGACAACTATTCATGCAATCATGCAAACTCTGAATGGAAAAATCTATAGTGAATTATTTCAGCTGTCTGAAAGAGAGAGTGGACATGTTTCCAATTTCATTTCATTGCCTTTATCCAAACCTAAGAAGTACAGACATATCTTACTTCCTTAGCAAGACATTCTCATTGCACAATAATGTTTCTTTTGTAATTTGGTTGCCGGCCACCAAGTGCTCCTTAGTTTTTAAATACATTTGGAGATTTGCTGCAAACTTGAAGAAGAAATTAGTTCCTAACTGAGATCGTCCTTTTTTTGTTTTTGTTTTTGTTTTTTTTTTAATCTTAGTTTTATTTCAGTTGATATGTTTTATGTCTGTTATTTACTTGTATGTTGTGTGATATGTGGAAGAAGATTTACATTGAACTTTTGTTATATGTACGTTGTTTTCATTATATAGACTGCTTGAGAATAGTGCGCTCCTGGGTGATTTTGAACATGCTACAATGAAATGTGAAACTATCGTCCTTGGAAACACCAGCTAGAGGTTTTATGGACTCTGACCAGCTATTCTCATATCATGACAAAATTCAGCAAACAGTGTTGAGTAAAATTACTAGAAGGCAATAAGACTTTGGTTATTATGCTTATCGGTCATTTCTCTTTTTCTTTTTCTCTCTTCTTTTGTTGCAAGTTAAATTCCCAATTTCAGGAACAATTTATTGAAATCAGGTATTTAGCCATTCATAATCACTTCAATAGAAATGTTTGTTGGATAAGCATCTAGCAATATGACTGAATTTGACATTAAGAAAATAATCTGCATGTATGTTACTGAATATTTGAGTTGGCAAAAATCCCTTTCTTAGATACATTGTAAAAAGCATGCTTTCACAATTATTGCTGTTACTGTTCCATTTCTGTGTCATATGCTTGCTACTTGTAACTTTTTATATAAAGATACATAAAACAATGTATAATAATTTCTTACCTTGAGTTTAATGGCAATGTTTTCTTTTACTAAATTTATAAATCTTGTGTAATTCAGAAGATCAAGCTCAAAATGTAGCTTCTAGGAACTTGAAACCCAGATACATCAGAGAATCAGCTCTCTCTCATCCCTCACTTACTGAAAAGCAAAATACATTATTTTTTAAAAATGTAAATGAATTTGTAATACATAAAAAGTTGATCACGTAATTTCAGTTTAAAAGGTTTATGATAACCTTTGTGTTCAATTCTCTACTTTTAACTAATTTATTTCCATGGCAATAATTAGGAAGTTTGCTTCAGTGTAGCAGAGTAGCAGATTTTTATCAGTTATACAAATGTTATGGCTGGGCTCCAATTTTAGAGATACAGATATAAACCGCTTCCTTATGCAAGATAAAATGATATTGATAATGCAAGTTATAAACACTAGTAACCAACACCTAGGTCAAACTTGAGAGGGTAAGTTATTAAGGAATTATTGTAGGTTGAAAAGCCACAATTATGTAAAGTTGAAACCTCCCTCATTTAAGAACTCAATAATCATGCAGAAAATCACAGTTTCATTACCTATTTAAAGTCTTATCTTCCAAATTCTGTTTCAAAACAAATCCCAGTTCCTTCTTAAACATAGTGTCATTCATGATTGTTAGGTTTTTCTGTATAAAAATTCTGCTGAAAAAGTGGGAAGAATTCCATGGATCTTCCCAAAGTATAAATAAATGGGAAAAGAGAAAACCTGAAAGACAGACATAAAAAATAAGGTGATCTATATCAGCTATTTAAATATATAGTACATAATTTACATAATTAAAAATACAGGAAATCTGGTTTCTACAAAACAATTTCTACAAATGTGATTTAGGAATGACATGAGGAGAAGAAGGGTTTCAGGTATTTGCCTCCTTTTTTGTACACTGTATTTGCAATGTATTTTACATAATTTGATTTTAGCTTGATTAATTTGTTTGTTATCACATACTAGCTGCAAGAACCAGTCCTCCATCCTCTGCAGTCATTGAGCGTCATTGAGTTGTCTTTCAGTTACATGGATTTTTAGCATGCACTAATAGTTCATTTCCAGATCAGTATCTCCTTCCTAAGTTCATATACTTTATCACTGTTTTTCTTCCTTAATCTTTCCAGGTCCTATCTTGTGATCCTTCCTTAAGTATATTATGTTATTTACCACATCCATGCTTAAAATGGATGCATCCATGCATCCATTATAAAATCAAGGAAGAATGAAAGACTTGCTAAAAGAAATGCATATACATGCACACACATTTATGTATATTTATAAACATTTACTAATGGAGGTAGTATATTAATAAATATATAAGGAGAAATCTGAATATGTGAATTTAGCTTTGAATTAATTATATTGGTCACCTAGAAAAATGCTGAAGCCTTGGATTTTAAAGTTGCTATGTAAGTGCCTAAATCCCACTGAAACATAGAGTTGGTCTAGTCCCTCCTAGACAAGGACACAATGAAATCTATTTTATGTTTTTTCCAGTGAAGCGTTGACTGAGAGAACTTAACTGGAGAAGACATGGGTATTAGTAATTATGTTGCATGCACATCCTTGCTTTCTTAAAAATACCCTAACGGCATTAGGTAACATAAGTGAGAAACATGAAAACCTGTGTAAATAAAGCAGGTCAAACAAAGTGAAAATGGTAATGCTTACTTGGTCTTGGAAACTCCTTTAGAAACATGTTGTCTAACAGCTAGGTATACCCTTAAACAAAAACACCATTGTAAGTGACAAAATATGTGTATACTGGGGGAACAGGGTCGAATTATAAAATTAAAAAATAAACAACAATAAATTCAAACCCAATTAAAATATTATAATTGAAATATTTAAGTAATTATATTCTGTATATAGTCAATGTAAATAATAGCCTAGTCCACTATACTGCAAACAGTAAAGATTAACTTTTGTTTGGTATCACAAAATAGTAGGATATCATAATGTGATCTATAAAACTCAAAATATTAAAATAAAAGGGGTTGTTGCTGAAAATAAACAGTTTGCCTTTCCTATGAGTATTTTTTATTATTATGAAGCCACTTTTTTAGAAACAGAAAGCAATTCAAGCAAGCTAGTTCAAACAGACAGTCTAGTTTAAGCAACTTCAAGTTCACACAAGTTTAATTAGCTATAAAGAGAATACTCAAAACTGGTATTTGACCACATATTATAAGTGAAATTTAACCTATTCTATTACACTTTTTCCATTTTATGGAAAAAAGGTTTGGCTTGTTAAATTAACACAGCTACATGTATTCTGTGTAACAACTTAGTAAATTACCACGGATTAGCTCAGCTGGTAGTGTTACCTTCATGCATTTTACCTCATGTTTGCCTTAAGCTAAAACTATGAATGGTAGTTATTAGACCATTTTTTGGTTTGACTGTTGCAATGTGTGTGATGTATAGCCATGTTGGCAGTATGCTTATTTCTTACATGTTTTTTAAAGATGAGTTTTTGTTATCACAGTGCATTGCCATATTGTTCATAGTTTTGCTTTTTTTTTTCCTTTTTCCCATTGCTGTAGTGTTATGTATATACTTTTCTTTTTAGATGATAGTGTGAACAACCACTCCCAATAATTTTTCTCTGCTCCAGGAAATACAGCCTTTTGTTTGTGAAGTCTTCTCTGCAACATCATTTAAAAATCTCAGGAAGTCCATTTCGTAAACCATCCCAGTGTAAACCTCTTATATCTTCCCAATTCTAAGAACAGCTCAAAAGGGGAAAAAAAAAACGCTCTGAGAAATGTTAGTACCTTATCCTTATATTTTTCTCTATTTTTATGCTGGGGATACTCTCTTGAACCTAGCAGTGATGTAGCCAATGGGAGGGAATAAGATAAAGTAGAAAGGTTTCCTGCTCAAAAGAAATAGCTAGCACCAAAAAAAAAAAAAAAAAAGCAGACAAAGAAAAGAAACAGAGAAAGTTATGCTAATTAAGAGAAGAGTATGAAGGACTGTTGCTCATACCCATTCACAAATTTACAGACACGTTTAGGACAGATAAATTCCTTAGGCAGCAAATAAAAAGGTACTGTCCATGTCAAACTCCAAAACACAGCTGTAATAACTATGCTTTAGAGAACACTGTCCTGCAAAGAAGTTGGCCTTTTGAGTTTTCTTGTCTTCCACTTTATGTGCAATCTCCCTGCTACCACAAAGATATTCCAGCTGAGGGAGCACAGCTGAAGAGCTAAATGATACAAAGGATGAAAACCACAGCATTCAAAACACTTTTTAACACACAAGTCCGTATCTGATCTGGAAGTCTCTTATCTCCTCACTCCTGACTCAACATTTGATGTGAAGTTGTGGACTCATGGCTCCACTGCTTTTCCTCATCATCACCTTAGCATCACCTCTCTTTACTCTTTGATGATCATTTTACATCGCTGCTGCCTTTCATTTCTGTCCACAGTGAGCTTAGTTCTGTTCCCTTCTCTCCTCCAAAATCACCAAAAATGCTGAAATGCTATCTATCAGCTCACTGACCTTGTGTTACCCTTGCACCCACCTGGCTCTTTCCCATCTATCACTTCAGAGCCATCTTAACCTTACCTTGCCTATAAACAGCAAAATGAAAACATGTGATTGCAGCATATGTTAATTATCTTTAATTTATGCAGCACAAGAAAAGCTATGAAGATGCATTGGAATGGACTGCAGTATGGGCTTATTAGGGATACAGGATTTGTATTGTAATGACTGTGCATCAGTGTTGTCTGGGCCATCTACCTCTGGGTTGGCATGCCTGCTCCTGCTATATTCATACCTT
This sequence comes from Haliaeetus leucocephalus, assembly GCF_000737465.1. Classification (NCBI taxonomy): domain Eukaryota; kingdom Metazoa; phylum Chordata; class Aves; order Accipitriformes; family Accipitridae; genus Haliaeetus; species Haliaeetus leucocephalus. Next base: position 3,031,556 of record NW_010973023.1, on the reverse strand, counting down.
AATGTGGCACAAAGAGAAACTCGTCTCCACCCCTTTTCTTCTCCCAGTGATACCTGCACCACTGTCAAACCAAGTTTTGTTTCAAGCACTTCTATGTTTTCTCCTGTGCTGTATTTGTATCAGTATGTCCCTCCACACAACATAAATCCCTGTCCTAGCCTCCTTCACGTGCCTATTAAAACACATTTGAGCTGCATAGCCTGGCAAAAACGTGCCAGTGGTGTGTCAGAGCTATCATCAGCAAGGTAAGAACATCAGCTACCATCAGGAGAAGCAGGAGCTGCTGCTTCCTTCCGTTTTCTTTCCCAGGAAAAGGAGTCGTGCTGATCCGCAATCTCCCAACAAGGTCACTATGGGGAAAAAAGGGAAGCTGCCATCCCCTTCAAGCAACAAACCGTAACTAGGAGTAGAGAGACAATCTAAGCAGCCCATGATAAAAAATGGAAAGAAGGAGATGCTCAGATTTCATTACCAAAGTAACAGGCCTGACCAACACTGTGCAGCAGCATTGCACCTCTTCATTCTCAGATAAGGGAAGACTGAAGTGCAAACCTTCTTTTTCCCAGGGAGAAGGATACCACAACTGTGAGTACCGATTCTGTTCAGGGCTCTGGAAGGACTTAGCAGCTGCTTGTGTGAATGTGGGCAGACAAGGACTTACTGGGCCTATAGGGGCGATCTTGTGCTGCTACATGCAGCGGACAGCTCTGCAATATCTAGTTACTTAGACCTTTTAAGTTTGCCATTCTTCGGTCTGTCCTCCTCAGCTCCATTGAGAGACATAGTAAACGCACTCAACTACTTCTAAAATGGTGGCTTCATTGGAAAGACGTTACTTGACATTTAATTGAATTAGATGTGAAAAGCATCCATGGCACTTGCTGCAGTTATTGTAAAAAAAAAAAAAAAATAAAAAAATGGGGTTTTTTGCACAGACCCTAGATACATATATCTGGTTAAATGAACCATTCAGCTGCATCAACTGCATCAGTAAATGAAGACACCTCCCACCTGAGGTTTTGCTAATAAAACTGCAGGGCCTGATTCATGCTCTGTTCACATCATCCCTCTAGATCCTGTTTTTTTTTGAGTATAGGGAAAATTTTAATTAGGAAAAATCAGTTTGTTGAAAGTGAATGGCTTTCACCATCTTTAGTGAAGCACAGATTACAGTTTACATTGGGGAAAGAGAGCATTTCTCATTTCTTGCTTAGTGCTAGATGGGTTTTCAACATCAGTGAAAACATGTGTGAGCTGCTCTTTCCCTTCATTTGACAAATCAGTGATTCAAAGCAAACTTAATGCTCTATACTTAACTGACCCATGTAAGTTAGAAAAGGAAGTAAAACAATGAAAGAGAACACCAGAAATCTGAAGTAAGCATATTTTCCAAATGATCAATGCAGCAATAATATTTTTAAGTGTTACAAGACTAACAGCTGAACACTTGGTTACTCTACAAACCCAATCCTAACCCCCATTTTTGTAACAAATTTCATACTGTCATAAAATGGAGCTCAGCTGAGGAATGCAAATAATTTTATATTTGTATACCAGTTTAAAATTATAAATCTAACATTTAAAAATCTGTAACAAGGAGCTGATATCCTTTATTTTTGGGACAGACACTTTAAATACAACTGATTTTGCTGGCCAGAAAGAATTATTGTCTCCTCTTTTTCAGAGCCAAGTCTGCATTTTGACTTTTCCTTGCCAAATGGACAAAATTTTTAATGCCTTTCCAACTTTTTCACTCCCACATTCTACTGACTGTTTTGGTGTAGAAAACACCCATGAGGTGGTTTTGTTTCATATTCTGAGCATATCTGGCACCTCTTTAGTAATGAAACAGTATATTACAGCTTTGCCTGCAGGAGGAATTTCTTCAACTCTTATCTAAGTTGCATGGCAAAGATCCAGGCCCAGAGACTTTTGCTGTCATATGAGAGTAACTTTAGTGACATAAAGGATCTTTTTAACTTCTGGTGTGTTGGTGGAAAGTCTACACCACTCTAGGCAAATATTGAGCATTAGTTAGCTAGTAATAACTTAAATTATTAGAAATAATATGAATACGGCATCTCCATTTGTTAATATTGCCATCACATTGGTGATTGAAAAAGAGAGTGATATTAACATGGAAAACCTTCAGTTCATAGCAGAAGGGAGCAAAGATAATGTGACATTATTATTATATATGCTAGGGTTTTCAGATCTGTGATGATTCTCCTTAAATTCAGCTAGAATTCTTAGTTTTACTCCTCCTCCCCTTTTTGTAATGCAAACTTTGTACTCTGTATACGTCTATCAGATGAACATCTTTTTTGCAATTCAGTAGCTTATCTTGGTGGGGACTCAAAAGGAAAAAAATATTTGCTATGATAACATATAATATACAGCTTTTTAAAAAAAGGCTACCAGATGTCATTAGAGTTTAGCTGAATCACTTAATATGCTGCTGGAAAATGATTAGATCCAAGATGCATAAAAATAAAAATAGGAAAGTGCTCTGGAAGCTCTGCATGATTTTAGTTCTCTAAGATTTTATTATTCAACTGGCTTTGATCAAAAGACAGAAATCTCAACAGGCATAAACTTTTATGGAAATCTCAACAGGGACATAAACTTTAGATAGCATAAAGTTTTAAACACACATCTGTTTGGAGTATATAGAGAAAAGAAAGGGAACATTTAGGAACTTTTTAATGGTTTGAGAAAATGAGTGGTTCTTCTATATCAGAATTAGCCAAACAGACTTTGCGCAGGCTCCTTTCTGTAGAATCTGTGCATCATGATGAACAAAACATTTAAATAGGAGGTATAAAATGCAGTCTTTAAGAAGCAACAGAAGTAGATCATGGTAGCAAAAGTATGTAGAAGTATGGTGTGCGATTCTGAACCTAGTAAATACTACCCTGAAATACTGCAAAACTTAACATCCTTTGTTTTCCTTACTATAAGGCATATGGTTTCAAGCTGCTACATACCAAGGGCATAATATCCAGTGAAGTCACTAAGAAACTTCTTTTCATACCGAGGCTTTTATCTAGTTCCTGAATCAGGATCTTGTCATCCAGTCTGTAAGGACAGGCTCACCACCCTCTGTTGCTGATGATGCTAAATGGGCTGATTATTCAGAGGTGATGCTCTTTGTGACAGACCTGTTGTCATTCTTGTTAGCACTGAAATCCCACCTTCAGCTATGATGGTAATAACAGAAGTTAGTGGGTGATGGAGAACTTGGTCTAGTTAAGCCTTAACTATATACCTATACCGACTGTATCTGTCTCCATATTTTAGCAGTCAAAGTAGAAATAAAGAGGTAGCTAATTTAATTTAAAATACATCCTATCACTCTGGATTTTCTGTAGCATTCTTGAGACATGTTCATTGATAAACACCTATCTGAAGAATTTTTTGTTGAACACCATGGCTCAGACAACATTTAGCTTGAGCATGAAGGTCTGAAGATCTAAATTTTTGTATCCTCCCTTCCCCCTCCCTCCCCAACATTTATTAACATTTTAAAGTTCTCCAAGCCTCTCAGGAACTGTTATCCAGTTTGGAGCCGACTTTTGTCAGTGATGAGTACCAGCCGGATCAAAAGAAAGAAGATCTTTGCATCTGAAGATTGCTAATATATTTTCTCAATGTAAAGAACAACCTGAGTACTATAGCCACATGGATCCTTCTACTGTTAGGGGAGAGACAAAACTTAAAGTTCCAGCTAGCTAGATTTATGCCATAGCTGTATTTTTGCCATGTGAAAACAGTCCTTATTATCCTCAGTTTCAAAGTACATACAAGAGAAAGTGGAAAGTGAAGGAGGCTGCTAAGAAAAAAAACATCCAAAACCCCAACAGTGGTAAGTAAATAATCATCGTACACTTGTGCATAAAATTAATGTACAGCATACCATGGAGTGGAGCCATTTCTGTTCCTTTTGGACAATTTGAAAATCCTCTAATGAGTTGATGTGGTTTGTTTTTAGACATGGATCAGGCATTGTCTGCTAACATTTTAGTTACGTTTGTTTCATCTAGTTCTAAGAATTACGAACTCTCTACATTCCGAAACACTTTTGAAAGCTGTTAGCCAGACAGTTTAAACACCTTCCTCTGCTCTATGTATTCTACAGATCATTTAGAAACAGGTACTATGCTATGGAACTCCTGTTGAGCGTGGCAAAACATTGCATAGCTATGCCATCTAGCCAGTTGTCCTGGTTTCAGCTGGGATAGAGTTAACTGTCTTCCTAGTAGCTGGTACAGTGCTATGTTTTGAGTTCAGTATGTGAAGAATGTTGATAACACTGATGGTTTCAGTTGTTGCTCAGTAGTGTTTAGACTATAGTCAAGGATTTTTCAGCTTCTCATGCCCAGCCAGGGCACCTGACCCAAACTGGCCAACAGTGTATTCCATACCATGGGACGTCCCATCTAGTTTAGGAACTGGGAAGTGGGGGGCAGGGATTTGCCGCTCGGGGACTGGCGGGGTGTCGGTCGGCGGGTGGTGAGCAACTGCCCTGCGCATCATTTGTACATTTCAATCCTTTTATTACTACTGTTGTCATTTTATTAGTGTTATCATTATCATTCTTAGTTTCTTCTTTTCTGTTCTATTAAACCGTTCTTATCTCAATCCAGGAGTTTTATTTCTTTTCCTGATTTTCTCCCCCATCCCACTGGATGGGGGGGGAGTGAGTGAGTGGCTGCGTGGTGCTTAGTTGCTGGCTGGGGTTAAACCACGATACCAGTACTGTTATCATAGTGCATTGTTTGAAAAATGGGGAAAAATGCAATGATGTAATACAAGGTCACATTCAAAGACCCAATCCACAGAACCATGGAAAAGGACCTTTTAGTAAAAAGGCAGTGCAGAGTTACTTCTGAGGAGCTTGAATTTGTCCTTTTTTGTACACTGATGTCTAAAATGATAACAAGCATTGTGAAGGAGAAAGGGAGAACAAAAGCACAATCCAGATTTTTTTCTTTCATGATAATAGTAATGCTTATCTCTACATCTACTGCTTGGGCGATGTATTGTTTGGAGAGAACTCTGTGCTGATACAGGCTTTCAATCATAACATGTAACGCTGATGCTTATGCAAGCCTTCCCCTAGCTTGTTATTGAAGTTTTATAAAATTCATAAATCCAATAAACATGATATGAGAATATTATAGCATTTTGCCTTTGCTGTTTTCAACAGGAAATATATTCTAGATTAAAACTTTGCAGGAAGCTCAAGTTTGAACAAAAGTCATGAATCTCTCCTTTCCTCCCAGTCATGCATATAGTAGAGTTTAACACAGACTAATTTGTAAAAATGTGGTGCATATGCTGACATATGCAATCAATTTTCTGATATGGCATGCTTTTCATCACTTAGTATGCATATCTCCCAGGTACGCGGATACTCCATTATGGACACAAGAGCTTATATGTCCCCAGATAGCAATAAGCAGTCATTAGATTGCTGAAAACTGCAAATGTGCCCAAGCTAATGCTGCAAGTATTTGGACTGATATTGCACAAAGAAGTTGGACAGAGAAATACAGAGGAAGGCTTTCATCCATTTCCAGAATAATTCATGCTTGGCATTACAAAATGTATTTCAATTGCTATGATTATGAACATAAATTAAAAAGATTTATCAGTTTGCTTTCTGAAGATGCTGGTAGTATTTTATTCTGGGGGAAAAAAAGATGCAGCTAAAATGTCATGATGCCTAGAAAACATCTGTTCTACCAGATCATGACTAAAGAAACTCCACGCTTACTTTATTTGTGTTTTGTTATTGGGGTTTATGTCTTTCAGTCACTCTTAATGAATGTTAAAAGCTGTTTAGTCAAAGGTACATAATGTCTCAAAGCTGAATCTTGCTTCAAGATCTTGGATGGGTTGGACCCTTACTAGGATAAATACAGCAGAAGCCAAAGGGAACAATGGGTACTTGGCATTTCCACAAGCCTGTGCCACTGCAGGGAGAGTAGGGAAGGAAACAGCCTTCTCTAAAAAACGTCTAAAGGTTCGTTGGACTCCTTAACCTTATTGTACATCAGAAACCAAAGCACTGTAAATAAAGCCCCTCTTCTGTAAAAGAAGTACTTCTTTTGCTGCCGTCAAAAAGAATATGAGAGGCAGATTCAAGCTGTCTGAAATTCTTCTAATTTATTACTAGGTGATTGTTCATCTGCATCGGTTTTCATGAAATAGAATTGGTTTCCTTCTGAAACTGATCTGGGAGGTTTCAAGCTTAGTCTCCCACATGAAAGAAAATGGCCTCCAACCACTGGGCCAAGGACTTGGACTCTTCCTTACTCCTCTCCTTTCAGTTTCCCTCTTGTTTTAATGAATGGTGGTCTTTAAACAGAAAAGGAATAGTTCTCACAAGAGTAATTTATCAGAGAACTATGCAAGAACAGCTAGAGTGTTGCACTTGCAGGTGGTTAGTTTTGGAATTATTTTCATTAAGTTACTTGAATTCTTAGCTTTAGGTAACACTAGCCGAAACCTTCCAGTTGAAGGGAGGCCCTGATATTGCATCTGTCTTTCCATATTTCAGTTCTGCTATTCCAGGAGAATTTGGAAGCTCGTGCTTCTGAGGGCTGGAAGAGAATCCCTGCAGAAGAAGGGCTGCTCCCCAATAGATGCCTTAGATAGCAGAGTCTCCCTTCATCTCAACTCAGTGACCAAGGTCAAAGAGGTGGCAAGAACCAGTAGCAGCTGGAGGAATGAGGCTCTGAGATGGCGTTGTTGGCAAAGGGAAATGGAGGTCTTTTTCTGGTCTATTATTACTGCTCTTTCACCAGTAAGAACTGATAAGTCATCTTGAAACCAGTAAAAGGGAGTGAAGGTTTCTTTGGGCAGTTCTTCCTCATGCGATCTTACACTTTATGTGAACTTACAGCAAGTGCTGAGTGGCAGAGGAGACTATAATAAGCACAAGGGGTGTGCCTTTTTCCCTCAGTTAATTCTACTTTTTTTTTTTTTTCAGAGAAAGGTTCAATATTTATTGTGTTTAAATAGAGCTACCTTATCAGCAAGGTGTTTAGACACCAGAGGTTTTAGTGCAGGACAGATTTTAGACACTTCAATAGGGCAGTCAGTTTCTATTGGAAAGCTCAGTGTCCAGCATTGTTATTTCAATGAATACATAGTCAAAGATACTTTCCTCATGAGTACTTATTTCTTTTGATCCGGGTCAAAACAAACTCAATTATCTGCCTCTGTGACAGTTTTCAATAAATCTTTCTTATTTCTTTCTGCTAAAATGGGAAGAAGAAGGGTAGAAAGTAACGTATTTTATCTGAAGTCAGTTCCTAATTCAATTAGAGCTTCATCTTGGCCCCATTGAACTCACCGGGCTTTTTGCCACTGACTTTAATAAGGTTAGAATCAGACTCATAACACACACTTTCTTATTTCTTCCAGATAACCAATTAAAATATTAAATATCTCAGGGTGACTACTTCCTTCTCATCTACCTGTCCCTTCATATTGTATTATTGCTTTTTCTTTCGTCCTTCATTAAGTTTTAATTAAGAGTTCCTTTGTGCCTAGGTAAAGGGGGGCTGGTTTATTTTAAAACTTTTCAGGATATGCTTCAGTTTTGATGGTTTCTAAAGAGAGAAAAAATATTAACATGATTTTTTTCTAGTGGAGGCCTAATCTACCAAATATGCTTGCCTGAGGATGAATTGTGAAATGAGCTGACGAATAAGGGATATGAGAGCAAGCATGCATTCTCTCTCCTCTTTTAATTAAAAAAAATAATGCATTTCGTTAATAAGAGTCCTGGTTCTCATCAAGGCTTTCCAGAGAAAATAAACCTCCTTTCTATTTCATAGAACGTCCGTTGTAAAAACAAGATTAATATTACTGATAGGTGGTTTCATTTCTGAAGCCTCATAACATTCATATCCATTCATTCTTCTTTTTAAACCTCTCAGATCAGTGCTTATTATTTTACATCAGTGACAACTAAAAGTAATGCCTTTTGATCCAGTTTGTATCATTGGTTGCTATGCCTGACAATACAGGTGAAAAGAATGTGATACCAGGGACTACAGATTCAGATAAGAGCATGAAGAGATGTGGCCAAAGCAACACCTCTAAAAACATACTTGAATGCTGGTATGTTCTTCTATAAAGAAGGAAAATATTTACCTGAGTGGTGGAGAGAAGAAGGGAAAGAGAAAGGGAATGATTTGTCTTGATTTTCATTCAGATTTTTTCTGGTGACCATGTACTTGTTGGGTTGCAGTGTATGTACCAGTAGTACTGCCTGGCTAATACTGGAATGAATGTATATCACCCTCCTTTCAGGTATATATTTGAAAATCATAACTTTGCTCTAAGCAAAGATTTTGCACTACAGTTACTCACTTAGGCCTTATGTGCAAAGCCAAAAAGATGCTAGTTATCTCTCTTCTGTACAGTTACATACAGCATATTGGTACATGCAAGATGATCATTTAAGACCTTTGTAGGGCGTCTGAAATGAAAAATTAAATTTTTGCTTGGATTTAATAACTGTAGGGGGATAGAAGGGGAGAAAGTAAAATCCCACCCAATCTACTGACTTGCCAAGTCAGTAAGAAGTTATTTCTAAGGATGTGCAATGTAACTAAGTCTACTAACTTTTTTATTCTAAAAACCTAGATAACACAGTCTAGTGTGTTAGATGCCTGATAGTGATTCACACTCCTTATAAGAATTGAACTGTTGGCTGCTTACAAGTGAATTCATTATGGCCTTGTTTATCGATTTCTCTAGGTCTCTAGGGAACATTACAGACTGATCTGAAATTTCTGTCTCAGATATATATTGAAAGACATAGAACTGCTGAAAACAATCTATTTAATTTACAAATACCTTTGTCTAATTGTTGACTTTAAAACTAGCTTAAACAATGTACTGGATTTCATTATGGCATTAACTTTTCCCTCTGATGAGGGTGTTTGAGTTTTTTCCTGCACGCTTTAAGTTCCTTGCTGTAGATGGAGTAAGGGCAAGAAAGAATTTTTCTCAATACAGCATTGTGCTGTGAATCCTCTCCAGCAAAGCATTTTATCTTGACTAACACTTTTTCCTTCTGTCTGAAAATCAGTGGGGAACGTTTTCTATGCACTGTACACCCTGGACAACTTCCAGGGTTTGAAATTTGGCCAGTGTCACTATGAGACTCTAGGGGCAGGAATTTAACATTTGTTTAGTTGCATGAAATAGGAGCCATAGATCAAAATGTTATTTATAATCCAATGACCCAGGCTAATTTTAGTAGCCAAGCTATATATGTCTCAAGCAAGCAGTTGCTAAACCTTGCTTAAAGAGCTTTGATGTCTATTGATCTTGCTGATCATAGCTATACCTTTCGTCTGAAAAGTGATAAATGGACATCCTTGGATAGATTGAAAACCATATCAAAACAAATTAATGCCTTTTATTCAAACAAAGAGATATGAAACTTTGTCTATATTGGCTCCAGCCAACAGCATATAAACTACATGAATTTTCTTTTTTCACCTGATCCAGGTAGTGGGAGGCTTTCATTTTCTCCATCAAGTTTAAGATACTACAGTCTGAATGAAACAGTACTGACTAGATATCAATTTAAACAAGAATGAAGGGATGGAAAAAGATACTGAGTCAAACTGAAAACAGGCTTTGTACTTCATTTGTTCAACAGGCTTGCAATTGGTTTAGCTTTTGTGTTACTAAATACTAGATTCTAAGCTAAAGTAGTGTATCTGGCCAGAACTTGTTAGATGAAGAAGAAAAAGAAATAAATGTCACAGACATTTATCTCCAGTCAGGTGTTCCTTGATGTCACTCATGACTATGTGAGTTTTAGATGTGATTGAAGTTATGTTGTAGAGCAAGGCAAATTTTCCTTTGCCAGAAACTGGCAAGATTTGTAAAATGACCTAAGTTTATTTCACAGAAAAAAAATCACATGATCTTTTTTTTTTAAATTCAGCAAGGAAAAAAAACCCACACCATTTTATGATAATATTCAGGTGGTTTGGAGAGAAATACATGAGTCTGAGGTGATTCATACCATGGAACCAAACCTGAGGTTTTTCCACATTTTGGGAGAGTCCTTGGATAAGCAAGTTTGTAATTATACATATGCAAAATAAATCTATTCCTCTGGAAAACTGGCATATTTTGATGTCGACATTTAAGATCTGCTTCCTTTATCTCTAAAATTAATTAGTATAAATGTTATCAGCATGTTTTTGAGTTGCTTATAGCTAAATCTGAGTGGTCAAACAGTATTGCAGAAATGGCTCTGGTAAAATAACTGAAGTAAAAGTGAAGGCAAAACCAGTTCTTCAGCTCAAAACTTAGCCTAAATTGATATATTTCACTGGCTTAGTTGGAGGATCTTGACATGTCTGCAAGCATTTATAGATCAGTGAATGTGCTGGTCTCTTAATGGTAAATCCTACTGAAATTCTGGTAAACTTACATTGATAATTTTTTTTTAAGCACTAGAATATAACTTTAGAAGGATCTTTATTATAAAAAGTGCATGGCACCTGGATGATATTTTTTAGTGCAACAAACAGTAATAGATTACAAAAAGAAAAAGCTTCAACTTTTGAGCCACTCTTGTCAGTACGAATAACCAAGGTCAAATAATAAGTGCTGCTAATGGCAATTTAATGAAATGTGAGCAATGTGTGATGCTAGAGATCTTTTGGAAGAGCTAATCTGTCTAGCGGTTTATCAGGAATACAAATTTTAAACAGTAAAAGCACAAACTATGTTTGTTTCAGATTTTTATTTTATATAAAACTGATCATAATACAGATATATTTTTATATCTGATTTAATAACACTATAGTAATTCTATCCATTTACCGTCTGTCTGTCAAAGTTTGCACTAATAAAACATTCACAATTCACATCTGCAAGTTCTGAGAACTTAAGGGTGTTATTACTATTTGTAATGTTAATACCTTTCTGCCATTTTTCATTATTTATGAACCGTTTGTGCTTTGTTCTGCAAACTGAAAGAACACTTTGAGAAACCTTGTATCTCGCCTTGTCTGTTAGTTGAAAAAGAAATACAACCAAAAACCTTATACAGTTAACTGTGCTATAATCTTTAATTTGTCCTGTGTAGTCAGGCTCTACACTGATCTCTCCAAAAGCATCAACATGCATCTGTTCGTTGATCAAATCAGAGTCTACACTGTGTTTCTGAAGCGTGCACTGAACAACATGTATTTCTTTGGCTTCACTTGTTCTTGCTGTTTTCTCATTAGGATGCCTAAGGATTTTGACTGAACTGGTAGGATTGAATATAACTAGGAACTGAAAATGACCCCAGTTAATGATTTTTTTGTCACTGAAAAAGACTTCGGCTTCACCTTTCAAATTCCAGCGGATGGCAATCTAAAGTGAAATTGTTCAGCTGAAATTGCCGGGACCTTAGGTACTCCAGGCTACTGGAAAGACATCTTATTATTAAGCCTGCATTAATGAAGAGATTGGACTTAGGGCATGATCCAGAGCCCATTGTAGTCAATGGGAGTCTTTTTCCATTGACTTCAGCGGGGTTTGGATCAGGCCTTTACTTCCTAAAATGAATAGACTCCCAGCGAAAGTCTGCTATAAGCAAGTGGCATCCTTTCCTGAGATCTTGGAAGATACCGAAGACAATAGTATACTTCACTCATGAGTACAGCTATATGTATGGCTCACTGCTCATGGGAAGCACCCAGTGTATCTTAAAAGTAAAAAAAAACCTTTAAAGTCTAAGCGTTGCTCGTCACATTCAGAATACTTGATCTAGAAAGCAGGGATTTCTGTTCATATAATAAATTGGTAAATTATGAGAAACAATGCAGATAAATTTCTGAGTATTTCTTAGTTCCCAAGGGAAAGGGGAGAATTTAAGTTTAAAACTCCCAGAACCCTAGTATGTGAGTCCTTGACATTCAGAAATAAAAAGCAACAATATCACTAGAGACTTCACTTTTTGTCACAATGACTGTAATGAAAACTAATAGTACCAACACAAAATCATCGATTTTTCTATGAGAAGTGACCATTTTCAAAATTTCTATTTCTATAAAAGGGATCTAAAGATGCTACAAAATTGAAGGAAACTAAAGTATTTCTTTCAAAGAACAAATAGTGGGCGATTACAAAGTTCCTGTTTTGTTGTTGTTTTTCCTGAATAAGTTTAAACAATCTTCCTAAATTGAAGAGCAAGTAGAAAAAATTTAAATCCTCCCCTGCCTCTTGAACCCATGTACTTTCCAAGGAAAAAGTTCTGTTTCAAGTCATGTAAATGTCTGAAATCCTAAATGCCTGAGAGCACAAACTGAGCAATGGCTTCAAGGCTTTTGGCTTCATAGTCTTGGTTAGTTACGTGATGTCTTACTTGGACATCTGTAGGACTGTCCCTATGTCTGAGCTAGTTGCTTAAGATTTCCTTTACAGATAGCACTTTTGTAGCAGAAATCTTATCATGCTCATGCAGTTGCTTAAAGTTGATTTGATGAAGTGTGCCCCCAAACTACCTCACTCTCTCCACTCATTATGAAAGGAATAAATATGAAAAAAAATACATGCATACATTTGAGCACATGATTTGCTTCTGCCTCCCTCCTCAGTTGATACAAACTGAGAACCTTAAAACCTTGTGATCAGGACCAACAAAAAGCTTGTAATTACGGCTAGAGGTTCAAGAGTGAGGTGGCTGAGAAAGCCTTTGGACTTCCAGCAATCCTGATTGTAACAGTGAGAGGACTTGGACACTGCCAATTGCAATTTCCACAGCTCTAAATCACGTGATTTTCAAAGGGAAGAAGAGGGAGCCTGAAAGATTTCTGCCACGTGTTCAGAGACATCTCTAGTCCAGACACTCCTGATACCTTCTTCTCCTTTTCCTCCTTCCATGTGAGGGTGCTCATATTTTGCATTTCTGGCCAACAGCCTGAAGCAATTACGTTCTGGTACTTTGTAGAAAATTCAGTCAAAAATTGTCATTTTTTGAGAGTTCTGTCCTCCTTTCCTAGGTGTAATGAGATGCATAGAGAGAAATAAAATGCCTCTGAGATTTTTGTTCTATCTGACACCTCTGAAGAGAGTTATCTGTAGTGTTTAATTAGCATTATCTTTGACAAAACTAATCATTTATAGTGAACAAATGTTATCGGGCACATTGTTGGTGCTTCTGAGGCAATTCCATCCTCTACAATAATTCCATAAAGGTTGAGTCCCCTGCCTGACCACAACGGGACTTAAATGGAGATGAAGCTGCTTGGAAAAATCTGTTTTGGAAATAGAATGATATTGTGGAACTCCTCAAGAATTCTCGCTTTTATATCTAATCCAAATTTCTTTTCCTATTACAGATTGAATGCATTTATCTTGTGAGTTAACACAAATTTTACAGGAAACTTTATAGTCAAAGTATGTATTATAATTGGGATTGTTATTTCACCTGATAATTTGTTTTCTTATAAAAAGTTACATCTCTTATTAGGTGACTCTAGTCATAGTTCATATCTCCCTTGATTGATGTGACCCTATTTGATCCCATTTGTGCAGTTTACAATAGGTCAAAAATTCTCTTTGAACACTGGAAAGATGCACTATTAAGTTTTGCAAAGTTATATTCTGTGAGGCAGATTGGCATGACTGTAGTTTATAATGCAATCAAACTGTAAATCTGTAAATTGTAAATACATTCTTGAGGTTGATTTTGGGCTACCGGTTTTTGAAGGTTGCTTTTATATTGTATAGTTTCCTAATAAATGTTACACTCGTTCTTTTTTTTGATATAGTCTCTTCAGTTTATAATTTTCTTATTGCTAGTTCTTAGACTTCATGCAAGAACACTGATTAAAACTTAATATATGGCCTGCTGGAATGAATCTCTTTTCCTAACTTGCAAGAGAATGTTGGTAGTACGCCTCTTTATATTCTTGAGAAAATACTGTGATAACACTGTGAAAAGTTTTGGAACTGTTTTCCTTTATAATGTGTAAATTATTTCTGTCATCTATGTTATTAGATTTTAATTCAGTAAAGCTGAGCTAACTGTGAAGGGCACAGACTATAAACCTTTCAACAGCTTTGGCAAGAAGTGTCATGCAAGGAAAATACGTGTGCAAGTATGAATGGGGATTTGGAGGATCAGCTGTGTGAGTGAGTGATGTTATAAAAGAAGGACTGTATTTAGCATTATGGATGATGATTTATATCTTCAGCTTGAAAAAGAATCTGCATATGTTTTACGGAGTGTAATAATTCAAAGTGACCAAATTACAGGGATGTCAATAAACTTCCTTTCCTGTTGTTCAGCTAAAACAAATCACTTTTTTTTCTTCTCTTCTTTTTTGAAATAACACAGAAATGTGAAATGCAAGAATTCATTCAAGTATGCCACTGTGGTGTGGTAAATTGCATATTGTCCCAGCTCAGACAGTGTTCTGCAGAAACTTTACATTTTATCTCTACAACTTTATGTCATCTACAGACCACCTAACAGCTGCCGCAGTCTTATTTTTAATAATCTTTTAAGTGATGTTAACTATGTAGCTATCTATGAAACTATCACTGTTTCAAATACATCAGAAATATCTTATTGTTAGTTTCTCGTATCAAATTAATGTGTGTGCATTAGCTGTGAACAGAGGTGAAATGGCTGAACATTAGAAAACTATTCTGATGGGCAAGCTGGCAAAGAAAATTAACCAAAAATTACAGGGAATTGATTGTCTATATAGGTTTGTTTTCTCATTGATTAAGGTTTATTTAGGACAATAGCTCAAAAGCGTACAGAAAAATAATTCATCCTCTCATATACAAAAAGAGAACAAATGAGTGCTTATATGAAAATTAATTACTTAAATAGCTATTACACACAGGGATATTGAATGAAGCATTGTTGTTAGCAAACAGGATTGATTTCTTTATACTTCATGTAATGATTAAAATAAGCCTATAAAACCGTCCATTAATGTGGACAGACATCTTTTCTGAGTACTAGAGAGTGATAATTTTGATTTTGTATGGAAGTGATGCATGTTAGAAGAGAAACCATAACAAGGCCTCTTAACCTGAGAATTTATACCCAGAAAGCAGAATAACCATTCTGATTCACAGCTGATAGTCTCAAATAGATTTGTGTCATTGGAAATTAATTAGGTCAATTAGACACAAAGACCTAGATGTTTCAACAGTTTCACTCTGCATAAAAACTGCATCCATTGCCTGACTATAGTGGGTCTCTCCTATTACTCCTCTAACTATTGAAACTCTCACAATTAAATATCTTAATATTACTTTCTTCCATGTCCTTTATAGTTATCACTAATAAATTCTGGAGCTGAAGTTCTGTATTGTTGTCAACTGTTACAAACTGCCAAATGAACTTGAAAATGGTAAATGTCATGCGAATATGATGTTGAAGACAACAATTACTGCAACTATTAATTTAAATTTCAAATTATCTGTTGTCAGTATTCAACTATTACTTAATCTCCCAGACTAGCACTGAAGGTGTCATGTTTTGTTTTGGTTTGGTTTTTTTTAATAGAGAATAACCTGCTGGTATATTGTCTAGGGTATATTAGCTTGGAAACAAAGATGATGAAGGGTGGTTTATGTTTAGACTGACAGACTAGAATATTTTCATTTCAGTCTCTGCAGCGTTAAAATCCTAAACCCTAAGATTCTCATGGCCAGAGAAGAGAGAGGTTTTAGATAAATTACTTGATTTTGAATCCACTTCTACATACCACACATGGAAAATACAGAACATAATTTTGTAAGAAGATCTGACAGGTGAGCTATCAAACTTATCTTTTGCTTTATGTCTTTCATAATCTTACCAGGTAAAAAAGAGGTAAAGGTTTCAACAAGGCTCCTTCATTTTGTTAGGTACTCATCTGTTTGTGTGTGTTCTTCTTAAATATCCTTTTTGTAGTTCATGGCACTCTCTCTTCCAGGCTTCTCATTTATTTATTTTTTAGGGGTGACCCAGATGAAAAACAGCAAGATGGATCTGATTTTGCATATTAATTTTCAGAGCTCTAACACATAAGCATAGGTGTTTCTATTACTGTAGGAGATAAAATGCAACCTCTTGGCTTGTGGAAATACTGAAAGTATTGTATGCTTTCATGATACCAGATGGTTTCTAATTACTAAGGCCGTTGCCTTGAATACTGTTTTTAGTCACTGACAAACTCACATCCTATTTGCATTTAAATGGCTCTCGAATGTACCTAACAGCTTCACTATACGCTGTGAGTAGGGACACAATTGTACACTCCAGTTCCACACAGTAACTTCACTGAAGTAGCTACTAGCCTGCTGCCTGTTTAGAATATGAACTTTTCAGATTGGGGTAAATATCTGTGGCTCTCGTGTGATGACTAGTTACCTTTTACTTTATTCTTCAGAACAGGGGTCCCCCCTTCCCGCCCCTGATAAACAAACCTCTATCTTTAACATGACAAACTCTTACATCTCTTTCATTATAATTTTCCCAGGGCTAATACAGTCTTCCCTAATGAAGTGAATTACTTCCAAGTATTACAGGTACTGTGCCTAAAAATCTTCATTCTACTTAGAACAAAGAAAGAAATTTCCATTTGTTTACATAAAGCTTTCATCATAGCACTGCCAATGCAGACTCATTATTGCATTGCATCTAAAGTTGACTGAACTTTGGTTCAAAAGCAAATTCTATTCAGTGCAGATTAACTTCATAGAATAGATTGTACAAAACTGTACTTTGCTTCAAAGGCAACAACTTTGCTGTGTTGCTTGTGAATCCTGTGTTGGCAAAAAATTGTTTGGGGAATGTATGTAACATAAAAATACAGATATTTAAAGGTTTAGGCAACAACTGTGTTGTCCCCAAACTTGTACACTGCTCATCACTGACATCCAGAAACTTTTCTTTGAATATTATTTCAAAGATTATGCTTCTGAATGTGACTATTCTAAGATCAAATTGTCAGAGAGAATTGTTTTCTGATTTCTATAATTTAATAAAGGTGATAGGGTGTGTATTAAGCGATTAAGTGACTCTATCTTCATGATATTCATTCAAAGGCAATCCTTAGAATTTTTCCATATACAGCAGTTTCATTTGTTTACAAATGTACTGTAAGATTCTTTAAAGTATTTATCATTTGAATTCATAAAGATGAGAAAAACATTAACTCCTTATAGTTCCATTATCTCAGCTAATGGTGTATACTATTAATTTCTGCAAGCTCTTTCTTTTTAATTTGTGTTTCAGTGATAGACCAATGTATCTATCTACATTGCTACAGTAGATTTACATATTGTTGCTGTTGAACAACTGCAATGTCCACAAACTGCAGTGTCATACTAACATCGTCTCAAACCTAATGGAAAGACATGTATTATGGACAGGTTTTGTGAACTGTCAGATGAGGTGAGCATGTACTGATGTTAAAGGAATTGTAAGATGGGCAGTTAATTGTTTGCACATGATGCATTGTTACTGTACATACCTTTTAGTTTAGGGTTTTAGCCCAGAAAAAGAGGAGCTTTTCTGGGACAAAACCTCAGTCCCGCTGAAGTCAATTTTAAAAGGCTCACTGAGCTCAACAGGCCAGATTTCATCTCTGGTTTTTACATTCACTGTACACCAACGTGCTCTGTTTGTTTGGTTTTGGGGTGAGGGGTGTGAAATTAGCCAGATATGATTGCAGACAGTTGGGATGGGATTGTTTTTATGAGTGAATGAGAAGGAATCATATTCTGGATCAGGAAAAACAGCTGCTAGAATTTCTACCACCCATCCTTTAAAAAAAAAAGTATTTTGCTGAGGCACATTATTATTGTATAACTGGTAGCAGTAGTCCTACAGCTGGCAGTTCAGATGACAAAGGATGGAGGCCTGATAACAGTGCTGGGAATTTTTTCTCTGACTTCAATATGATTCTGGAATGAAATGCTGGCCCTATCTATAGTTCATCTACATCTTGTTTTGCTCGGTACCCTTGCAGTCAGTGGGAAGGCATAGGCCTCTCTAGAGAGTGATTCATTCCATCCAAAGGCAAGTGTGAAGAAGTACGTGGAGGGTGATTCACCTGAATTATTTCCTTCCTTCCACTTGGAGGGAAATGAAAAACATGACTAATATAGGCAAGTCAAATATCCAGATCTCTAATAACTCTTCTAAATGGATCTTCAAAATATCATGTTGAAAATCTTGACATGACTAAATATAACACACAAAAATAAGCTTAAATTTAGTTTCAAGACCCACAGTCAAATTGTGCTCAAGCTTTCTAGCTGAGCAGGAGAGAAGGATGAAAACAGTTTTCCCTGTTAAGTCTTGTCTCCTATATAAGGTTCTTCGTACAGTGCAGGCTGTTTTCTCTTCCAGTAGCATTTTTCAAGCCATCTGTATAAACGGGAACTGTCAAGGGCAAAACTCCATTGGTGTCTGCCAGCCAAACTGGGCAGGCATATGGTCTATATTGTTGGAGGGATATAAAAGCAGGCATGATCCCTCCCTGCTGTCTGGGAAGCACACAGACCTTAGAATCTACATAAAAACATTGTTTACCCAACATAGCATGACTCGCTTGGTTCTAATAAAAAACTAATTTTCAAATCAGTATTGTGATGGCTGCCTTTAGGGAGATATACTGCTGTAGCAATGCTTTGGTAGAAAGTAGTAGAAATTGATCCTGACTTGAATAAATAATGTCAGAATCTGCAACTGCTGTTGCAAAGTCCTCTGCCCAGGGAAAGGAGAAGACATTCTGGTAGGTACTAAATATGTTCTGGTGAGCAAATAGAGAAAAGCAAGGGAACAGTAGATCCCAGATCCAGGTCCCACATCAGGAAAGTATCTCTGTCCAGCAACACAAGCTGTGTGTATGCCTTTCATCTGCACGCACCTTTGGCAGGGCTGGGTGTTTAGGAGGCATTCGGAAGAGTGGAGCAGCTCATCTCTTGAGAACTTGCAGCAAAGAAGACCACTCACAGGGGTGGTTCTGCTGAAAAAGAAACAGAATGAAACAACCCTTTCCACACATTAGACTTGCTTCCTGCTGAGGGCAACGGAGATATTGCCCGAAAAATTGAAGAGGAACATCTGCCTCTATAGTTTTAGGCCATATAACACCTATTAGTTTCTTGTAGATTATTATTGATGGCCACATCAGACCAAATAGAAGTAATATGAATTCAGCAGAGTCCTAAGACAACACCCAATTAGGCGTGCATGCTTCAAATTTTGAAAGCTGTAAAGCATATCTGGAAAAAACCCAAAACTTCTCCTGAAATATCTTTACCAAAGTCTTGAACTACTTAAGCCTGAGTTGCATAGTCAAGAACAGAAAATTACCATTTGGGTGGGTTTTGGTTGGTTGGTTGGTTGGTTTTGTCTGGGGCTTTTGTGGGTTTCATTTGTTTGTTTGTTTCCCAGATGATTAGTTCATTCCACACTACCTGAGCCATTAGTGTAATATTTACAAATTGTGGAGAGTTTTGAGAGTCAACTGGTCAGGAACAGCAACACATTAAATGTTAACGGAACCTCCATGGAATTACTAGCTTAATAATAATTAGCTTACTCCAAGGAGTATAAGAAGCAATTTTGTCTTTAAAGGTTAAAAGAAATCACAAATTAATGGAAGAGAATGGTTGTTAGCTCAGCTTTAATTGCAATCTTTATTAATTACAGACAAAATGAAAGCTAAGGCTCATATCTTCCTCATTAGTCTACAAAAGCCTAGTTTTGATACCTTTATATAGATTTATCTCTCATACAGAAAAATTATTACAGAATATTAGTATAGACTGTGATGAAAAGAACAAATACATGCCAAACATTTTTGAGATATCAAGTGTTTTTGAAATAATGTTACTGTAACAGGCACAGATTTATAGATACCTAAGGCAGGTTTTGGTAATACTTTTGCTCTGAACCACAGCAGATAATGTAAGGATCTGAAAATCCTTATAAACTAACTGGGTAGAGAGCTGTTTGACTTGCAGTTTAAAAACAGTAAAAAAAGCATCCTTGGCATTACTTGGCATTGATATTAAATTAAATCAGTACTCCTGAATGTGACTATGGAAAAAGTGGCACAATCACTGTGAAAATTCTCAAACTGGACTAAATTTAAGGTGTTTGAAGAAGTTTTTGGCTAGGCTTATATTTTAGTCAGTGTACACAGAAGGGACCTTGAAAACAAAGAGTCAAGAGTTTGTCTGCCAGCAGGACAAGAGTAATATACTTCAATGAAATGTAACAAATTTTTTGGTTCTCTGGGCAAAGTGCGATAATGTGGTGGGTTGACCCTGGCTGGACACCAGGTGCCCACCAAAGCCATTCTATCACTACCCCTTCTCAGCTGGACAGGGGAGAGAAAAATATAACAAAGAGCTTGTGGGTCAAGATAAGGACAGGAGAGATCACTCACCAATTACCATCACGGGCAAAACAGACTCAGCTTGGGGAAAATTAACTCAATTTATTACAAATCAACCAGAGAAGGGTAATGAGAAATAAAACCAAATCTCAGAACACCTTCCCTCCACCCCTCCCTTCTTCCCGGGCACAGCTTCACTCCTGGATTCTCTACCACCCCACCAAGAGGCACAGGGGGATGGGGAATGGGGTTTACAGTCAGTTCATCACACGTTATTTTCTGCCGCTTCATCCTCCTCATGGGGAGGACTCATCGCACTCTTCCCCTGCTCCAGCGTGGGGTCCCTCTCATGGGAGACAGTCCTCCATGAGCTTCTCCAGCGTGGGTCCTTCCCATGGGCTGCAGTTCTTCATGAACTGCTCCAGCGTGGGTCCTTTCCATGGCGTGCAGTCCTTCAGGAGCACACTGCTCCAGCGTGGGTCCCCCATGGGGTCACAAGTCCTGCCAGAAAACCTGCTCCGTGGGCTCCTCTCTCCACAGATCCGCAGGTCCTGCCAGGAGCCTGCTCCAGTACGGGCTTCCCACGGGGTCACAGCCTCCTTTGGGCATCACCTGCTCCAGCGTGGGGTCCTCCCCGGGCTGCAGGTGGAGATCTGCTCCCCCGTGGACCTCCCTGGGCTGCAGGGGGACAGCCTGCCTCACCATGGGCTTCCCCACGGGCTGCAGGGGAATCTCTGCTCTGGCACCTGGAGCATCTCTTCCCCTCCTTCTTCACTGACCTGGGGGTCTGCAGGGTTGTTTCTCTTACATGTTCTCACTCCTTTCTCCGGCTGCCGTTTCCATCTGTCCCAACTTTTTTTTCCTTCGTAAAAATGTTACTACAGAGGCGTTACCACTATTGCTGATGGCCTCAGCCTTGGCCAGCAGCGGGTCCATCTCAGAGCCAGCTGGTATTGGCTCTGTCAGACACAGGGGAAGCTTCCAGCCGGCTCTTACAGAAGCCACCCCTGTAACCCCCACCCCCAAACCCCCACCCCCCCGCTACCAAAATCTTGCCACACAAAGCCGATACAGATAAAGAGAGAAAGCTATTTTCCAGATAGGGAAGACCTATGAATGACATGAATTACAATCAAGGAGGGAAAAAAGATGTCCATGGTACAAGACTGTAGCCATGAGTGAAGAAACTGATTACTGAGGCTGTGACCCTGCCGCCTGGGTCACAGCACTGTACAGCAAAGTGACTACTTTGTTGAAGAAGAGAGAAATACCAGGACTTGGGCAGTTACTGCTGGAGTTGAGACCAGTAGCAGTAGCTCCAGGCTCTTGTTCTATACCCTTCTGAACAACACGCTTGTATGTATAGGACCTTTACTACTCTTTCATTCAGCCCCTTTCTTGCTCAGCCTCTCACTTCTAGGGCAGGAAAATTCAGTTCTGGTTTTATAATCTTCTTTGCCACCTTCTTTCCTAGAAACAGGCAGGGGTAAATTGTGAGAGCAACGAAGGAACTTTGGGATATCTAGATCCACAAAGCACCTGCAAAAATTTACAAAGCGGCAAGTTTTCTGCCATGTCTGCTCTCTATAAATCAGATTTTTTTAAAATGTATTTGCCTGGTATGCCATTCTTCTGCATTTCTTTGCTAATAAAATGGCTGTCATTCTTTAATCCTTTAATCTTAAGCAGTCTGGCATTTAAAAAAAACCAAAAATGTATCTACTAGAAGTATTTTGCTATTTTAAATCAAGCTAGTAGAGCACTGTTATCAGCTGAATCTATTAATTTCATTTTTATTTTAGCTTATCCAAACCAGGTTTTTTCATTATCAGTTTTTCCTATTCATCAGTCAATCCCTTCTCGATTTTGGCAATTTCTGCTAACCCGTGGAACAATATCATACTTTTTTCTCTAATGAAGAAAGAACTGTGTCTCTATATGAGCATAAAAGGCTATGGCTGGTGTGTAAATTAACCAACAAGCAGACCACAGGCTAATCCATTTATTTATTCAAGTACCATTTACTTCTGGACTTGTTTTGCGTCAAAAGCAATTGCTACTGTCTTATATAATTAAAGGAATAAATCCTTTTGCTTTATAGCATTGTTCACTAAATCTAAAGCCCCTTTCAAAGCTGAAGGATGATTTCACTTGCTTTAAGGAGTCACTTCCCAGCAGAATTTAATATGTATGTGCGTGCATACATACTTAAGCTAGCCTAGTTACAGAATTTCTCTGTTGCCTTTATCATAGTTACTGCTTTAGTGAGATACATGTCTGGGTACAGCACTATGGACTGGAGAGAAGACCAAGAAAACCTTGTGCATATCTGGTAACTGTGAATTTGTGGGAAGTCCTTTCAGTATGATTTCTAAAAGCTTGTTGAACACAATGAACACACCAAAATTACTATTTCTAATTCACTTGCACTCAATAAGTTGCATCTGTGTAAAACTGGAATTTAAAAACTGTCCACAGTTAACAGCTAAAGAAATGGCTTTAGATCTGAAACATCATGAGCAAACTTTTTAGCATCTAAAGCAGCAATTCCTAAAAGGAATCCACATACCTGAATTTAAACAAACATGGAATCCAGGTAATATTAATAGAATTCTGGACAGGTTAGTTTCCTTTAAGGTTAGTTGTTTGTTTTCCTTTTGATATGGTGTGGTCATGCTACAGTAATCAAAAACTGCAAGGAGTTAATAGAGCATGGTCACTGTCATTACTGATGGCAGGATTTATGATAAGGCATTTGTGCAGCACTATACCTCCCTATTGTTAATCATTTGAAGCTATTGTCTTCATGACTGCCTGTCCATGGATATGGAACTGTAACATGCAATACTGCACTATGTTATTAAAAACCATTTTATTATTTGTCTTGTTATGCCTCCCACTGAGGATTTTAAGTTAGCCCTTGCCATCTGAAAAAAACGAATTTTATTAGTGGCAGAACTGTCAAGGACATTACAGGGCTCCCTGGAATTCTTTCAAGGAAATGTCAATTTGATCAATACTGAAGTAGTTCAGAGCTCTATGAAAATAAGGCAAAGCAGGACAAAGCACACTTACCACATGAAATAGACAAAACTGAAGTTTCAAGAACAGTTCCCTTGATATAGATCTTCATATGTGTAAATTTACAGTTTAGATTCAGCAGGCCAAATGCAGGGGATGTATAAGGTAGATGAAATGAGATAAATTTATGTGCACTTAGACTCTCATAAACCTCCTAACACCTATTCCCAGATGACTAAATTCAAGTGCCACACATAAATCTACTACTACCACCACTGACCTAATTTATTAATTTACACTGACACTTTCAAACAAGTTTAAAAAACAAACAACAGACACACCTGTATGCAAATATTATAAAGGAAATCAAAGGGACGAGGTTAGACTACGCACATTCTGGATGACTAAAATTCTGTGAGATGATCTCACCATTTTGATAGTAATTTTGATCTAAATTGACTTGAACAGGTAGTTTACACCTATTATTGACCTATGTTCAGTGGAGGTGTTGAGAAGTAACTGGGCCAGAAGTTAGTATAGCTCTAGTTAACTAGAATATAATTCATCATGGGTTAGAAACACAACAGGACACTGAATTAAAGACTGTAATGATTCATAAGCTGCATGTTTTCAATGAAAACTGCAGAGTCTTTGAAAAATACCTGGCCTTAATAAGTTTTCTTTTCTATGTTTTATTATTTCAAATTGGTGAAGAGAAAAAGTATCTAGCTTGTGTTCTAAATGGATCAACAAAACTAGTAAATGTTCCTCACCCAAAAAGCCAAACATTAATAGGCAATATTAAAAAGATTTCAGCAACTTGTCCTCTGTCAAGAAACACTTTTGTCTGTTTTCTTAAACCACTCAGGATGAGAAAAAACATTTCACAGAAGATAAAAGCAATGAAATACCATCTAGCAGAAGGGAAACAAGACAATTATTAATGAAAATAGGCTGCATAAACTTCTTAAATCATAGCCTTAATTATCCAAAGATTTGAAAATGCATATTATACAGAGGGTGTATAATGTTCAATTTTAAAATGAGGGAGAAGTAATACAGATCCACTCTTTTGTAATTCAATATTGAGCTTGTCAAAGGGAGCTGTAATATAGATTAGCTGGGCTGTTATTCATGTGCCATGTCCCAGTACATGAGCATTTACAGGACCAAGACCTATGTTATAACTAATCTCATTGCAGCACCATATGTCAAGAAAAAATGAAGGAGTGCTATTTGGATTTTTCTGGACACCTCTGTGAAAAAATCTTTAATTTGTCACAAGAGTCTCTTCTGAAGATGTATATATATACTCATGACGACATTTTCATACCACCTGTCAGGTTGTGAGAAGTGTGACAATTCTGTACAAGACATAATTATTTCCCCTAAGATTGTAGGGTTTTAATGGAATGAATCTGTCACCCTATGTGTACTTCAGATAGGAAATGCCTCTCCCATCATCTTGTGGGCCAGTGAAGTGAGCTTGCATTTGCCTGGCACAGGGTTTGTTAAAACTCTAGTGTTGCCTTATCTTCTGAGAACAGCTGGCTGGTAAATGTTGCATATTGAATTGCTTGAGCTCATTCATATTTCAAAACATGTTTATATCTGTCAGTGAACAGTTTTATAACATCCCTCTTATATTTTACATCAACAGTATTAACTACAACTCATGTTGTTCATTTGCTATTAAAAGTAACAGATGGTACACTAAGCTGTTTTTTCTTCAACATAAAGCATGCACTCAGTTGACATTAAAATGTGTTTCTGCTCTGAAAAGTGGTTTTCATAAAATATACTTTACAGATTCCGTATTTATTATTTCTCAATGATTCTTGGATGAAATAATCTCTTCTTTATAAGTTATAAATTGGGTTTTCCAACTGCTTGCGAATTTGATGATTTGTGAAAATAAAGCTGGTTTTAATGGTACCAGAATCCACAAAGGAAAAAGGCTTTGGAATGAGGATTTAGGTACCAATTTTGTTCATGCCATGCAGTCAGGCACAGATTCTAGCTCTGTCCCCAGATCTGTACTAGCCTTACCAAAAAAGGAGGACCAAAATAAAAATACATAAACCAGAATATGACTAACCCTTCTCTTAGACCAGCCGGCTAAACTCTTGAAGTATTTGTCAGCTTAATGGAGTCCATGCCAGCCAACAGCTGGAATTGCTGTCATACTGTCTCTCACCCCTCAGAAAGTACTGTGGGCTGCTGGTGTTTGCTTAGGAAGTATCTAATATATAGGCAGATCATGTGTCCTTGGCTAATCTGGCAAACGAAGTTTCCTTGCTGCCCAGGTAATACAGATTATTATGAAAAACTCTGGTGTCTCATCACTACCTGGGTCAGGGCTACTTTCTAAGGTTTCTATTTCAATTGTGCAGCTTTGATTAATCTCTTCTTGTAAAGTAACAGGAGTTGCTGAGAGGTGTTATCTTATGGCTCGCTCTGTTTTTCACTTATTTTCCTAACTCTTTTTCTCTGATAGCATGGTGGTATGGAGGCACCTGGCATAAAGTTAGCTGGATGGTTTGCATTCTAGAAAAACTTCCAAATTTTGGAAAGCTGTAATGCAGAGAAAATTAAAAGCTGGTGCATTTTGATTAGGAGACCAGTCAATAATTAAATGACAGTATTGAAGCAGTGAGGGCATAGAGATTCAAGAGACAATGGATACCTTATCAGTGTAAGACCTTATCTCCCTGTTTTGCTCCCCTTGAGAAGGAGATGTGCTGAGGGAAGACAGGTAGAAAATTGCTGGAAAAATACTTTTTCATATGCTTTTTTATTGATACTTTTAATTTTATTTGTACTCTGAGAAACCAATATTAAGAAATTTCTTTCTCTGTGTTGGAATGCAACACTGCAAAATTTTTCCTCGTTATTTTCCTGTGTAACCTTTAAAGACGTAGGGAGAGATGCATTCTATCATCTTTAAAACAACTAATATACATGTTGTCCCTTCCAAATAAAAGCATAAGAGAAAGGGATAAAAGGACTCTAAGCACAATTCAGGAAGCACTGAAAAAGTCATGCAGCATTTGGTTTTACAAAGGATAACAGAGACACCTAATGGCAAAGAAAGGCAACTTGTTTAACGTTAATCCTGAACAAAACATTCCTTTCAGGGAAATTCGAGGTAACACGAGATGGGCTCCAAAGGAAATTTTCCTTTTGATATTCTAGTCTGGTTGTAATATAGATGGATGCAGAAAGGATACAAATTTATGCACTGGACAATGGTTAGTGATAGTTGTTACCTGATCATTTCTTTGGTTCAAATAATTAATTCTAATTTTAAAATTATTTTCTTGTCTTCAGTACAAATATCACTGCAAAAATGCTTGGTTAGTGGTGAGAGAAATATATTTTTTATTTATTTCAAAAGACCATTCAATCAAAATATAGTGCTTTACCAAAACTTTAACTTCATTGAATAGGATTTTTGATACAAGCCCAAAGAGTTAGGGAGATATGAAGGAACTTGTTCTGAGGATTTTCTTAAAAAGAAAAGCAAACAGTTGAAAAGGAACCATGCCTTTCCTCTGTCTTCCTAAAACTGTGGTGGAAGTAGAAATCAAGTGACAACTGAAAATCAGGTTCCACCTGTTCATTAGCAGGCAAAGATCAAATTCAAACAAGCATATCAGATTCACATATAAACCAGATACAGACAGTACCTGAAACTCAGTGCATTTGGAATAGCTGCCTTGCTAAACAAATGCTACTCTGCTGGCATCAACAGAGAGCTCACCAAAATCACAGTGATACCTGGAGGTGAAATGTTGAAATAATGTGGTTCCTTGGTACAGTAGAGAGAATGATAATAGGCAAAGAATAGCAGTCTACAACCTTTATAAAAATCCCATGGAGTTACAAACTGGCATAAAACATGCTAAACTCTCACATTGTAAGAGAAAGAAGTGCATGGACAGTGTTCGATGTGTTTAAGATACTAGGTTGCACAAGAGAACAAAAACACACGGTTGGCTGCTGCTCCTTCTCTTATTAATCAACAAAGGAACAAAGGTGAGTGTGAGATCTCCTCCTCCATGCTCAAGCATCAACAAGAGCAAAGGGTCAGAAATTAGCAAACAGATTACTGCAAAGTACTCATGCCAGCAGCAAAAGAAAAGTGGGACTCTTGATCTGGTCACCTCTTTGCCCCTGGGAATGTCTGGCTGTCCTTTATTAGGCTGGACTGTACGGTTATGATAACAGCCTGAAGTGAAAGTGTCAGTTGCAAAATATTCAAAACCATCCATAAAACAGCATAGTTATGCTATAATTCTTTTCTGTTTTCTTTGGTTTTAGATTAATTGCTGTAGCACACTTCTGACTTCATGCCTGCTAGACTGTTTGAAAAATGAAGTTTTGTGACTCATTTAAGGAAGTGTTTAAAAGATTGTTCATTACAAAAGGCTTCAGAATCTTTTTTTTTTTTAAATCATAATTTCTATAGACAATCTTCTACTTAAAAAATATTCAGTGTTATCTGGCTGTGTTTTCCTACTCTATCCTAGCCACATAAAAAGACAGAGTAGGAAGTCTGAGGAAAAATAAAGGAACCCATCTCCTTTTTCCACTTTCTCAGTAGTGGAAGTCAAAAAGGTCTCAGTCCCACAATACATCAAAAACATGTGTGGAAATTAAAAATTGGGTTTCTTCCTCATTTAACAACTCCTGTTCAAAAATGGTATTTCTAACCTTTTCATGGGTTTTCTCATCCATACTAATCCTTGTATTACGTTTTCATATAAACACTCTGTAAGTGTCATGTAAGTGTCTTTTAACCTCCTTTTTAATTTCAGTATCAGCAAATACAAACCTCAGGAAATAGTTTTGTCTAACATAGAGAAAAGTGAGCTCTTCACCCAGCATGTATTTATAAATACAGAGGAGCTTAACATAAAGCATATGTTTCCATTTCTAAATGTCACAGTCCTTTAAAGATCATTTTCTTTATCATGAAATTTACTAGTGAAAAATATATTCATACAGAGGCAATAGATACACTCACGGGTTGTTGTGCTTTTTACACCTCTCTCCTTAGAAAATATGTGTTAATAGAGAAATCTACCCCACTCTAAAGCTCTGTGCTTGGTCTGACCAGTAGCTTTCCCCACCCTTACAATGCCTCTTCCTTACAATGAGCTTCGAGTCTCCAGTTTGCCAAGATAAATTTTAAATCTAATTTGTACAAACCGGCATCAAGTCTTATGGTGTCATCATGTGGAAACACTAGTGCCAAGAGGCAACAAATGTTTCAAATAAAAATTTCAACAGGGAACCTTGCCTGCAAAAATCCTGTGTCTATTGACTTAATCCTAACCTCATACCTAGCTTTAATCACAGACATGCAGCCCCTGCCAGACCAACACAAAGCTGGCTAGCCCTGCAGATGCTTGCATTAAATTTATACTAGTGCCCACTCTATGAACAGCTACAGCTCTAAAGTATCAGATCTCTAGAACAGTCTTTGTGTGCCCAGTGCCAATTCCAGAAAACTAAACCAAACCAAACCGAGCCAGTGTTTTCCTAATAGCTTCTTTTATTTCTCCTGGAGGCAGCAGCCAAAGCTGTGGCTCACCAGGCTCTTGACAGTCCGGGCAACCAAGCCATCCTTGGCAGAATCAGAACAAATTGAGAAAGGCGACAACTATGGGAGTCTATTCAAAGCCAGCCACCCTTGGTAGCCCCAGACATCACCATTGGACCAGGCTTTCCAACCCTTACTGGTTGCAGCACTAATTCTGAACTAGGCAGTCTCTCTAGACACAGCCTTTAACTTAGTTTACAGTTCTTTGCTAGCCTGAACAATGGTCCCAACCCTAATCTTAGCTTTAATTACACCCAGGAGCCATATAGCAGTTCCAGATCAACACAAAGCAAGCAGATCTCTGCTGATATATACATTAGTACTACAATGGTGACCTTTAAAGCCTGCAAACATGCCTTTATGTAATCTGAACCAGAATCTGCTCTGGTAATACCTGCTAAACACTGGTAAATACCAGTCTCACAATAAACAAAGCCAAACAGCCCTTTCTGGCCCAGCCATAACCTAGTTTATTGGCTTATTTTCATTTGAACTGGACATTTATCCCTAGCCACAGGCTTAACAAAGGTCTAAGATCTAGTCTTGACAATCTCCAAAACCTCTTGTCCACATGTAACATTCAAGGAAAAATTGATCCAGACTGGGTTTATTGTGTCTTGCCATGGAACTAAAACAAGAGGTTTTGATAGGTTTTGAGGGGAAGATAAAATAAGTGGACTGACCATGAATCCTGGAGGATCTTCCAGGAAATGGTTTTTGCATCTCTATTCCTTAGAAGCACATGCATACAAAACCTCAAACGTGGCAAATGGTTCCCACATCCAGAGGCTCACAGGAAAGAGACTGAACAAGTGTTATGCATGACATACATGCCCTATGTTTGAATATTTGCATTAGCATAATTTTGTTCTAGATCTGTCAGCTGGATGAAAGGTTACTTTATTCATAGGTCTACAAAAAGGAATTACATATTTCATCTAAAGAAGATTTCATGTTTTCTCTTGTATGTCTTGTATGTGTGGATTGTTGTATTTTTGGTCCTTAAGTTTTGTATGCTCAAAATGAAATTCAGTAGGTAATAGCTGACATGACGGACCAGAGTTTCATTTCTAAATGACTATGGTAACTACAGCTAAGATCTGCATTCAGCGTAAACAGCATATCTATTCATGAAGAAAATGTGAAATAGAAAGTAAAAGTAAACATGATGAACAGTATATTAAATATTCCTTACCAGCTGAAGCAAAATAAGCATGCATATTCATTAGGGGGAAAAAAAAGACTTGAGGACAAATGACAGACATTAGCAAACAATATTACCTACATTGAAAGTCTTAGCTGATGTTTCCAGAATTCTCCACCTCAACTTAATTGACTCTAAAGACCACATACTGCATGAAGAGACCTGAAGACTAATTTTCTGAGACAATTTCAGACTACTGGTATGGTAAGCAGCAGCGCAGAACATGTGAAAGCTTCCCAGACTAAAGAACATTGATGTAAATATAAAATTAATATTGCAACAGTATTTTATGGTGCCAGAGATGAAATTACATCATAGATATTTAAATGAAGACCTATTCGTTTTTTAGAATTAGTTTCAATTAGGTTTTTTTAGAATTGTGGTGGAAATACACCTTCCTTAAACTGTTGCAATCAATAGCTGAATTATTACCTTGCTAAATAAATAGGCTGTTTTCCAGTTCCTCCTTGTCCTGAGGTGGAAGGAAACAAGATTAAACCTATCTCAGCCTTAAATTCTGTACTTCTAACCACCAGGGGGGCTGACATAATCTTTGTAAATAAAATTTGGAGACCTTAGCTGATGACAGAGAAGGTTTAGTGAAAATGAGGATATTCACACCTTACCATCAAGTAAAGAAGAAAATATTCTTTCTTCCCTGCCATTAAAAATTCTTCATGAAGTATTTAATAAATCTATCTGATCCATATGGAAGTAGTGCTGGCATCTCGTCAGACTTCACTGGGACTCGTGGTTCTATGCAACCTTGTAGCTGCTCCTTTGTAGGAACTTCCAATTTCAGCCCATTTTGTGTCTGACTGGGTGTCACTACTTGAAGAGAGGAAGAGGAGGAAACTGAGGAATTCCCCTGGGCCCCAAAAGTGATAAATGATGCTTAAATATAGCTTATTTTCAGATATGAGTCTCACAAAATACCGTCTGTTTTGGGTTTGTGTGGCAGGGTTTTGGTAGAGGGGGAGTGGCCGCAGGGGTGGCTCCTGTGAGAAGCTGCCGGAAGCTTCCCCAGCTCCAAGTCGGACGCGCCACTGGCCCAGGCCGAGCCCCTCAGCGACGGCGGTAGCGCCTCTGGGAGAACAGATTTAGGAAGGGGAACCTGCAGGGAGTGGGGGGAGTGGGATGGGAGAGGAACCCCTCTGCAGACACCGAGGTCAGTGAGGAGGAAGGATGGGAGGAGGGTTTGCCCCCGCAGCCCGTGGTGAGGCAGCAGGCTGTCCCCCCCCAGCCCATGGAGGGGAGCGGGGGAGCAGAGGCCCCCCAAGATGGCCGTGACTCCACGGGAAAGCCTGCACTGGAGCCGTCTGTGACTGAAGATCAGCCTGCGGAAAGGACCCACGCCAGGGAAGTTTGTGAGGAACTGCAGCCCACGGAAAGGACTCATGTAGGAGAGGTTCGTGGAGGACTGTCTCCCGTGGGAGGGACCCCCGGGCGGAGCAGGGGCCGAGTGCGGAGTCCTCCTCCCCCTGAGGAGGAAGGAGCGGCAGAGACCAGGTGTGGGGAGCTGACCCCAACCCCCATTCCCCGTCCCCCTGCGCCACTGAGGGGAGGAGGGGGAGAGAACCGGGAGTGGGGGTGAGGCGGGAAGGAGGGAGGGGTGGGGGAAGGCGTTTTAAGGTTTGGGTTTACTGCCTAATATCCTTGTTCTGATTTGATTTGTAGTAAATTAAATTGATTTTGTTTCTTCCCCAAGTTGAGCCTGTCTTTTGCCCTTGACCATAAGCAGTGAGCGATCCCTCCCTGTCCTTGTCTCAACCCACGAGCGTTTCTTTATATTTTCTCCTCATCCTACCGTGGCCAGGGAGGGGGGTGGGGAAAATGAGCGAGCGGCTTTGTGGTGCTTTGCTGCTGGGTGGGCTGAAACCACGACACTGTCCAAAGGGAAGAGTTTTAATGTTGAAGAAGGAGTATATTTTTCTATGAATCATTGCATTTCTTTTACAAATATGTTGCAATATATTGCCAAATTGGATGAATCTGGATCAATCAGAGGCCCCAAACACCTTTGAAGTTAGATCTGCTTTGAATAGGAAATTGGACTATGTGACTTTCAAAGACACTTTCTGACCTGTATTTTTTCTGTGATATGGGGTTTAAGAAAACCAAGTGGAAAATACTACTTTCAGTGTTTCTGTTTAAGTCCTTTAGTTACCAGAATGGATTCTAGAACTTAGTGGAAGATGTTTGTGTTAGTAGGACAATAAATTAGCAGTAGGACCTTGATGCAGACAGCCTATGTGACATTGCAAAGTCACTTTGTAAATCTTTATTCCAGTTTTGCTCTCTTGTGAGGTGGAGACAGCAGTCATCTCCTTCATAATAGTGATCATCCAGCGTGGTAATGGAAGTACTCAAGACAGCATTAAATACCAGCCTACTTGTGAAATAAGCAAACTGGGTCCAAAATATGGTGGATCTCCCTGCCGGTGGATCTCTACAATTACTCCCTTTCTTAAGAGGAAAGGCAAAGCATGGTCTAATGATCTAATGCATTTCCAAGAAAACATTACCAACACTGGGTTGATACTAGGGGAAATACTTTTTTCATGAGGAAAAGGTAATTAAGACAATTCTTTCAATTGAACATGGCCTCTAAGCTATCTAGTATACAGGGAAATGATTTCTTTTTCTTTTAGCAAACTGCTGAATACATCACCACAATTATCACCAGGCAGCGGAGATGGCTGTTGGGGCAGTGTTGAATAAACTGCAGCTCCCACCTGTACTTTACAAATGTGAAGTGTTGTCTGCAAATGACATGATTTTGCAAAATCAGTCATCTCTACCCCACTAGTTCATGTGCTGTCAGAGTAATGGCCATGACATTCTCAATATTGTCAGCAATAACGCTCCATTGACAAAAAGAAAAGAATGAGGGCACACACAGCCCCAGGTCTGATAATATTTGCCTTTTTGCCCTTCATAACATGACATGTGATGTGTATGGTTCTGTGTGTTGCCCTTTCTACGAACAAGTGCTTTGGGGGAGCTTACATAATCTTCTGCATGACTGGGTAGGCACCAGTAAAGCCAGCTTCCTTGTTCCTACATGTCAATCAAGCCAATCTGAAATTTGAATTAGATTAGCTCTGTCATTGAAATTATACTTTGCTATTGTAAAATGTAAAAAAAAAAAAAGAAGTTAAAAACAGATCTTAATTCTACTATAACATTTCCTGTAGGAAGAGACACACAGGTAAGAAAGCAACTGCAAATTTCATAGTTCTGTTTTCTTCCTGCTTGACTTCATTTTAATTGCCTATGGTGTTTTTGTAGACTTTCAGCATCTTAACTCAAAGAAAAGGTAAAAATTTAGGCTGGTTTTTTGTTTTTTGTTTTTGTCTGGGTACTGAGAAGAGGAATAGCTTTTTCTTAATTGTTTTTGACTCTGGAGAGCATGGTGGGTTGAAATCTAAGTGGGTTGAAATCTAAGCAGTTTAATGTTGTAGAGCCTGCTTTCAGATTTGAGCAGCTCTGGCATTTTTCCCAGGGCTTGTAAGTGATTTTGTCATCATGTCAGAAACTGGTACCATACTTTTGGCACTGCGTATGACATGTGGGGAGACAGCTCTCAAGCAGTGGGAGCCACACACCACCAGAGGGTGCCAATTACTTTCATAAGCAGGATCTCTGAAATAATCTTGTCATTAGCATCTTAGCATTTATCAGTGCTACATTATTTACTGCGTGGACATGTTCAGAAGGCTGTGCTGGGCATTATACTGACCACCAAAAGCCTCTGGATGACACTTCTCC
The DNA here is from genome assembly GCF_000737465.1 of Haliaeetus leucocephalus. Taxonomy (NCBI): domain Eukaryota; kingdom Metazoa; phylum Chordata; class Aves; order Accipitriformes; family Accipitridae; genus Haliaeetus; species Haliaeetus leucocephalus. The sequence continues at coordinate 2,997,550 of NW_010973023.1, read as the reverse complement.
TGAGCATAAAGCCACGTGAGCCAAAGAATGCAGCACGCTGCCCTGCAGTGAAGGGCAGTGTAGCAAATGCATCTGGGCCTAATTGCAGAGACAGGATCAGGTGTATGATTTGAATGACTACCTGCAAGAGCTATTTTAAAGCTTATAATGTTCCACAGCTGAGAAATCTGCAGGCAAACAGGTGAGTAACAAGGTGTGAAGACAAAGGGATGTGTTAGGAGTGGTCTCCTTGTAGAGCAGGCAGCGAACTCCCAGTGTAGCATTGTAACTGTGATATGTACAGAGTTTGGTCATCTTTGTATGTGCTGCTCTCTGCCTGGGTGAAGTTTAAGAGTGCGATAGCACGGGAGGTTTCCTTGTTACAGAGCAATGCACTTGATAAGGATCTTCCCTTGCCCTTTCCTCTCTGCTGCTGCAGCTGTTCTTTCTGCAAATGCTCCTATTTTAAACAGCCTTAGTACTTCTCTAAGCCTCCAGAGAAGGAGGAAACTTAGAGAAAGGAAGACAGGTTTGGGGGTAATTGTATTGAAGGAAAATCTTATGAATTAAGAGCATTTTAAAGTGATAGTAATTTCTTAGAGTTCTACAGCATTAAAATAGTCTGTGCTCCGACAATTTGTATTTTTGTTTACATAAGATATACTCCAGCTGAAAGAATCTGTAATACTCAAGCAGAATGAAAAATACAGTGGTGGTCCTATCTCTGTTGTTTTCTATTTATTTGAGGGGTAGGGGTACGGATGTGGTGGGTTGACCTTGGCTGGCTGCCAGATGCCCACCTAGCTGCTCTCTTGCTCCACCTACTGAACAAGTTGGGTAGAAAATAGCATGGAAAAGCTCATGGGTTGACATAAAGACAGGGATACTGCTTACCAGTTACTGTCACAGGTAAAACAGACTCACCTTGGGGAAGATTAATTTAATTTATTGCCAATTAAGAATAGAATAGGACAATGAGAAATGAAGACAAAAACTAAACCACCTTCCTCCCAGCCTCAACTTCACTCCTGATTCCTGACCCTTTTCCTCCACAGCAGTGCAGGGCTGTGGGGGATGTGGGTCATGGTCAGTCCATAACAGGTCTTTTCTGCTGCTCCTTCCTCCTCATGCTGTTCCCCTGCTCCAGCATGGGTCCCTCCCACAGGCTGCATCTTCTTTCAGGGCATGTCCACCTGCTGCAGTGTGGATATCAGCTTCACCATGATCTTCTCTAGGAGCTGCAGGGGAGTCTCTGCTCCAGCGCATGGAGCACCCTCTCTCCCTCCTTCTTCTCTCACCTTGGTGTTTGCAGGACTGTTTCTCACACATTTTTCTCACTCCTCTCTCTCAACTACTGTGCAGTATAATTTACCCTTTCTTAAATACATGTTCTCAGAGGCACCCCACCCATGGCAGAGGGGCTCAGCTGTGCCCTGGCTTGGAGCTGGCTGGAACCAGCTGTGTCTTGCAGGAGCAGCCCTGGCCTCTCCTCACAGAGGCCACCCTGCAGCTCCCACCCACCAGTGCCTGGGCACCTGCACCCAATACAAGGGATTACGGAGAAACTACAGCATTTAAATAACAAGATGAAGCAATAAATGGAGAAAAGACTGAAGGAGGAAGGGGTATCTGTTGAGTTAACCAAGAGGCTGAGGTTTCCTAGTTGAAAGAGGGAGCTGCGGGCTGTACAGCAGGACACCTGGGTCCTGCAGGACACCAGACAGGTCATGCTGTAGCCAGAGATCTGAAGGAGTTTTCTAATGGAGAGAGGCATGGCCAACAAAAGAAAACGCTTTATAGGCAGAATAATAACCTTATTTCATTTTCTCTGAGGGACTATTTTCCCCAAAGAAATAACAGAATCAGTTTAAGAGGAAGGTGGAGCAAGAAGAAAGTGGAGGTGAATTAAACTCGAGACTTCTCCATGCCCTGTGGCATCCCTTCCTTGCGGAAATTTACTAGTTAGCTTTACTGTTTCATTGTGAGATACTCTTGTGTTTTACCTGGATGTGCATGAATTAATTTATGTGTCCATTCACATCCCATGCCAAGCCACTGTCTGACCCAAGGTAATGTTATTGACATCTCCACTTTCCAGCAGTTATGTTTCTTCCTGGACAACAATGATGAAGCAATTAATTGCCTGGTGATTTAGTTTTAGAAAGGTTAAGAGCTGCAGATAACCAAAAGTGTCTGTGGTAAGTAGGAAATCTCATTCCTGGCTACTGGGATTGTTGGTGAGTAGTTTTGACCATAACCAAAATACAGCAGGGAAGGATGCTCACAGTTGCCTGCTGCAGTAAAGCCTCTAAGATATCACTATTTCAACTGTGAAACTTGTCCTATTTTGAATGTGGTAGGACTTCTTACAGGCTGAAAGTTAAGCTATAGTCCTCTGCTGAATCTAGGTCAAAATGATGAGAGGAAGGAGCTTGCATAACTAATGTGTTTGTACCACATTCCCCTCTGCCTCCAGCTTCAGAAAAGGTGTCAGGTGTTTCCATGCAGCTGCCTCTGCTCAGAGCTGACCAAGCAGACAGAGGAAATACATTAGAAAAGAATTGTCTGTATGTGGGGAAATGTTAACTCTTATGCCTCTTTAAAGCATTGTAAGTGCCCATTAGTGAGGAAGTCGAGGAGTCAGTTGGTCTCAGGAGGGATATCTCAGCATTCACTGAAGTGTTTGTGTTGCAGACCTTGACTTTGTAACATGACCCATCCCTCAATTCCTTGTGAACCCCTATCAGATCTGGAGCTCATGTGATCGGGAATGTCACCAGGAAGCATATAGGAGACCAGATCCGCAAAGGCAGCGAGACACCTGCCTGTCCTGGATCTTCATGTTAAGTAGGTACAGGATTCCCTCCAGAAAATCTGTATATTTGGCAACTAAAATGGTGACTAGTTTTTATCAGTTTCAGGCTGCTTCTATTGCACATGAAAATGACTGATTTTCTACTTTATTGTCTTTGGTATGATGTAAATTTGTTTAGACTGCTAGGAATGTGACAGAATGGATCAGACAGGTTTTGGCAGGAAATTGCCTGTCTGGGTTTGCACGACATTCCCCAGGCACTGACTGCAGGTTCATACACATAGCACGAAGCTGTGTCTTTGTTTGCAGAGTCTTAGAGACAAGGAGGCTATCTGAGGGACCGGAGGGAAACTCCAAAATGTTCCTTGATGTCAGTGGGGCATATAGGAGTTCATTAAGGTCTTGTGGGGGATGGAAAGTGATTTTAAGTAGATCACCCATGATTTCTGACCCGACAAGAGTGTTTGAAATGTCGTATGGAGGAGTTGCAGATTGATTTCAAGTGATTGTCAGTTCAGTCGTGGGTGGGATTACACATGGGAAAGCATGCCATCCTCCAGTGTTAATGAAATTCCTTTGGTGTTCATGGAAAATGTGGATATTGGTTAATGGTAGTATCTGACCATAATTTGTTATCTTGTTTGTTGTTTCTGATGCTTTTTTGCTATAAATAGTACAACTTAATGGGAAGATTGCTATCAGGAGAGATGATACTTGGACTTTTCCTTTTTTATACATAATTGCATTATGTTCATTCCTTAAAGCCTGGGTCAGGTAGAGCCACTTGAAAGGGAGATTGTTCCTTGCCTTCAGTGACTACTGATCCTGGTCAAACACAGAAGAAACTGCAAGGGGTGTTGGGAAGAGCTAGAGGAAAGGCTGTCAGCAGTTCAGACAGCAAGACTGCAGGGCTGCTGAAAGGAGCAGGGGGAGGCCAGTTCTAGTGGAGAAGGGTGGGCTTCTCTAAGCTCCTTTTCTAAGCTGTGCAGAGTTTGCTGCAGCTCAGAAAGTTACTGAGTGACTCAAACCAAGCCTGGAAGCAAGACTCACTTGCAAAGATGTATGAGGCAATGGGTGAGTTGGGTATGAACCCTTTTATCCACATTATGCTTGCCCAAGTCACTTTGAATTTTCTTTGTTGAAGTTCACTATCTTGGTTTATAGTCTAATAAAATTGTGCTTATAGAACTTAAAAGTCTTTGTCCTTATGGGAAGCCCTCTATAGAAGGGTCTGAACACATGAACACCTCAGAGCTCTCACCAGCTCAGGAATCCATCACAGGCTCTTAGGACAATAGCTGTTTATGATCTTTCTCTCTGTGTATCTGAACTCTATCTATGTTTTGTCTATGTGGCTTTCATTCCCACTTCCTTCTTTTCATTAAAATAGCCATAAAATTGTTCATGGTGATGTTACAGCATAACTATCAATTACATTGTCAGCATACATGCAGTTGATACCAGTGGGATACAGTGAGATGTTTTCATCTATTCATCTATTTTTTTTAATGATCATCAGTACTTGAAACTTAGTAACTGAAATTCATGCCAAGTTGCAAAAAAATCTAGTGGAACCTTATTTGTGTGTCTGAATTATCTGTTGACTTGTCTGAAAACTCAAGAAGACAATGTTCCGTATAGTTACATTTACTACTTCTTTGAACTTAGGATATTCCTTTATAAAAAAATATATATTAAATGGAAAGTTTGAAGAGCTACAGTGATCCTACTGTGCAATCCAAGCATAATTTTCCAAGAATCTGAATGACAAGAAATTTCAACTCCATTTTCAAATCCATATGATCACAGCCACAGGTGACAAGTGGATAGCTACTATCATAGTTTATTCGTATCCCTCTCCAGGTATTTAGGTATTTCTGAATACAACATATTCGTTTAAATTTACAGAATTAAATCTATCTGAAGGTACTTAATTAAAAGTTTTCATGGAGAAAAAAATAGATATAAAGACTAAATGTTATTGTTTGACAAATATTTTACTATTTACTTCAAATAAAGCAATAAAATAAAACTGCAAAAACTAAAGTTACACCTAAAAATTAGTTAGAAAGGTCGAAGAGTTCATTTTCATTTTATGTGAAAGTAACTTAGTTATCCAAAGGCCTTGATTTCAAGAAAGGATAATTTAAAGTGTCAAACTCCAGAGCTGCATTTTAGGCCAAATGCAAAAAATGTAGCACAAAATGTAAATATATTTATGTAATGTGCTCATAAATGATTCAGTGTGTAGACACCAATCTAATTTTGTTTAAACTGTATCACTTTATTGTAGGCTACAAGATTTTGAAGTTTGAATTAAATTAATGAGCAATATAGATTTAGCTTGTGGGTGGGTTTTGTTTTCTTGGTTTTAATCTCTGTTATTTTCCATTGTGGGGAAAAAAACTTAGCTTTTGGGGGAGGAAAAAATAAAAAGGAATAGAGAAAGATCTTCACGAGTAAATAGCTGTTCCTGAATTTTTTTGTTTGACATTCTATAGCTATGATGATAAGTCCCCACTTCGAGCAGATGTTCTAGCTTTCTCTCCTATACTTAACATTTTCAGGGCAGGAACAACAACAACAAAAAGTAGTAGTCTTTAGTAAATTAAACTAAGCTTATCAAAGTACTCTCCAAATAGAAGTCATAATAATGAAAATAAATTCTTTGAAAACATGGTGCATGAATTAGTTTAATTGATGCAGTGGTTCTGTGTAGGTGAGTATGATCTGCTGTTTGATTTTCTGTATACAAGCCTCAGGGCCACCCAAGATTTTGAAGGGACACGTTTTGCAAATTTCCTCTATTGTACAGCTATGGAGTGCCAGATTCTCCCAGAGAGAAAACAGCTCCAAAACAAAGGAAGCCAAATGCTTAGGTGCTTGTCTTTCCTTCTAGAAAAGAAAATTTCACCTTTTGGAAAGAGCAGATTTCTCATTCCTTAACGTAAAAAACATGCTTCAATGAAAAGCATATGCTTCAAAGGTTTCCCATCCCTAGAAAGAGATGGACTTCAAGAAACAGAAAGCACTTCTGGGGACCAAACTCTTAATTAACAAGAAAAAACTCAGTACCAAACCCACAATCAATTCTAAAATAGGTGGTGGGTTTTGTTTGTTTTGATTTGGGTTGGGGGGAGGTTTTTTTGGTGGTGATGGGTTTGGGGTCTTTTTTTGCTATAGAATAAAAGACTCTAGGTTATTAAGCTGGACTAAGATGTGAGCAAAAAGTAAGTGACCAACATATGATCAAAAGAAAAACATCAATGAGGTGCAGTGCAAGTTACTATTTGTCACTGACTTTTTTTTTTTATGCTTGGGGCGGGGGGGGAAGAAAAAGAAAAAAGCTGATCTAATGTTTGAGCTGGGACAAACAGCCAGAGGAGTAACCAACAGAAAGATTATAACACATGGCAGAGCAAGGAATGACACAATCTTGTGCATATGTGGGCCACCCTGAATGGCCATCTGGGTTAAAAGCTCCTGTGCAGAGCTTTCTTTCGATCTAGTCTCTTCAGCTTGGTAGTAAAATTCCCAAAAACTGTACAGCCTTCAAGAAGCCAGTTATAGTAAGTTCGCCACAATTGGACTCTCAGAGTATGGACAATAAATTTTGAGGTGGGTAAAAGCTTGGTAGTGGGACGGAGCCCTGGGTATCTACTTCAGTCATGTACAACAGGAGAGTGAAGCTCAGGGTTATTGGGGGATGGTTCTCTTAGCTACTCGTATTTGAGTTTTTCAGCTTGATGTGGTGTTTTCCTTTTATTCCTTTGCACAGATTCTGTTTGATTTAACTTAGTTGTCATTGGGAAGGAAGAACTGCTAATTTCTGAGCATCCAGAATGAGAGATATGGATGTGTTTCAATACTGAATCATAACAACTGATTTTGTGAATGCATTTTCCAGCTATTAATTAAGTTAATAGAGGTGATCTATAATGTCTTTCATGCCTTAAAGAGTGCACCAACATAAATATCTGCAGAGGATATACTTGTTCTGAAAAAAATGTGTGGTGGATGGAGGAGGAACGTGCCTGACAGTCTTGTTTTGAGCTAAGGAATAATAATGGCATGAGAGCAAATGGATGTAATAGGCCTCAGAAACCACTGGAGCAATGAGGTTGTAGCCTCCAGTAAAAGTTGTGCAAAATACAGTGAATTCTAGATAGATCTTTAGATGAAAGAGTATATATTCATAAAAGTGGGGGCACAATGCCATTAGCTCCCTGTTATCATCACAAAACACAGACACCTGAAATGTCTCCTAGTCTTACATGTTGAAGCTTCTTTTATTAACATTTTGAATTTTTAAGTGGTAGTTTTCTGTTTAGTACCACTTGAATTCTCAGCAGGTGTCTTCTGTTGAAGTGTCTTCACTCTTTTTTTGGTTTTACATAGCAAATTAATGATAATTAATTTAGTGAATCATTATCATTCTCTTCTAAAATATATGGCATTGTGTGCCATAAGAAAATGGAGTTTAATACTCGGTGATCCATTGGATATGCTTGTTACTGTTTTCTCTGACTTAATGAAATGCTTATTCTTGTCTCTTAACTCCATTAATGTTCAGTTTTCAACTGTTAGGGTGCATATGTTCTATGTTTTGGAATACAACTTTTTTCCCTCAGTAAAATTACATCACTTTTGAATTTGTAAGAAAATGTTTTGTTGCACTGTAGAATAGCCTTCCTTTTTACTGTAAGCCTGTCTCATTGCTCAGAAGTGGTTCTCCAAGATTTCTGAACCATGGGATCAGCTGTGGTCTGAACTCTGGAAGCTACACAAAAGCTTCTTTTGCTTTCAAAAGCCCTTGTGTTTTTACTTGCTTTTTAAAAAAGTGTAAAATGTAGTTTCTTTAATTCACTGTGTAAACCTGGCTTAATTCTTTTTAAGGGTCTGTCTGTTTTTTTCCTGAGACAATTTCGAGAATCAGGCTATACTGCTCAATACTATTATTTTTGCTTAATGTGTGTGTCGGAGAGGGCTGTTAAAATACATTTAATGGTCAGGTTGCTACCATCATGTGAAGGTTTCCTTCTACTCAGTATTCTCAATGTGTTACTGTTCCCACTGAGCAAAACAGGAGGCTCTCTAGTGTAATTGTGCTGAAGAGAATGCTCTGCTACAGCACTCGCTAGAGTCATGTTTTCTGTGTAATAAAGTCTCAGTAATGGAACAGGAATTTACCTTATATATGAGAAATTTTAGTTAAAATATAAGAAGTATCATGCAGAAAAAGTTTTTTTTTTTTAAAATTAGCTATCCAAATAAAGGTCTGTTATTTCAAATTGTTAACATTTTATATTTGTGTTGCAATACCGTAAATGCTTCTGAAGGGAAAGAGAAAATCTCAGCAGGGCTGCTTATCTCATCTGCAGGTTCCATCCATTTAGATAGAGATGAAACCTTCTCTCATAAATTAGGTTGCCTGCGGTGGCTTTCCCTCCCTACCTCTGTCCCAGCTTGAGCTCCTCGTGTACTCAGAACTGTACAGAGCATTTCACTGGCGGTTCCATGAGGGCCTTGTGCAACGGACGTACTTCTTTCCTATTCCTACTCTGAATATTGTGTTTGTTTTCATTCCTTTGTCTCTCCCTCTGAGCTGACCAAAGGAAATGTTCCTTGTGATTTCAGTCATTTGGAACCAAATGACAATAGCTTTGTAGGTCCCTTTTTGTAGATCTGTTTTCCTGAATTCAGGCTTGAAATCTTTGAAGACCACCTCTGACAGTATGAAATTTTTCATAAGGGGAAGTTTTTGTTCTTTTATTGTTATTTTTATGCTTCCAGCATTTTAATTACAGTCTGGTTATTACCGCTTTTCCTGTTGTTCCCCAAAATGAAATCTGTGGGAGCCAAAAATAATTGGAAGCATGATAAATCTCAAAAGAAACTGAAACTGAGGCTATGATCTTTTGTTTGTTTCTTTCTGTAGACTCTTAAATCTGATAGGCAGCACCTTCAGACATTAGCATCTGACTAGTCTGAATACTCCTGACATTTGAAGACATCATAAATAACCATTTAACATAATATGCCTTAGAGCTTTGAACAATTCCTGAATAAAACTGTATATGTGTCAAAACTGAATGTGATGGTTTCACTTCTTTGCTCAGGCTTACTCTAAAATATAATTCCAATTTAAACTTCAGACTTAGAGACAGGTATTATTTATTACGAAAAAATATTAAAGACAATTTTTTGGAGGAGAAAAGAAGTCTGCCATTGAAGTGAGAGTGGAATGAGTTGAACTTTCTCACCCTATATAAGGTCTGATTCTCCAGAAATAGTTGGAAGCTTGTGCTCTGGCAGGCTTCAGCAGTTGTGCTAGACTGTGTTTTCTTTAATTTCTTGTATCATCTAGTTAACTTCTTTTTTTTTCAGTTAAGAGTATGTTAACATTTTTATGTTACAGGGTTAATGAGACTTGTCATATAGCTGCCTAAAATCCTATTACACTTGTGCCATTATTAAAAATGTCTCCTCCCGTGATCAAAACAATTGTTTCTGAAAGAGCTATAAAAAGAGGATACATTGCATATTAACAATGTCAGTTTGGGAAAGATGTGTTTCAATACCATACATACCAAAAGAAATAAACATTATACACAGAGTCTTTAATTAACACAATTGCTTTTAAGTGTTGATAGTTAGGATTAATGATGTTGGTTATAAAGTGCCATGTTTTCTGCCACAATTATAATATGGGATTTAGAAACTGAGCATTGAGGTGCTGACCTTTATTTTCCCCAGGGCAAAATAAAGCATTTTGCTGACTCAGACTCCTTCCATCTTCATGCCAGAATGACATAGACATTAATTTTTTGTTGTTGTTGTCTTTACCTAACTTAGTATGTAAATTGCCATTATTTGAAGTTTGTGCTGCTTTCAGCTATGCTATCTTGGTGTAACATTTATAATCATTGTTGAATTTTAATGCTTTGGATTAGAGGATAAGAAATAGGAGAAGAGCAAAAAGGAAATAAATTTTCCATATAACTCATGGTAATTAGAGGGTTTATTAAATTACATTCCGGTGAGCCCTTAGCACTTTCTGAAGGCAAAAGAGAAGCATATGGAAGAGCCATCTTCAAAACCACTCTAATGATGCCAACCCCTAATGTGCCTCTTATGTTCATGTTTCCATCAAGCACCATAGTATTCAGCCTATAAACTCTCATTGAAGACAGAGGGAGAGGTGTTACAAGATAAAAATTCTGCTTTCTTATTTTCCCCACCTTTAAAGATGGTAACCAAAAGCAAACCCATGTCAGCCTTTTCTAACGCACAACTTTACCCTACGTTATGGCTATTCTGTGAAAACAGAACTGAAGGGTTCCATCATGAAAGATGCAAGCTACCACCTACTTCGTAATATCTCTTCTGAAGATATCAAGTCAAGTCTTGGTTGTTATCCACAAAATGTGAGGGCTAACCCAACAAACTATGATATTGTTACAATGATGTGTTGGAGATAATCATGGATGTTGGTCTCTTGGGTTTTCTCAGTAGCTTAGTCTTGAAATGAAGGATAGCTGTGTTGTCCATTCTCTTTGTATTGCTCCTCTAAGCTCTACAATGGTGATTTATAATTCATAAGTTAAGGGATATGAACTCTCTGCCCTGGTTATTTATAGAACTGACTCTCCATTTTTTGATAAGTATTTTAAATTAATAATGTAAAAATCTATTGATTTTATTTATGTGTTTCATTTAATATACAGGAATACTTGTTGGGGCGTTTATGGAATAGTAAAAATAACTCAAAGGGATAGATGATGGCTTACATTTAAAGTCTGCACTGGAGAGGAGTTTGGATTGTTGTGATTTTAAGTTATTGCTACTTTTGATCCTCAAGGCAGGGCTACATACACACACTTGGAAGTGCTTTAGATAAAGTGTTGCACCAAGTTAACTTTTTTTTTTTTTTTTGTTGGTGAGTTAGCATTCCCCAAACAAATTAGACCTTACATTATGAGATACAACAACAGAACACAATGAATGCTGTTGTCAGTTCTTACAAATTTACAAGTCCTGTGGCTTAGTCTTTTCTTTAAATAATGATTATAAGAACCAAGTGCCCCTTGAAGAAAACCAGCACCAGATTTATTCTAAGTTAAAAAGCAGCTAGAGATTGCTCCATATTCTGAAAAATTACTATTTTTGGGGGTTTATAAGCAGGAATGTTGTTCTGGCCTTATTGCTCCTCTGATCTATAAGAGCATTTATTAGCCAAAATTATTTGTCACCTTTCTTGGCTTGTTGTGATGCATACCCATCCACTGACCTGTTTTCCGTTGAACTTTGTGGGTTGGTATTTTGTAAGAGTTAGCACAGAATTCTAAATATTGTGAATGGAGTAAATCTTAAGCTGTGTTTCTGCTGTAATTATGTTTTTGAAAATATGCAAGCTTAATGATGAGTATTTTGCAAGAAATTACTGAGAGCAAATAAATTAGCTCTAAAGTGTGTGTGTTTCAGTTAAGAATTAATATGGTGCGTTTCTGTGATTTCTGAATGATTTGTATTGCCTTGTGACCTACCTTACACTCCTTGACAAGCCTATCAACTTGAGTCAAAACAATATCAAAATGCAATTTGTAGTACTTTTTGTGGACCAAACTCAAATTAGGGGCAAAACTTATGTATGAAACTCAGAACTCTGCAGAGAAGAGAAACCCAAATGTAGGTCAAACAATCATTTATTTGCTTCAGTACATACTTACTATCTACTGTGACATTAATTTGTAGACAGTAATAATGAGTACTAATTGCCCATATGGTGTTCTGTCCAAATTCTACTACGACAGCTAGCTAAAGCTAGTCACATCTTCTTATTTTCTGAACTCCACAGAAGATGCTTTTCCTCCTTTCTTCAACATAAATGCAACCATTAAAGTGCAGAAGATATACTAAATCTACTAAAAATGCTTTATCTTCAGATACCAGGGTAAAAAGTTACACATGGTTTCATTGGGTTCCTTTCCCTTTCACTGCATGACACTGGACTTTATGCTGCTTTTTCTGTGTGTGAGCTGAGATGCTCAAATTGCTAAATGTAAATCTGAGGAGACTTTAGTGCAAGTAGTAAAATCACACTGAAAGTAAAATTATTTCTCATTTTAAATATCTAAATATCTCTTGCGAGTCAGACTTAACTGGGGTTTGTGTGCATGGGGGGAAGGGTGGTTTATTTTTGGTTTGTGTCTTCTCAAGCAAATTTCTTAATAATATTCTTATATGAGCTAGAAAATGCACTTCAAGCATTACTACCCTGATTCTTAGTATGGTGCAGCCAAAGCCTTTCTGGTAATCAATAAGGTTCCTGTAGAAGGATTCACTTAGAGTATCTTACTGATTTCTTTAGATTCATAAGGTAAAAATCTATTTCTAATTTCCTTTCCTCTTGCTAAATTATATGCTATTTGAAAGGCTTTTTAATCTTGCAGTGACTAAATACATTATACATCAGTGTCTTGGAATGCCTACCAAGGGGAAGACTTCCAGTGTCTTATTTGTAAGCAGTGTAGAGGAGAGAATTTTGATACTTCTGATACTTATGAGAGAAGCAAAGGAAATATTTCCATTTCTAACTGCACTTATTCTACATGTTATGGTCTATATGGGCTCTGTTAATATTACAGGTAAGACAATATTATCCCATCATGAGTGTTGGAAGTAACAAAACTGATTTCATCCTTTCTTATTAATATTGCAGTAATAACACTGGATGTTTTGTTTCATTTATGTTACATTGTCTAAAGGTATTTTCACTCCAGTGGTATATTCTTGAGTCAGTTCTAGGGTAGAGGCAGGTTAATGCAGCATCTCTGAGACCCATGTATTTATGTATACTAGTACACACTGTTATGTGTACTGTGTAGTTTTTTAGAAATCAGTTGTATCACCAACACTACTAAATAGCAGGCTGTTTGTTTGGTGTTTTTTCCTACAGCAGGGGTCGAAACACTCCAATATTCCAAATGTTAAACTATCAAGACAGTCAATTATGTGTTAATTAGTGTCCTCAATTCAGCCTGCTGTGGTTCTTGGGCTTTGCTTGCTACCTTGCTTGTGCTTTGTCTTTTCAAAACATCTACAAATCTTGATTTATTTTGCTTGCAGAGCCTCCACTAATCACAATATTTTTTTTAAGAGGAATCAGGCACCCACCTTCATCTTTCTTATTTTATCTATACTATTTTGCTCCTTTTTTGTTTGTTTATTTTTTTGTTTAATAAGTTACGTTGTTCTTTTTTATTGCTACTAAGGTGGCCAATTCCATGTAGAAACCCATATCATTGAGGTGAGGGCTATAAAATATGTAGTGTCATTCTTAATGCCATGTTTTAGTTTATCTGGCCTTCTCCTGACCTTTCTCCATAGTAAAGAAAAATCTAAAACCAAAATCCTTGCTCAAACCTTACACAAAATGTTTTTCCCTTCCCATTATAGTTGTCAGGCCATTCATACTTTTCAGAATTAATTTTATCTAGCAATTAATTTAATTTTCTTCACATTTATTGATCTGTCTCTGGGAGGGTACCAAAAGTCTCAAGTAGGCTTAGAGAAAAATGAAGAGCTTTAATTGTCAATAACTATGCAGGAGAGTGATGCACTGAGATAGCTTTCTATTTGCCAATTTCCATCTTTTTCAGTCAGATGTGGAAATGCTTCTAATGTCCCTTTCATCTGGGAAAATTACTGACAGAGTATCCTTCTCTAGTGGCTGCAATATATATTGACATCTTACTTAATTATACGGCAGGGTAGCAGCTGGAGTCCATTATGAAGAGAAGAAATCAAAATTCCAACCTGGGATTTCCCTGTGGTTTTCTCAAACAACACATTGTTGGAAAAAATATGCACTGTTGTCAGATAGTCAGAAAACTCCCTCAATCTGTTAATTTAATTGGAAGGAAAGAGGAAAATCTAAGTTGCACTTTTCAGGACCCTCAATGCATGTTCATAATACTATGTCCTACCTTGCTGTTTGATTTAGAGTGCAAGCTAGTAGGGTTTGCCTGGAACATCTTCCTTTTGCTGCAGACAGAAAATGCTAAATGGGTTTCAAAAATAATGACTTTCATAGAAAAAAGGATCATTCCTAAGATAGCAATGCTAAGAGCAGTTGAGGCCAGAGAAAAGTGTGAGCTGAACTTTTTCACATTATGGCCATTATTGATAAAAGGAAGCTCTAACAAGATAGTAAGCTTTTCACTCCAAATAATGTTCAGACTCTGTATTAAAAAAAAAAAAAGGCAAAAAAAAAAAAAGCAGCTAAGTTCTAAGAAGATACCATATTGCTCAAAGGAAACCATTTATAACTAGTTTCTGGTCGCATGCAGTATTCAGTTGCTGAAGCTGTGGCCAGGCTCGGGAAGGACAAGGGTGACGAGGAAGACCCAGCACAAATTCACCAAGGACAAATTGTGCCTGGCCAACATGACTGCCCACTGTGATAAGATTATTGGCACTATACAAGGGGAGAGCCCTGGGTGGTGTTGACCTTGATTTCTGCAAGGTTTTTGACATGTTCTCCCATAGTATACTTACAGGCAAATTGATGAGATATGAGTGGAATAGATGGATAAGAAACTTGTCAGAAAACTGTCTGGAGCCCTGGGTTGAAAAAGTTGTGATCAAAGCTACAAAGCCCATATAGAAGTTGGTTACTAAAGGCATTTCTCAGTTTGCTACTGGACCAAACTGGGGAGAATGGTCACTACTTTGGAGTGCAGAGCTGCTATTCAGAGGGATCTCAACAGGCTGGAGAAGTGGGCTGACAAGAATCTTAAGAAGTTCAACAAAAGGAAATTAAAAATCCTGTACCTGGGGAGGAATAACCCCATACCGCCATACAGGGTAGGGCATAGAGCAGCTCTGCAGGAAAGATCTTGGCCATCCCAGTGGCCCACAAGTTAAACATGAGTCAGCAGTGTGTCCCTGTGGTGATGCCTTTTCCAGGTGCATTCTGGGCTGTATTAGCAAGAATGTAAACAGTAGGCTAGGAGCAATTATTGTCCTCTGTCCAATGCTTGTGAGACTGTCTCTGGGACACTGCATCCAGTTTGGGGCTCTGCAGAAGAAAAACTTGGACTTACTGGAGTGGATCCAGCAGAGGCACCAAGATGGTCAAGGGACTGCAGTGCATGAAAAGGCTGAGAGAACTGGCTTTGTTCAGTCCTAAAAAGAGAAGGCTAAGGGGAGATCTAGTTCCTGTCTTCAGATATATCCTAATAAAAGATACAGTCGAAGATGGATCCAGACTCATCCTGGAAGGGCACAGTGACAGGATGAGAGGCAAAAACCACAATCTGTAACATGTAAAACTCCAATTACATACTACAAAGTATTTTTACTGTGATACAGTACAATACAGGTGATTAGCCGCCTGATCTAAATTGTCCCTGTTGTGAGAAGAAAGTTGAACCAGATAACCTCCAGAGGTCACTCCAACCTAAATTATTCAGTGATTACATGCTAAAATCTGTTTTCCCTTTCTGTGTGACTACTTAACTAATATTCAAACTCATGAAGATAGCCTTCTGTTAGAAGATATTCATCTGGGTATTTTACTAGTATAGATCTGTTTATTTAGACAGAAGATACAGGGAGAATATACTATTTCTTTGAACCCAGCAGAGACAAATACCAGAAGGCAGTTTCTCAGCTCATAGTTAATATTTCCTTTTCTATCCAGTTCTGTGTCGTAGTTTAACCTGTTAGCAGCTAAGCACCACATAGCAGCTCACCCACTCC